>NC_057801.1:733889717-734219911 GCF_018294505.1 Triticum aestivum
CTCTCTTGTAAAGTCCGGACCCCAATATAGGTCTCTATCACTTTGTCTCTCGAGCATGCACACATCTCTTCCCTCACTCTCTAGGTCTCCCGCTATCTCTCTTACCAAAGCACACGCACTATGTAGAGTGTATATTTCCCATACACACAAAACGTTGCCCCCAAACGTCTATCTCCCTAGTTATGTGGTTCTCGCACACTCACCTCACACACCACCCCCACTGCAAACAAGCACACTTTGTCTCCTTGTGCATCACTCTCCTCTTTCTATCTCTCCCACATGCGGACCCGCCCCAGCTCCTTCCCTATATACATATATGTCGTGACTCTTTCCATAGCTCCCTAATGTATCATCGTTCTCGATTTCGCACATTGTTCTCTACACCATCTATTCTAGATCTCTCATGAAGTCCCTATCACACACACGATGACTCGCTTCCCTTGCGTCTCTGTTCATAGGCCAATTTCGGACAACATCAACATTGTCTCCCTATCTATACGCATTTATGGACACAAACGACCCCTCTCGCCCCCTCTCTTCCTCTCTCTCTCTCTCTCTGTCGCTAGCTCTCTCTCTCTCTCACTCTCACACCCCTCTCCCACACACACACTCGATGTCTCTTCCAAATAGTCTGCTCCCCCACCGCACCCGTGCTATCCCGCTACTACACATGTCACACCATTCCCCCTTCCCTTGTACTAGGTTTACATCATCAATGGTCTCTCTACTCCACATACACACACTCCCTCTCACACACGAACGCGTCACAAACACACACAGACACACACAGACACCCATTTATCTGGATCCTCATCTCTCCCCATGTCCGCATGTGTATCTCACATACTCACTCTCTAATTATGTATATGTGTCTCCACGTTACACAACACAAAGCCCCATGTACATGTCTCTCTCTATCCTCCACACACATAGACACAAAGAATCTGTTATCATTGCCTCAACCTCTAACATATCACACATGCACTCTCTCTCTCTCTCTCTCTCTTTCTCTCTCTCTCTCTCTCTCTCTCTCTCTCTCTCTCTCTCGCAAACACGCTCAACAAGGGTTTCCCCGTGAATAACTTACCATCTATTCATCAACAGTCGTGGCAGTACGGCGAACACGAGAAGTGAAAAAGAATATATCTACACGTGCTTAGACCACCTAGTATGACTACTAGGACTAGAGCAAGCCAAAAAGCACGCCGCCGTCACCCCCTACTTATCGGCGACGGGAAAATCTTTGTTTTACACAGTCGAGAAGTCATTGTGCTAAGGCCCCACATGCCGAGGCGTTGAATAGAATGTAGTTGCTAGTTTACGGAAGCAAGTATCGATAATACGTTTGTATCTCCATACTCATATTTCTTCTCTTATAAAAAACCGAGTTGGTGATGATGGTATGTGTGCCATCTTGCAATATAGACCGTCCGATCTATATCTGACGGATGGAAATTAAACTAAAAGATACCCGCACCCCTCTCCACATTTGCAGACAAGGCCTTCCCTCGTTCATCCTTATCTCCAACAAACCTCATTGTTGAGCAATTAAGAAAGGAAGCCTCTGGAACAAACTGGCCTGGTGGCCGCTGCCGGCGTCATCAATCCCCATGCCTCCGCTTAGTCCGACCACCAATCACCACCACACCCCACTCCTCTTCACCTTATCTCATATTTCTCGAGATATCATTGGTTTTTACACATGGGATTACTCCCGCAAGGGTCAATCACAACAAGTGTTTTATAAAAAAAATGCATCTTGATGTTCCGTGCAATGCACGGATCTTGCTAGTACTCCTACACAAGACTAAGTTGGTGATGATGGTGTGTGTGCCATCCGTCGTTTCTGACCATTAGATCTACATCTAACGACTGTGAGGTAAGTTGTTGCCTTTTCTCACCAACATCCCACTTGTCTACCAATTTGCAGAAAAACCCATAATTAGTATCTTAAAACCAACCACATCCCTCCCTGACCTCACCAAAATAGCCCAAGGAATATGTTCTAATTGAAACATAATATATCTCTAGTGACATATGTATATCAAAGTTAGAGTGTTTTGTACCAAGTTTGTGAATAAGTATTATTCTAATTACGATTCGTTGCAACGCACATGAACATTGCCAGTATTTCCAACCATGCATTTTTTCCTAGTATTCCATAGTTTCGAGTTTTCCATCAAGATATTAGTCACTCATGGTTGATATTTACTTTCAATCATGTACACATATGCACTATGTAACTAGCCTTGCTTATTGGCTTCCAAAGCTTAACTTTCACTCCTACTTACAATATGTAGAGTATTTAACAAAAAACTACCACTTTCAACCAGCCCTAGGAAGAATATATTGTAAAAAATAGCAAAAACATACCCAAAATTTCTTAATCCACGCCAAAAACTACTACCTAGTACTCCTACCGATTAGGTTCGTTTAAACCCATTTATGACAGGGTTGGCCCACACGTCCGTGCTGACGAGGCAGCTTAAACCAACACATTTTATTTGACCGTTGACACGAGGGACCCACATCTGACCTTCTATCTTGTTATTCCCCCTCAAATCATTATTTTTCCTGAACATTACTTCAAACAGTACTGATGCGTGTTCATCGATGGTGCCGGTGATGAGCGAGTTGGCCGCCGCTCCGCTGGACGGGCCGGATGCCGCGCTGGCCTCCGCATGGGTTGGTAGGCAGGCCTGAGCGTGACTCACGAGCGAGCAAGCCGCTGCGCTGGCCTCACTCAAGCCAGATGGCTGGCCTTAGCGTGGCGCGCGCGAGCAAGCCGCCACGCTGCCGTGCCAATCTAGCTAGCAAACCTTGCAGACAAGCAGTTGGTCGGAGCTATCTTGGCTAGCTAGCGGCCGCAAGCGCCGGACGGAGCTGGCATCCGAGCTGCCGCAACATGGGCTCCGCACCGTCGGTGGTTTTAACCTTGCCTTCTGCCGGCGGCGGTAGCTGCGTCCCATGGCCGAGGATGACTAGGTGGACGGGCCGGAGGTAGGAGGTCACTCGGGGATTTTTGTGCAGACTGACATGTAGGTCCCACAAGTCATAACGCCCGGTCGAATAGAAGGCGTTGACTTAATGGGAGACAAGGGCCCTGTCAGAGGTTCGAGTTAGATTCTAACCCTGAACTAACTCTAACCAAAGTGGTGTTTGGATGGCAGGGTTAGATTGACAACAAATGTATCTAAGCAGGGCCATGGGTTGAAATGTGCCGATAACGACACTTTGTAGAGTAGTCGTTTCTTAGTAGGGCTGGTTGGTAAGAGCATGTACAATGGTTGATAAGGTAGTCTTATCTTAAGTCTGCCACGTATGCAAGTGGTAGTAGTTTCTTGGCATTTTAGTGGTTTCTTGCATTATTAGGGGTTTCTTGTAAGGAACAATGTATGTACTACTAGCGACAAAAGGCGATTCTAGGTTGCATTGTACTCCAACGAGTACTACTAGTGGTCGTGGGAGTGTATACCTCGTTTTGTGGGTTCGATCCCGGCGAACGCATGGCGGCCTTTAAAAAAAATACTACTACTACACTTCGCCGCGAGCCAATATTTTACACGGGTAGTTTGAGTTTTGAAGTCAAACGGACGTGCGGCCCCACAATCTGGGTGCACTGGATAGCCTAGCCACGTGAATGGGTTTTCCTTCCCAGCATCCCGTGGCTCGCGTGCTCGCCCTAGCCACACCTCACTTGCAGCTTCCTCATCAGCTAGTAGCATATTTAAACTAGCGCCTCCCAATTATGCCTGAGGAGCCGAAAAAGCTTGGCGGGGCATTGGGAACTATGCAATATGGCTCTGTACGTAAAGTGCTCTACTACTACTCTGTAACTTGTGGCGTTGCACGCATGGACTTCACTCCATTATCGGCTCTACTATAAAAGAAATTCCTCTTGACGTGTTTTTTTTGAAACAGAGGCAAAAGCTTTGCTTCATCTCATTCATAAAGAAGGAACTACTAACAAAGTTCGACGAGATCCATTACACCTCCACAAATGGAAGCGAAAAGCCTAGTCTCGCTGTATCAAATAACTCAAATGTTCTTCCCCCGCAGTAACCATCGCTGATAAACAGGCTGCTAGTGTGTGCGTGAGAGGAGCGGCTGAGTAGGCCAACTACGTGATAGGAGCGGCTGAATAGAGCACCGAGAGTACCCACTAGGCCACTACACAGGTATACTTTCCCTGCATTGATAGTACATCGATGGTTCTAGAGAACAGTAGTACCCTCCACTTCCAACTGTAGCTCCTTGGTCTGGCCCTGAGATTCAAGAGTTCAAAACTGGTGCACTATACTAGACAAGACTAGAAGTACAATACATTTCACTACTAGTTGAGAAAAAGTAGTAATAGTACTGCTACAGTACGAGTACATACTCCTCCATCACATAATGTAAGACGTTTTTTGACACTAGTTGGCGTGTACAAAAAATGGCAAAAACATACCCAAAATTTCTTAATCCACGCCAAAAACTACTACCTAGTGCCAAAAATTTCTTACTAGTGCTATTATTTACAGTATAATGCAATCCCATAACGTTCCATAATGCTAGTACTAGTAGTAAATAATAGCCTCACCCCTTCGCTGAGGAACGATCTACAGTTGGAAGGGACGACGCCATGCGGTTACTGCGCTCTTATCTCCTCCTCGCCAGTTCCCCTCCCCCCGAAGAGAAGGCAGTTCATTGCTGCTCCCATGGATTCGCCAGGCGGTTCTCCTCCTCGTTGGGGCTGGGAGACCTTGGACGATGATCCTCTGGGAGAAATCGCACGCCGCTCCGACGTCCTCACCGCTGCAAGACTCGGTGCTTCCTGCACCAACTTTTTCAAGATGCTGCTTAAACAGGCTTGGGAAAAGGCCATGCTTGTTGGTCTTCCATGCATCCTCGAGGAGAAGGTTCTTCTATGGGACAATCCTTTGAACAGTCCACTGCTCCCTGGCCATGGTTGCACGTTGACTCCGCTAGAGTTGCCGACGTTGAGAGGTAGTCGGATTTTGTCCTATGAGTAGGTCAGTAATGGAGTTTGATCATGTAGTACTTAGTTATTCCATTTCCATCCTATAATTTCTCCGCTGCCTACCGTCTTATATATAGGTCTGGGTCGGTGCCAACGAATATTGGCTTGCATACCTCCGGCCGGATACCACCATCATTTTGCACAACATCCACAGCAGTGAGGCCGTTCCGGTAGACCCCTTCTCCACCATTGGGATCGGCCTTCCGGACTGGCTGGGCTTGAATACATATCATGATGCCTACATGAGATTGAAGAAGATAGCAATTGCGGACCCGCCAACAAAGCGATGCGGCTACGACGATTACTATCTCATCACGGTGTTCGACATAAGGATTGCCATCAATGCAAGAGGCAGTAACGGCAGAGGCTGGCGCATGTTGGCGGCGGCAGATTTGTACCCCTACACATTCGAAGACGCCGTGCGCCATCTAGGCCGCATCTTCGTGGTGACAAGCCAGGGGACTTGTTTCATCTGGTTGCCATCCTACGGTACGGGAGATTACAAACGGAATGCACAAACCATCATTTGCATCCCTAACGGTACTCCATTATTTTGCAGGGACCAGTCATCTCCCGATCAAAATAAGATCGCCAATCCTGGATGTGCATTTGCATCCGTGATTTGGTCTAACCTGGAACCTTGTAGCTGACTTTGGCATATTGGGATCAGCTATCTTAGCAGTCGTTACCCATGGTACCACTGATGTGCAACATGGTCACACAATCTACCACAATCGGACCGTCACCATCTACCCAGGTATTCCATTTTTTAACCCTCTCGCCTTCTCTTTCATTGTTGTACTAGTAGTATACTTAGTAGTACTAGTAGGAGTACTTTTTACCTTGGAGGATGCATATAGCTAGCAAGGCCCTTGAAGACTTGAACCCACTAGCTGCCACCATTTTTGTTTTTCCATGTCTTACTATCTCATCCATGTAGCCAAGAGTGGCTATATATAATAAGCCGGTTGTTTTACTTCCTCTATACTGGAGTAGTACTATTTGCTGCACAGTATTACTGACCACCATATTTGAGCACAACATTATTATGCATGGACCTTGACTATGTACTTCACCATGTGTCCAGATCTGGGATGCCGCGTGTACCAGATGAACGGCGCCGAGTTCGACCCCCGTGATGCTACGTGGGTGCCGAGGAACACTCTTGAGAGTGCTCGCTTTTCATCGGGGACAGCTACCCCATTGTGAAGTGGATGCCACCTTCCATGCACGACACGGAAGGCCTGCCATTCATGAAGCATGGTTGTGTCTTAGTGAGCACCGCCGGATGAACGACATGCTGGGACACGCTATCCCTGATTTATGCCGCTTCATCTTGGATGAGTCTCCATCGTGTGGAACCGGACTAGAAAGCTGCGACAATGATTCCCATTGCCTACCACTATGGATCGTGCCATCCATGAAGAACACATGGGACTGGAACCTGGAGAGGACATGTAGCCCATCTATAACGTGTAAGTGGAGTACGGTAATTGTGAACGGTAGCGCTGTGAATATATGTAGACTACTCGTGCACAAATTTATCACATGAATTGGAGATGAACTTGTGTGGCATACTGGCATTTGTCCTTTAGAATTTATTACTAGTAAATGTGTCATGTGTACGTGCAACTTGTGTGGTTGTTGCACGGGCTCCAACACACTCTTTGAGAAAAAAAGGTGGCACAACTTTGGATATACGTGACGTGGCGGCATCATACAGTAGCATCGTTCGCTATAGTTGTAGTACACTCCTACTAGGACGACAACTTCTATAAAACCTTGCGGTTGGCTCTTTGCCTCTTCGGGAGGTTCAACAGTTCGTACTCGTGTGAACCTTGCACTTGGCTCTTCGCCACTTCGGAAGGTCCAACAATGATGATACTACAGTACAACATGCTTCTGGCAATCTGACACCGATTGAACTGCTGCACGTCCACCGCGAGGGCGAGGGCGAGGGCGTGGGAGAGGGAGAGGGAGAGGGAGAGGGCGCTGTAGTCAAAACCATCTCCTTGTCCTGCGAACCACGGCGTGCGTGGGCGAGGGAGAGGTGTAGTAAGCAAGCTTCTACTTGTTCGGCGAGTTGACGGGACACATCAAAGCAGTACTAGTACTAGTAGTCCATACTGCGTCCTTTCCGATTAATATGGCTTAATTTGAAACGAGAAAAATACACTGGCGGTCAATGTATGTAATAATACGCTCTTTACGGTCGCTATATATAGTTTTGCGGTGATTATATGATCACTAGCTCATCGTAGATCACCGTATTGCACCCTACTGACCAACCACATAGTCGACATGGCACTTTATTGACTGGTTAAATTGTCACCTGGTTTCTGGGTCCCACCTGCCAGTTGGCAGAGCAAAGAAATCAGTTAAACAAAACTTTACACAAGCGCGACACGAGTCCAACCCTTTCTCGCGAACCGCCCTGGCTGTGTATGTGAGTTCATGCACGTGTACTCCCTCGGTCTTCCAACAAAGAGTGTACATCGACTATAAAACAAATAGTGTAGTACATGATGTACATCTACACTTCCAATGCATTTAGCCTTTAATCTAAATCGATATTGATTGACTAATGCACCAACTTGTGCTGTATGTATAGGCTACATGTCTATCCTTAATTACAACATGCAACAGCCTTCATTTAATCTTCTTCTCTCAATGGTCGCATGCACACATAAGTCTGCTACTTTTGGGCGTTAATTATGCCCTGGTCAATGTGTTAATCTCTAAATGTATAGTCTTTCACAGACGTAGGGAGTAGGTTGAGCACTTGAGCGTGAGCGTGTGTGTTGTGTCGTGTGCTGTGTGCCGCATGGGTGCGTGAGTGTTGGGTGCGTCCATGTGTACGTGTGAGTGTTGCATGTTGCATGCATGGGGCTTACTCCCTCCCATTGACATGTTCATATTTCAAGCTTCCTCTGTTCCCTCCATATGGTGATACTCCCTTTGTTCCCAAATACGGAGTAAAAGCCTCCCTCTGTTCCCAAATACGGAGTATTTGTCTTTCTACAGATTTCAACAAGTGACTAGGTACAGAGCAAAATGAGTGAAGTGAGCATAGAGGCATAGGGATACTGTAGAAAGGAAGTCCTCGCGATCCATTATTCCCCATCTCGGTCAAAGAGAACTATTCAACTAGTCTTCGCAGTGAAGTGACAATACACGCTGCAGCAGATGGGACACATAATTAATAAGCTGAACCAGCGTGTTGGTGTTACTAAATCAGCCTTACCCAATACTGCCATCATGTTTGCCAGTAGAGCATGCTTCCGCAAATACGCCTACGCACCTCTGTCCTCCATTAACTGACATATGGGCCCTGTTGTGGTAGGCCCACATGTCATCGGTGTAACTATTTACACTCCGAAGGACGGTATATCCTGGTAGTAGTACTAGTAGAATTGAGATTTAATGCACTTTCTTCCTCGTCTTCCATTCTTCTTCCTCCTCTCTTCCCCATCGTCGTCCGCACACCATTTACCCCCGCTCACTGCTCGCCCGCCCGTGCCATCTTCCTTGGTAGCTCGCGTGTACCATATCCCCCCGCTCACTGCTCGGCCATGCGAGGAGAAGCTTCTTCGCTTGCTCGCCCGAATCCACTTCCCCGCTGGCTCACAGGCACTGAAAACCCCAATGGCAGAACCGACTGACACGCAGAGCCGTGATTGGAATTCCCTCCCCGACGTTCTCTTGGAGCAGATCTGTAGTCGTATGGACCTACTCAGCACCGTCTGTCTGGCCGCATGCTCGGTGTCTTTGTACCGTCTACACGTCTGCAACCGGCCGACTCTTTTCAAGACACCCTGCTTGCTGATGCTCGATCCTCGCAGGTGGCCCAGCCACCGACTTGACGATCCTACGGAGGTTGCCGTGGTGCCCCTCGACATGCTATCACTACCCGTCCACCTATCCTTCATGCGTGGCCACTACAGGGCGGGCATGAAGGCCAACTGGATCGTCCTCATCCACCAATCCGGTAGTCCATGGCGTCTCGTGGATATCTACACCCAGCGAGAGATCACCCTTCCGTCGTTGGATACCGCCGCCATCGAGCCGCGCGGCCCGCCGGACACTCCTGCCTACTACGCACGAGACACGTCAAGCTTTTGGCTCGACCTCTGTTTGCAGAAAGTTGTAATCTGCGAAGTGCCCACACCATCAGAAGACTACATGGATTACAAGCTCATTGCCTTGTTCAACATGGGATTAGTCTATCTGGAATCTGGGCGTCATACATGGTTATGGCTCATCATCAATCCTGTTGAGGCAACATTTCTGTTTGATGCTATAGTGCATGATGGCATTGTTTACGCGGTCGATGCATAGATTGGCTGCCTATACTAGTGGAATCTATCATCGTGTAATTGTTCTATCTCATCTCATCTTTACCTTATGAATACGACTGCCTGTTCATTGTTACAAATTTAGAATACATAGAATGTCTATAACCACATCATTGCTATATGTTCCTCTCATTTCCTAGATTTTTATGACCACACATGTTATTGTTAGAGTTGATATGGGAACAATTGGCATCTAATGATTGTTAGAATACATATTATGAGCATAACATCATGATTTCTATATGTTATTCTCGTTTACAAGATTTTTATAACAACGCATGTTATTGCTTAGAGTTGATATGAGAATAGTAGTAGTAAGTGCTATGGTAGAATATGAGTAGGCGTTGTCATAGTTGTTTTCCTCTCATTGTTACATGATGTTTGAACCATGACATATTACTAGAATATGAAAGCCATTGGCTTATTTTTTTAACTTGGGGTATGATTATGACCACGACATTGCAATTCTCTGTCTATGATATGTGTCACTGTTATAATAATCTTAATTCCACACATACTCTGAACATGATTGTTTAATTTTGTCCTTTTGGTCTCCAATTTGAATTGTTGCAGCAGATGCAAATGCGCTGGCCTTCATGATTCCAGGACCTGGAATCATACCAATCGATGGGTGGTGGTTTATTGCTCGTTCAGCTGACAGTTGTCATTTGATGCTCATTTGCACGTACCAAATTGACCAAACCATTACATCAAACCACATGCAGTACAATGCGTGGGGCGTTCGTGACATTGATGGCTATGGCAGCTTCGTGTTCGAGAAAGATCCCATCTCCGTTGGGTCAGGCGTATTCAACTGGAGGCGGGTTTACAGCCTCGGCAACCACTCCTTGTTCCTCGGGCTCAATTATCCGATCATCCAACCAATCATCGATCATATCATCAGCGATGATTACCATGCTATGCAACTTCCAATCGCGAGGGGGGACTGTGTTTACACATCATACCATGGGTTTCATGAATCACCATATCCAGAGATTCCTCGACACAGCTTGTTGCCAGATAATCTTCAGTGTGTGAAAGGCATCAAGCTTCCATGCGATGGATGGATTTTGCAAACCCGACATGTAGCGATGTGGTTCATGCCAACAGCAAATATGCAAAACTTGATGCGTGCTGATATCTATACTGAGCCATGTATTCTGCTGCTGTAGCACGACCCTCTTTTGTTGGATATTATGTACTGTTGTTAGTTTGAAGCACTCCTCTGGTTTGAAGGATAGATACCTTCCTGGGATCAAGTGCATCCTAACTCACCTGCGTAGGATGTACTGATAATGATGATGGAGATGTTGTGCAGAAGCCACACACACACACACACACACACACACACACACACACACACACACACACACACACACACACACACATATATATATATATATATATATATCAGTTAGGCTTCAAGTGCGTACTTGTTAGTTAAACCTATGTATAAATTGTGACACTAAATACGACTAGTAAGTAGTACAGTAGCAGTACTAGTATACGTCGGTCAAATTATTCATCATGTCCACACATTGAATTGACGTGACAACACGCTGCGCGTGAGGTGACACAAGAATCCTGACGGCGTGTTCGGGTATTCTGGACTTCAGATTTGGAGTACCACTTATCTGTCGAAATCTTTCATCATTCACTTAAAACAGTCGATTGATCATACATTGAGTACCATATAACTGGAATTACCGATGCAAGTCGAAGAAGGATTGGCTGGTGCTGCCGGCTGGCTTCAAGTTCGATCCCACGGATCAGGAGCTGATCGAGCACCTTGAGGCCAAAGTGAGTGCTGACAGTGCGAGATTTCAGTCTCTCATCGATTTGTTCATACCAACCATCGACAGCGAGCACAACATATGCTACACCCAACCTGAGAAACTTCCAGGTAAGACACCGATCGACCGTCTACTTGCACAAACATATTCCTTTGTTTATAGCTCTATTTTTCTTTTTAGACGAATACCTGGTGAAGCAATAACAATTTGGCAGTTAATAAAAAGTGAAACAAGTGACTGCAACATGCCAAAGATGTTATGAAAATGCCAACTACGTACACTAAAACCTGTATTCCACAATACTGCAGGTACCACACTGAGTGGCCTAAGGAAGCATTTCTTCCAGCGCAATTCCAGGGCGTTCAAAAGGGGCATGTGGACACATCCACAAGATACAGTCGGAGTGCGGCATGCACGCGATGTAGCACAAGACCAGCAATACCTTGCCGGTGATGGTCAACGGCTGGCAGACGGGCAGCAAAAAAGGTTCTGGTGCTGCACACCAACAAGAACTTCGACCAGCAGAGGACCAACTGGGTGATGCATCAATACCACCTCGGGGACCTGGAGCAAGAGAAGGAGTGGGAGGTGGTCTTCTTGAAAGTGCAACTATCCCTAGGTGGTTTTGGTAATTCATAACAACATATAGCTCATTGAGCTAATGCTATTCCAAGACTATTATTTCAGGAAAGCTCAATGAATGGCATGGCATGGATGATGAAAGTGGATCCCTCAAAATATCAAGGACAAAGGATTGGCTCAAGCTCAAACGCTCAAGACTCTTCATTTTATATTTCAGTGATCCAAGATCACATTGAGTCTATAGGAAAAGCCAATACTATCAAGGAGGGATGAGGTGTTGCTTAATGATCCTCTTGCTTCATGTGCTTAGTGATATGCTCCAAAACCCTCAACTACTTTCTCACATCCACATATGACCTAAACCTAAAGCCAAAATCGGTCACACCGATTCTTTCTATCCGGCGCCACCGAGTTCAGATGTCATAGCCACTGCCACAAACCCTAGGCAAATCGGTCTCACTAATAGGGATCTCGGTCTCACCGAGATGGGATTGTAATCTCTCTATTTCCCTTCGTAACGTTTCGGTCTAACCGAGGTGAGTGATCGGTCTCATCGAGATTGCAATGTAAACTCTCTGTTTCCCTTTTGTAACATTTTGGTCTCACCAAATGAGCAAATCGGTCCCACCGAGTTTACCTGACCAACTCTCTGGTTAGCTAATTACCAAAATCGGTCTCACCGAGTTTGTGTAATCGGTCTCACCGAGATTATGTTATGCCCTAACCCTAACCATATCAGTCCTACCGAGTTGCATTTTGGTCCCACCGAAAATCCTAACGGTCACTAGGTTTACTAAATCGGTCTGACCGAGTTTGTTGATTCGGTCCCACCGAGATTGGTAAATTGTGTGTAACGGTTAGATTTTGTGTGGAGGCTATATATACCCCTCCACCTCCTCTTCATTCGTGGAGAGAGCCATCAGAACAAACCTACACTTCCAACTTACCAGTTCTGAGAGAGAACAACCTACTCATGTGTTGAGACCAAGATATTCCATTCCTACCATATGAATCTTGATCTCTAGCCTTCCTCAAGTTGCTTTCCACTCAAATCTTCTTTACACTAGATCCAAATCCTATGAGAGAGAGTTGAGTGTTGGGGAGACTATCATTTGAAGCACACGAGCAAGGAGTTCATCATCAATGCACCATTTGTTACTTCTTGGAGAGTGGTGTCTCCTAGATTGGCTAGGTGTCACTTGGGAGCCTCTGACAAAGATTGTGGAGTTGAACCAAGGAGTTTGTAAGGGTAAGGAGATCGCCTACTTCGTGAAGATCTACCGCTAGTGAGGCAAGTCCTTCGTGGGCGATGGCCATGGTGGGATAGACAAGGTTGCTTCTTCGTGGACCCTTCGTGGGTGGAGCCCTCCGTGGACTCGCGCAACCGTTACCCTTCGTGGGTTGAAGTCTCCATCAACATGGATGTACGATAGCACCACCTATCGGAACCACGCCAAAAACATCCGTGTCTCCAACTGCGTTTGAATCCTCCAAACCCTTCCCTTTACTTTCTCGCAAGTTGCATGCTTTAATTTCCGCTGCCTATATACTCTTTGCATGCTAGCTTGATTTGTGTGATGATTGCTTGACTTGTCCAAAGTTGCTAAAATATGTCAAACTCTAAAATTGGGAAAAGATTAAGTTTTTAATTGGTCAAGTAGTCGAATCACCCCCCTCTAGACATACTTCAAGGTCCTACAAGTGGTATCAGAGCTTTGGTCTCCATTTGCTTTGATTTCCATAGCTTTTGGTGGTCATAGCCTTGGTTTCACAACCTAGGAGAGTATGGCGTCTAGCGAGGGAAATTATCACCGTAGAGGTCCTTACTTTGATGGAACTAATTTTGCTAGTTGTAAGCATAAGATGAAAATGCATATTCTCGGACATAACCCCGCCGTTTGGGCTATTATTTGTATTGGCTTGCAAGGTGAATTCTTTGATGGGAGAGAACATAACCGTGAAGCTAATGCGGAAGAATTGAAGATGCTGCAATACAACGCTCAAGCTTGTGATATCATCTTCAACGGATTGTGCCCCGAAGAATTCAACAAAATCAGCCGTCTTGAGAATGCAAAGGAAATTTGGGACACTTTGATTGATATGCATGAAGGTACCGACTCCGTCAAGGAATCCAAGTTGGATGTGCTCCAAAGTCAGCTTGACAAGTTCAAAATGAAGGATGGTGAAGGTGTCACTGAGATGTACTCTAGGCTTGCTCTTATCACAAATGAGATTGCGGGCTTAGGGAGTGAAGAGATGACCGACAGATTCATCATCAAGAAGATCCTAAGAGCATTGGATGGAAAATATGATACCGTGTGCACATTGATTCAAATGATGCCCAATTACAAGAATCTCAAGCCAACGGAGGTCATTGGTAGAATTGTTGCTCATGAGATGTCACTCAAGGATAAGGAGGAACTTCACAACAAGTCAAGTGGTGCTTACAAAGCCTCATGTGAAGCCCCCACATCATCAAGTGAGAAACAAACCTTCAATGAAGAATTGAGCTTAAGTGGTGAAGAATTTCAACAAATTCTACAAGAGTAGAAGCAAAGAATTGAGCTTAAGTCAAGGTCCTACAATGACAAAAGATCTTCCAGTCGAGAGCGCAACTGCTACAATTGTGGGAGACCCGGACACTATTCCAATGAGTGTACGACACCCTACAAAAGAAGAGAAGATTCTCCTAAAAGAAGAAGTAGAAGAGAAGAATCACCACCAAGAGAGAGAAGGAGTAGAGATGATCGTTATGAACGAAGACCCTCACGGAGAAGCAAAGATTCGGAAAGGAAGGACAAGTCATCAAAGAGCTACACAAAACGAAGACATCAAGCTCATGTTGGTGAATGGGTATCTGGTTCTGACTCTGAACATCACTCCGAGAGAAGCTATCACTCCGACTCCGAACATACTCAAGATGAAGGTGTTGCCGGTCTAGCACTTGTGTCAACCAACTCCTACGACATATTTGACTCACCAAATGAAGGAATTGGAAGATGCTTCATGGCCAAAGGTCCAAAGGTAACACATCCCGAGTATGTTGATTTCAATAGTGATGAAGATGACTTGTCGGGTGATGATGATTTACTTATTGACAACTCTAGTGATGAATACTATGATGAAACGTCAATTAATCATGCTAAACAAGATAAAACGAATGACAATGATAAGTAGAAGATTGAGCTTCTAACTAAAGAACTAAACACTCTTAAGTTAGCTCATGAAACTATCTTCAAAAATCATCGAGAACTTTTAAGGGCTCATGAGAAGTTATGCTTTGAAAAGCTCAATCTTGAGCAAGAGCATGAGTTCTTAAAGGCAATCAATGATGATCTTCGCAAGAAAAGTTCTTCTTATATTGCCAAGCGTTTACTCTTCTCAACTTACATGCCTCAAGTCAAGTCTAGTAACAAGAACAAGAAAGATTCTTCCTCTAGTAGTAACAATAACAATGCTAAATCAAATATTGTTGCTTCTAGTAGTTCTCTTGATTCCACTAATGATTCTCTTAGCCAAGTTACACTTGAGCAAGAAAACAGCTTATTGAAGGGAATTATAGAGAAAGGTGTATACAAGAGCCTTGCCGGGAGTAAGCAATTCGAGGAAATTGTACGCAAGCAAGGAAGGCACCGGAAGAATCAAGGTGTTGGTTTTGAATGAAAGTTCAATGCCAATGGAGTTGAGTGGGAAGAAGATCAATACCCCAAGAAGAAGTTTGTTCCTCAACAAGAGAAGTATGATCCTACTTTTTCAAGGGAACACAAGCTCAAGATGATCTTCCACCACAAGACCAAAAGGGCAAAGACAAGATTCAAGAGGAGATTGATGCATTTGAAGAAGCACCTAAGGCCTTGGTCAAGTGGGTTCCCAAGACTACGTCAAGTTCTACTTCATTAAGTACAACTACAACTCCAAGGATTCCCATCAAGATGATGTGGATCCCGAAGAAGAAGAACTAGAGAGTTCTTGAGGGTGACTCCGCCAACATTCTTCACTCATATCTTTATGGCAAGAACAAGTGCAATCAACTTCCACATCTTGCACTAGTTCAAGGAGTCACAAATCCTCATGTTGGTAAGGCAAGGGACAAGGTAACCAAATGATTTCATGGACATCATCTTGTGTGTGCATCACTCTATGTCTATGGATATCCTTGTTTTGTTCCTTGTGGGACTAACCCGTGTAGGTATTGAAAGTGCAACTCACTCCAAAGGATTGCTCCAAAAGATCTACATCAACATTGAGCATCCACATCTTCAACACCTACATGAAGTCATCATCGACAAAACCCAAGGTTAGTTCATCCCTCTAAGGGGGGATCTCACATCTAGGGGGAGCTTAACTATAAGAATTGAGTCAAAGCAACTCTAATGGTGTGAACACATCAATGCATTATGTAAAAGTGGTAACCCCACTTGAGCTTAAACGATGAGTATGACCTATGATAAAATGTTCTCATTTGACTCCTAAGTCAATATACTCATATATAGATGACCTAGTCATCGCCAATTGTTTGATAGATGCTAGAATTGGTTGTGCATGCTTTGCCACATATTTCATTTGTCACTTTATTGTGTGAGCATGCTGGTTGCATATTCTACTCATTCGAGGACATCCACTTGTTGTTTTGATTGATTGGTTTCCTTTTCTTTGGCCAAGTGGATGGACAAGAATGCCTAAGAACCTTCTCTAGCTATCTATGCTTTTCTCGTCTCAAACTCTATTCATGCTACATCACAAAATTTGATCAAGTCAGATTCGAACCACTCTGTGTGAGGAGCACTTGGAGTCCCCGATTCGTCATAGACATAAACT
The DNA here is from genome assembly GCF_018294505.1 of Triticum aestivum. Lineage (NCBI taxonomy): Eukaryota > Viridiplantae > Streptophyta > Magnoliopsida > Poales > Poaceae > Triticum > Triticum aestivum. Next base: position 733,906,289 of record NC_057801.1, read on the forward strand.
TCCAAGACTTCTTTGTGATTCTCGGTCTGACCGATTCCTCCATTTCGGTCCCACCGAAAATCCTAACGGTCACTAGGTGGTTTTGGTAATTCATAACAACATATAGCTCATTGAGCTAATGCTATTCCAAGACTATTATTTCAGGAAAGCTCAATGAATGGCATGGCATGGATGATGAAAGTGGATCCCTCAAAATATCAAGGAAAAAGGATTGGCTCAAGCTCAAAAGCTCAAGACTCTTCATTTTATATTTCAGTGATCCAAGATCACATTGAGTCTATAGGAAAAGCCAATACTATCAAGGAGGGATGAGGTGTTGCTTAATGAGCCTCTTGCTTCATGTGCTTAGTGATATGCTCAAAAACCCTCAACTACTTTCTCACATCCACATATGACCTAAACCTAAAGCCAAAATCGGTCACACCGATTCTTTCTACCCGGCGCCACTGAGTTCACATGTCATAGCCACTGCCACAAACCGTAGGCAAATCGGTCTCACCGATAGGGATCTCGGTCTCACCGAGATGGGATTGTAATCTCTCTGTTTCCCTTCATAACGTTTTGGTCTAACCGAAGTGAGCGATCGGTCCCACCGAGATTGCAATGTAAACTCTCTGTTTCCCTTTTTGTAACATTTCGGTCTCACCGAAAAGAGCAAATCGGTCCCACCGAGTTTACCTGACCAATTCTCTGGTTAGCTAATTACCAAAATCGGTCTCACCGAGTTTGTGTAATCTGTCTCACCGAGATTACGTTATGCCCTAACCCTAACCATATCGGTCCTACCAAGTTGCATTTCGGTCCCACCGAAAATCCTAACGGTCACTAGGTTTACTAAATCGGTCTGACCGAGTTTGTTGATTCGGTCCCACCGAGATTGGTAAATTGTGTGTAACGGTTAGATTTTGTGTGGAGGCTATATATACCCCTCCACATCCTCTTCATTCGTGGAGAGAGCCATCAGAACAAACCTACACTTCCAACTTACCAGTTCCGAGAGAGAACCACCTACTCATGTGTTGAGACCAATATATTCCATTCCTACCATATGAATCTTGATCTCTAGCCTTCCCCAAGTTGCTTTCCACTCAAATCTTCTTTCCACCAGATCCAAATCCTATGAGAGAGAGTTGAGTGTTGGGGAGACTATCATTTGAAGCACAAGAGCAAGGAGTTCATCATCAACGCACCATTTGTTACTTCTTGGAGAGTGGTGTCTCCTAGATTGGCTAGGTGTCACTTGGGAGCCTCCGACAAAGATTGTGGAGTTGAACCAAGGAGTTTGTAAGCGCAAGGAGATCGCCTACTTCGTGAAGATCTACCGCTAGTGAGGCAAGTCCTTCATGGGCGATGGACATGGTGGGATAGACAAGGTTGCTTCTTCGTGGACCCTTCGTGGGTGGAGCCCTCCGTGGACTTGCGCAACCCTTACCCTTTGTGGGTTGAAGTCTCCATCAACGTGGATGTACGATAGCACCACCTATCGGAACCACGCCAAAAACATCCATGTCTCCAACTGCATTTGAATCCTCCAAACCCTTCCCTTTACTTTCTCGCAAGTTGCATGCTTTAATTTCCGTTGCCTATATACTCTTTGCATGCTAGCTTGATTTGTGTGATGATTGCTTGACTTGTCCAAAGTTGCTAAAATCTGTCAAACTCTAAAATTGGGAAAAGGTTAAGTTTTTAATTGGTCAAGTAGTCTAATCACCCCCCTCTAGACATACTTCAAGGTCCTACACTTCTGCAAGATTTTCTACCATACAAACACTAGGGCCAGGAGTAAAAAGATTATAAGTTAGTTTGGTATTGGTAGTTGTACTACCTTGTCGTCCGCAAGTTGGTATTGTTGTTAACGATCTTTTGGTATGAACTTGCATTTGCTTCCAACCATCATGCCGAGGGTCGACATGGATATAAAGCTGAATCATTTGTTTTGAAAAAAAATCAGGCACCTGATTTTTATTTGCTGGATAGCATAAGCACCTGCAGTTCGAATTCCGAGTTCTCCAATTTTTTGAAACCAGTGCATGCACTTATTATCACGATGAAGAAACAATATCCCTGCTGCATCCCAGTTATCAGTCTGTACTTGCAGAATTCTCTCGTTTATTGAACACATATATTGTTTTTTCAGGTCGAGCAAGTTTCAACTGGGCTGTAGACTGCCCAGGGTGGTTTTGTTTTTAACAGGCCTAGCCCAGGATGATAATGGGGCACAAAGATCCAGCAGGTATCTACTGGCCTCTGGCCCGCCAGCATTAGTTATATTTTGTCTTAGAACATCCGTAGGCAGTTTTTTTACTGAATCAAACACACAACCCAGTTCTATTTTCCTCTTGAAACGCATGTCCTACATCCGTTTTCTAATCTCTACCTATAGTTTTACTAGTTCATATACATGTATCATTATATTGAAAACACATAAAATTCCCTCATATTTACTTCCTTATTTTAATTGTTTTTTTCCCACCCAACGCTGAATTTTTTACCACTGGTTGTCCCTTAAACCAACTCAATTGTCCCACGTCTTATTTGCTTAAAAAAACTTACGATTTTTTTGGCAAATCAATAAGTTCTTAGAAAATGTTTATCATTTTGGGATTACAACAGTTCGGACTCCACTGAAATATGCAAAATAAGGTTGAACTTTTTGACGGTGATCCTGGGCAGAAAATGGGCTGTAATAAATTACTTAAGAATTAGCAAATGGGCTGCAAATTATAAAAAATAGCAACTGGGCTTTATGTTGTCTGCCTCAGATTTGGAGGCTGACTTGTGGGCCTACTAAGTTCATGCGTACACAAGGTTTCCCAAAAAAGAAACTTAGTCAACAATCGACTCTACCATCGTCAGACCGTTAGATGTCAATCTAACGGCAATCGTGCTTCTTCAGTCTCTGATCTTCCTGCCCCAGCCGCCCAAACCAGCACTGTTGGAACCGCCTGCTCCCGCCTCTCGTGGCCGGCTGTGCTGCCGGGCAGGCCTCACGGCCCCATCATACTCGCATCCCTGGCCTGTCTATCCCTCTACTCACCCACACCTCCTGTTATTTTCCGGCGATGGTAGCCGAACCAGTCAACCCTCGTACTCTCCACCGCATTGGCAGCCACTGCCGTGTCTTCCCCGACTCTGTGTCGTTCCCTTTGTAGGCCTCGCCGTCGTCCACCGCCCTGGTTCTCTCGCGCGGCATGGTCAACGATGTCCATCCAATGGCCGTAGTGCTTCTTCAACCTTTGGTCTTCTTGCCCCAGCCGCCCAAAGCAGCGCCGGTCGTGCCGCATGCTCCTGCCTCTCGTGTCCGGCTGTGCTGCCGCGGAGGCCTCACCGCCCCCATACTACTCACACTGCTGGCCAGGCCATCCCTCCACTCACCCACTCCCCCTGTTATTCTGTGGCGATGGCAGCCTCACACCGCAGCCAAACCGGTGAACCCTCGTACTCCTCCCTGCGTGGGCATCCACTACCGCGTCTTCCCCGGCTCTGTGTTGTCCCCTTCCTAGGCCTCACCGTCGTCCACTGCCGTGGTGCTCTCGGCAAGGTCAATGTGGTCAACGACCGACTTCCATCGGAAGAGTACTGTACGTGGAGAGGCTGACAGATGCGTCCATAGCAGCCGCAAGGAAGTGCCTCCTTATTAGGCACAAAATAATTATTCTTCCACCTGACAGCAGGGACCCACCGGATGGGCCACCAGTATTTCGTGAAAAAAATGTTTCCCCCCTGACTGCTGGGACCCACCGGACGGGCCACCATATTTCGCAAAAAAAACGTCCCCCCCTGACTGCTGGGACCCACTGGACGGACCATCGTATTTCACGAAAAAACGTTCCCCCCGCTGTTAGCTCGGACCCACCGGAAGTGCCTCCTTATTATGCACAAAAAAATGAATACCCCCTGCTAGCTGGGACCCACCATGGTGGGAGGCTGACTTGTGGGCCTACTAAGTTGACGGGGACAGAGGGTGTCGGTGTCAAAACCGGCGGATCTCGGGTAGGGGGTCCCGAACTGTGCGTCTAGGCGGATGGTAACAGGAGACAAGGGACACAATGTTTTACCCAGGTTCGGGCCCTCTTGATGGAGGTAAAACCCTACGTCCTGCTTGATTGATATTGACGATGTGGGTATTACAAGAGTAGATCTACCACGAGATCAAGGAGGCTAAACCCTAGAAGCTAGCCTATGGTATGATTGTTGTTCGTCCTATGGACTAAAGCCATCCGGTTTATATAGACACCGGAGAGGGCTAGGGTTACACAGAGTCGGTTACAATGGTAGGAGATCTACATATCCGTATCGCCAAGCTTGCCTTCCACGCCAAGGAAAGTCCCATCCGGACACAGGACGAAGTCTTCAATCTTGTATCTTCATAGTCTTGGAGTCCGGCCGATGATGATAGTTCGGCTATCCGGACACCCCCTAGTCTAGGACTCCCTCAGTAGCCCCTGAACCAGGCTTCAATGACGACTAGTCCGGTGCGCATATTGTCTTCGACATTGCAGGGCGGGTTCCTCCTCCGAATAATTTATAGAAGATTGTGAACACCAGGATAGTGTCCGGCTCTGCAAAATAAATTCCACATACCACCCTAGAGAATAATATTTACACAAGTTCAATCTGCTGACGTATTTTGTGGCGTGACGTCACACCACCACCAAGCCTTTACTCGAATTGTTTTTATTGTACCACCTCAGCGCGTTTAGCGAAGCGGTTTCCTTGGCACGTCTTGTCGAAGCAGAGACCGTGTTCCCCTTATTCCGGGATTCCCATCAATACGGACGTGGGTAAACCAACAGCGCCATTGATTGCGGCGCTTGGGAGATAAGCGAGTTTTATCAGGCTGGTGGGGACGCATGGTTTCGTCCGCCCATATAAGGGGATAAAGATCTACCCTTTTACCTACGCCTTCTTCCTCCTTTGCTTATCCATCTCCGCGAACTCGAGCTCCAGCGCCCAAGTCCGCACATCTCACCTCAACCTTCTCCAACTATGTCCGGAGTGGGAGGCAAGTGGATGGCCTCCTCCATTACGGAGGGGCACATCCAGAAGCTGCGCTGCGCCGGATATCTGTCCAGCGACATCGCGCACCGGCTCCCCGACGAGGGGGAGCTCATCCCCACCCCCAGGCCCCATGAGAGGGTAGTATTCCTTTCCCATTTCCTCTGCGGACTGGGCTTCCCACTCCATCCCTTTGTCCGGGGGCTCATGTTCTACTACGGCCTGGATTTCCATGATCTTGCCCCGAATTTCATCCTCAACATCCCGACATTTATCGTCGTGTGTGAGGCCTTCCTCTGCATCTAGCCCCACTTCGGCTTGTGGCTCAAGACCTTCAGTGTCAAGCCGAAGGTTGTGAAGGGCAGCCAAGCGGAGTGCGGAGGCGCCATGGTGGGCAAGATGCCCAACGCTACTTGGCTCGAGGGCACCTTCGTGGAAACCATCAAGGGGTGGCAATCGGGGTGGTTCTACATCACCGAGCCGCGTGACCCTGAATGGGCAGCGGCCCCCGAATTCAGATATGGCATCCCCATACGGCTCACCTCCTGGAAAGAGAGTGGCCGGACATGGGGTGATTCGGAGGAGCTGACCGGACTTCAAGCCTGCATACAAAAGTTAGTGAACAAGAAGCTCAAGCTTGTCAACGTAGTCCAGGTCATGCTCATCCGCCGGATTCTCCCGTGCCAACAATGGGACTTCAATATGTGGGAGTTCGATTCGGCGCAGCACCAGACTTTGAGCGGGCTCTTTGACACTACGTACGAAGAGGCCTGGAGGGTGCTGTTTAAGGGCGCCGAGGCTCCCGCATCCGCTGCCGAAGATCGTGGATTCAACTCGCAGCGTCCGGCTAGCGAGGTAAGCGATTTTACCCTTTACGGGACACTTGTTTTCCATAGTTTGACTCTATGTGGGATCTATACTCCCTTTCCTTTGACATGACTGGCTGAAGAAGGCCGAGCAAACTAACTTTCCGGCCCCTTTGCCAGAAGACCCAGCGGACGCCCACTTAACGGGACTGTTGGTTCCGGCACCCCACGTGGTGCCGGAGAAGAAGGCCAAGAAGAAGGCCACGGGCACTCGAAAGAGTTCCTGTTTTCAGGTGTCATCGGACGATGACTCTAAGGCGGACTCCTCCCACGAAGGCGAGTTGAAGAAGAAAGAGTCCTCTCCCCCAGCGGGGGGAGGGAAGAAAAGGAAGGCCTCCCCAACGAGGGAGGCCGAAGGGTCCAAGAAGGGAAGGACTCTTCCCCCGGACTGCTCTACCAACGCGGTGACGACGACGAGGATTGGCCTCCAAGGGCCAAGCCCCCAGCGAGATCGTAAGTATCTGGACTCCCGAATAACTTCATGATTTTTCTTTTCGCCACATGGTGTCTTTCTAATGCCGCATACAACCCTGCAGTCCGCCCAAGGATGATCTTCCCGCTTCGTCGAGCGGGTCCTTGGGTGCGTCGGATATGGATTCCCTTCCGACCGCCTCCACCCCCCGTGATGCGGTTGATGCCGAGGTGGGATCCCGGGAAGGGACCCGCCAGGAGGAGGAGGCCCCGGAGGTGCCGCAGGGCAACCTCCCGGACTTTGCATCGGACTCCGCACCGGAACCTGTAGTGGCTCCGGAGTCTGGCGGGCAGCCCCTTCGTAAGAAGGGCAAGACCGTGACGCCGGCGGCCTCCGTCCAACCGGAGGCACCAGATAGCTTGCTGGAGGCGCTCAATGGCGCTTCCATCGAAGAGGAACACCGCACCGTCATGAGTGCGGTGATTCAGAAGGTTCAGCTCGCCAAGAGCGGGCTGACCGAAGCCTGCATCAGCCTTCTAACAGGCTTTGAGGTAAGAATTTTGATATATGTAAAATAGTACCGCATAGACAGTAGCCCCTGATGCTCGGTTCGGTGTTCGAAAAGAAAAGCCAGACTGAGGATCTAAAAAGATATACGCAGGAGTCATAAAAAATATGTCAATATGGGATTGCAGGCTGTGCTGCTGACCTCTGCCGCACTGACTGCGGAGGTCAATACTTTGAAGCAAAGCCTCGAGCGGTCCGAGAACGAGCTCGGCCGTGCCAAGAAGCAGCTCGAGGACAAGGAAGGTGAGTAACACCTTATTAAAATTGTACCTTACAGAAAAGGATTTGGTTGCAAGAAGAATGACAAGGATAACGTGGGTATTGCAGGGGCCACGAACGAGGTGGCGACCCTGAAGGAGGCGGTGTCCGCGGCTGAACATAATGCGGCCGCAGAGCACACCGAGCGAGAGAAGCAGGAGGCGCGGGTGGCGGAGGTACAGCAAGAGCTCCAGGCCCTCGTGGAAAAACATGAGAGTTTGGAGCGCGACTCGAACACTCGAGAGTTCGAGCTTGCATCGGCTCTTGAGAGTGCCAAAGCCGCTAAGGCCGAAGCCTACAAGGCCCTCCAGGAAATCGAGGCGTTGAAGAAAATAGCGGCGGGTAAGGCATTTTTCATGCAAAGTAAGCATGTGAGTGTGAATTACCTATCACTTACCCGAATTCGGAGCTCTCCAGGAGCGTTCGCAGATCTACCCTACAGCATGTCCGATGCTGCCGCTTTCTATAGGGCCAAGGAGGGGAGCTCAATGTAGAAGGTCTTCTGGTCTCAGTATGCTGAGGCCGGACATCCGGTGCCCCTTAGCGACCAGCTGAAGCAGCTGGTCGAGCTCCACAAGGTAGCCGAACAGGCCATGAAGGGCCTCATAGTTCGGCCGTGGCCCAAGGAGGCCATGCCTGGGAGCTACTTTGGCCTGGTGCGGCGGCTGGTGGATGCGTGTCCATGGGTTGAAGTCATCAGGCACTCCGCTTGTATTGAAGGTGCCCGTCGGGCCCTTTCCCGCGCAAAGGTGCAATGGGGCAAGATGGATGCTGAGAAGCTTGTGACGGACGCACCACCGCCGGGCAAGGAGTATCGCACTCCCGAGATGTATTATAAGAGTGTCCTGAAGGGTGCCCGCATTATTGCGGGTGAGTGCTCCAAAGATGTAATATTTGAGTAGACTCGCATTTTGTTATCCTGTGCGCTGAAAACTTTGTTCATATGCACTAAGCAACGCTTGTTAATTTAAAATATTACCTTCTGTGCGGCCGTTTATCAAATCTGAGAGATGGCAAGTCGTCGGCTTCAGCCCCCATGCCACGAGTGCTGGGGTGTTCGGGATAAATTTGAGCACTCTTGTTCCCATTTTTGGGTCCATCTAGGGAGGCGCTCAACACAACAAACAAGGCAACATGACTTATAATGCTTGAACACTCTCACTTAGCCATAGAATTCTATAATTTTAAATTTTGGCGAAGCCCCTGGTGTTCGGAAGGCCGAATTCGGGGCGCTATCCATGCCTGGGCCGGACAAAGCCGGTTCCTCGCTCTAACCGGCATAAGTCTTTAGAGACTCGAAAAAACCTCTCGAACAGTGCCCGGCTCTCGCCTCATCATGACGGTCAGTTTTAGCTTTCTCCACTGAGGCGCTCGCCCAGCTCAACTGGGGCGCAATCGCAGTGGTTCTCCCAGTGCTACCTTAGCCGATACAACGGAACGTAAGGTACCAAAACATGGGAGCCGGGCAAACCCAACTATTGACCCAAGTCATGATTCGGAGCCGATTCATATAATGCTATAAGTTCGGGGTGCCGCACTTGTGAAAGTGTTCGGACTTATCACACCATGATGCGGGAAACATAAGCCCCTGGTGTATTTAGCCGTACCAAAGTGTACGGATGCAACATGTCATAAATGAACATATGTATGAGAAAGAAATGCAATTATAAGCAAAAAGGTGCTGCATTGTTTATTCAAGAAATACTGCTGTGAATGCAGAACGATACAAATAGTGCGATAAGCAAGGGATGGGACTATTAAACATGTCCCCCTCCAGGGGTAGGCTGCGGAATGGTGTATAAAACAGAGTTAATGCTCGTAATGGAGACCACCTGGATATTCGTCGTAGCCTTTCTCCTTCCCTGGCTGTTGCATCATGAATTCGGCGGGTCTACTGCCGGACAGAGCCTCTGATGAACGGGGTCCTGTGGGTAGAAAAAGGAAAAAGAGAAAAAAAGAACGACACACTTGAGAGCCCTTGGTGTGGTTAAGCCACATTCTGGGCCTATCATGGTCGTGCCCCTCCCCCTATGCCCATGGTATCTCCAGAGCGTAATGATGTACGCGAAGGACCAGTCTTGCGATTTTGCAGGGGCTGGGGTTGGGGCCGCCTTGCTACGCATGCTCGGAACGTGCCAGGTGGTCTTGTTTTAGGTTACTCCGGGCGCGTCTAACCGTGTCCTGTCGCTTAACGGCCGGACTCGAGAATTGCCTTAAGAGGCTGCGCTGTACTTCTGCCGCGAGAGCCGCTGTATGTTCCTCCGTTTGGAGAGAGCGTTCAGTGTTTCCGTTGACCGTGATGACTCCTCGAGGGCCTGGCATCTTGAGCTTGAGGTATGCATAGTGCGACACCGCGTTGAACTTTGCAAACACTGTACGTCCGAGCAGGGCATGATAGCCGCTGCGGAACGGAACTATGTCGAAGATTAACTCCTCGATTCAGAAGTTATCCGGGGATCCGAAGACCACTTCCAGTGTAACTGAGCCTGTACAATTGGCCTCTACACCTGGTATGACACCTTTAAAGGTCGTCTTTGTGGGTTTAATCCTTGAGGGGTCTATGCCCATTTTGCGCACTCTATCCTGATAAAGCAGGTTCAGGCTGCTGCCGCCGTCCATCAGGACTCTGGTGAGGTGAAATCCATCGACGATTGGGTCTAAAACCAATGCAGCGAATCCGCCGTGGCGGATGTTGGTGGGGTGGTCCCTTCGATCAAAAGTGATCGGGCAGGAGGACCATGGGTTGAACCTCGGGGTGACTGGCTCCATCGCGTATACATCCCTGAGTACACGCTTCCGCTCCCTTTTGGGTATGTGGGTTGCGTATATCATGTTCACCGTCCGCACTTGTGGGGGGAAACCCTTCTGTCCTCTATTGTTCGGCGGTCGGGTCTCTTCCTCGTCATCGCTATGCAGCCCCTTGTCGTTGTTTTCGGCAATTAGCTTGCCTGCCTGCTTGAATACCCAACAGTCTCTGTTGGTGTGGTTAGCTGGCTTTTCGGGGGTGCCGTGTATCTGGCATGAGCGATCGAGTATTCGGTCCAAATTGGACGGACCCGGAGTAGTTCTTTTGAATGGCTTTTTCCGCTGACCGGGTTTAGAGCCTCTGAATCCGGCATTGACTGTCATATCCTCACTATTGTCGCTGTTAATGCGGCGTTTGTTCTTGTTGCGACGCGACCTACCATTGCGGTCCTTGATATCCGGACTGTCAGAATTTTTGCTGAGGTTGTTGCTGCGGGCTAGCCAGCTGTCCTCTCCCACGCAGAAGCGGGTCATGAGTGATGTGAGGGCTGCCATGGATTTCGGCTTTTCCTGTCCCAGGTGCCGGGCAAGCCACTCGTCGCGGATGTTATGTTTGAAGGCCGCGAGGGCCTCCGCATCCGGACAGTCGACGATTTGATTTTTCTTAGTTAAGAACCGTGTCCAGAATTGTCTGGACGATTCGTCTGGCTGCTGAATTATGTGGCTTAGGTCGTCAGCGTCTGGTGGTCGCACATACGTGCCCTGGAAGTTATCCAGGAATGCGGCTTCCAGGTCCTCCCAACTCCCAATTGATTCTGCTGGCAAGGTGTTAAGCCAATGTCGAGCTGGTCCTTTAAGCTTGAGTGGGAGGTATTTGATGGCGTGAAGATCATCACCGCGGGCCATGTGGATATGAAGGAGATAGTCTTCGATCCAAACCGCGGGGTCTGTTGTGCCATCATAAGATTCAATATTCATGGGTTTAAACCCTTCGGGGATTTGATGATCCATTACTTCATCTGTGAAGCATAGTGGGTGTGCGGCGCCTCTATATTGGGCTATATCACGACGAAGCTCAAAAGAGCTTTGTCTACTGTGTTCGGCCCGGCCGGACTTGCTGTGTCCGGCGCGACGGTTGTCGTCACGTATCATGGGGCGCCCACGTGATCCGTAGATCGATCTTGATTGTCTTGCCTTATCCTCCAATATATCTTGCAAGTCCAGAGCGTTCCCCTGTGGCCTTGTGCTTTTCGAGCGATGCCGGGGTACGGTTCTAGTGGAGGGCCTAGAGGCCTCTCTGTCGCGGCCACGGGGTGGTCGGTCAGCCGTGTTGTCCGCTGGTGATGCAGGTTCATATGCCTCCTCCTGTAATCGGGGGAGCAGCTTGTGTTTAGGGTAGCTTTTGGAGGGGCATTCGAGCTCATGCTCTTCAGCCGCAAGGACTTCAGTCCATCTGTCGGCTAGCAGATCTTGGTCAGCTCTAAGCTGTTGCTGCTTTTTCTTGAGGCTGTTTGCCGTGGCCATAAGACTGCGTTTAAAACGCTCTTGTCCGACGGGATCCTCAGGCACGACAAATTCGTCGTCGTCGAGGCTTGCCTCGTCTCCGGAGGGAGGCATGTAATCCTCTACCTCTTCGTCTGCCGCTCTCTCATGAGGGCTGGCGTCTCCGTCCTCCTGTGCTGAATCTTGCTGGAGGGGGTTGTCTTCGGCACTGTCTGGGGTGTTATTATCTCCGGTGCCGGAATCTCCATTCTTGCTGTGGCGGGATTTAGAGCGGCGCCGCTGACGCCGGCGCTTGGGCTGTTTCTTGGAGGGGTCATCCTCCGCTGTTCCTTCGCCATTCCCATCCTTTGGGATATCCACCATGTATATGTCATATGATGAGGTGGCTTTCCAGTGCCCAGTAGGCGCTGGTTCTTGGTCGTCTCCGGCATCGTCGTCCATACCGTCGATGTCTTCGGAGTCGAAGTCTAGCATGTCGGTTAGATCGTCGACAGTGGCTACTAAGTGGGTGGTGGGTGGGCTTTGAATTTCTTCGTTGTCCGCATCCCAACCGTCCTGACCGCAGTCCGGCCAGGGCTCTCCTGATAACGCGAGATACTTTAGCGAATTCAAGATGTCGCCAAAAGGTGAGTGTTGAAAGATGTCCGCAGTGGTGAACTCCATGATCGGCGCCCAATCGGATTCAATTGGAGGGGGCACGGGAGGTTCGGAGTCCGGTGAGGAGTCCGGCACCTCAGAGTCACGAGCTTCACGAGGGACAAGGTCAGTATTCGGCTCCATCGCCGTAGAGGTTGCAGCCCCTGAGGCGGTGTCTAGCCACCCGTCCTCGATCTACGCAGCCGACTCCGAATTGAGGGTCGGAGCGGACTCGTGTGCAGCCTCTAGGGCACTGTCCGGCTGCAGAGCTAAATCATGCCCATCGTGACAGTGCGGCGTGCTCGGCTGCGGCTCGAATCCATCGAAGATCAAGTCCCCGCGGATGTCAGCCGTGAAGTTCAAACTTCCAAATCTGACCTGACGGCCAGGGGCGTAGCTTTCGATCTGCTCCAGATGGCCAAGCGAATTGGCCCGTAGTGCAAAGCCGCTGAATACGAAGATCTGTCTGGGGAGAAAAGTCTCACCCTGGACTGCATCGTTGTTGATGATCGAAGAAGCCATCGAGCCTATCGGTGACGACACAGAGGAACTCTCAATGAAAGCACCAATGTCGGTGTCAAAACCGGCGGATCTCGGGTAGGGGGTCCCGAACTGTGCGTCTAGGCGGATGGTAACATGAGACAAGGGACACAATGTTTTACCCAGGTTCGGGCCCTCTTGATGGAGGTAAAACCCTACGTCCTGCTTGATTGATATTGATGATGTGGGTATTACAAGAGTAGATCTACCACGAGATCAAGGAGGCTAAACCCTAGAAGCTAGCCTATGGTATGATTATTGTTCGTCCTATGGACTAAAGCCATCCGGTTTATATAGACACCGGAGAGGGCTAGGGTTACACAGAGTCGGTTACAATGGTAGGAGATCTACATATCCGTATCGCCAAGCTTGCCTTCCACGCCAAGGAAAGTCCCATCCGGACACGGGACGAAGTCTTCAATCTTGTATCTTCATAGTCTTGGAGTCCGGCCGATGATGATAGTTCGGCTATCCGGACACCCCCTAGTCCAGGGCTCCCTCAGAGGGCTTTGTCAACTTAGTCAATATGAATGATTCTAGCTCCAGTGACCGTACGATGTCCATCCAACGGCCATCGTGCTTCTTCAATCTCTGCTCTTCCTGCTCCAACCGCTCAAACAAGCGCCGGCGGGACTGCCTGCTCCCTCCTCCCTGCAGCCGGCTGTGCTGCCGCGCAGGCCTCACCGCCCCACCGTACTCCCATCGCTGGCCTAGCCATGCATCTACTCACCCACACCTACTGTTATTCTCCGGCGACGGCATACGAACCAGTAAACCCTCGTATAGTCGTACTCCCCTCCGTGTGGGAAACAACTGCCGAGTCTTCCCTGCCTCCGTGTCGTTCCCTTCCTAGGCCTCGCCGTCGTCCACCGCCCTGGTGCTCTCGGCGTGGCGTGGTCAACATGGTCAAGGACCAACATGCATTTGAAGGGGACTGTACGTGGAGAGGCTGACAGCTGGGTCCATAGCCGCACACAAGGAAATGCCTCCTTATTACGCGCAAAATAATGATTCCTCCACCTAACATCTGGGACCCATCGAAAGGGCCTCTGTATTTCGCAAAAAAAATGTTACTGCCGCTGACAGCTCGGACCCACCAGCTATATCTTCACACGCAAGAAAGTGCCTCCTTATTACGCACAAAAAATGAATACTCCCCTGTTAGCTGGGACCTAGTATAGTGGGCCTACTAAGTTGACCTGGACGGAGGGCTTTGTCAACTTAGACAATATGCACGATTCTAGCTCGACTGACCGTACGATGTCCTTCCAATGACCGTCGTGCTTCTTCAACCTCTGGTATTCTTGCTCCAGCCGCCCAAAGTAGCGCCGGTCGTGCCGCTTGCTCTTGCCTCTCGTGGCCGGTTGTGCTGCCGCGGGGGCCTCACCGCCCCCATACTACTCCTACCGTTGGCTAGGCCATCCCTCCACTCCACTCACCCACACCCCCTGTTATTCTACGGCAATGGCAGCGCAGCCGAACCAGTGAACCCTCATACTCCTCTCCGCGTGGGCATCCACTGTCGCGTCTTCCCCAGCTCCGCACCGTCCCCTTCCTAGGCCTCGCCGTCGTACACCGCCGTGGTGCTCTCGGCGCGGTGTGGTCAATGTGGTCAACGACTGAATTCCATCGGAAGAGTACTGTACATGGAGAGGTTGACAGCTGGGTCCACGACAGCCGCAAGGAAGTGCCTCCTTATTATGCGGAAAATAATTATTCCTCCACCTGACAGCAGGGACCCACTGGATAGGCCACTAGTATTTCGCGAAAAAAACGTTTCCCCCCTAACTGCTGGGACCCATCGGACGGGCCACCGTATTTCGCAAAAAAAAACATTTCCCCTTGACTGCTGGGATCCACCAGACGGACCACCGTATTTCGCGAAAAAGTGTTCCCCCCGCAGTCAGCTCGGACCCACCGGAAGTGCCTCCTTATTACGCACAAAAAAATGGATACTGCCCCTGGTAGCTGGGACCCACCATGGTGGGAGGCTGACTTGTGGGCCTACTAAGTTGACTGGGACGAGGGCCTTTGTTAACTTTAGTGAATATGAACGATTCTAGCTCTAGTGACCGTACGATGTCCATCCAACGGCCGTAGTGCTTCTTCAACCTCTGGTCTTCTTGCTCCAGCCGACCAAAGCAGCGCTAGTCGTGCCGCATGCTCCTGCCTCCCATGGCCGGTTGTGATGCCGCGGAGGCCTCACCGCCTCCTACTACTCCCACCGCTGGCCAGGCCATCCCTCTACTCACCCACACCCCTTGTTATTCTGCGGCGACGACAGCCTCACACTGTAGCCGGACCAGTGGACCCTCGTACTCCTCTTCGCATGGGCATCCACTTCCGTGTCTTCCCCGGCTCCGCGTCGTCCCCTTCCTAGGCCTCGCCGTCATGCACCGCCCTGGTGCTCTTGGCGCGGCATGGTCAATGTGGTCAAGGAACGACTTCCATCGGACATGGACTGTATGTGGAGAGGCTGACCCCTCGGTCCACGGCCGCAGCAAGGAAGTGCCTCCTTATTACGCGGAAAATAATGATACCTCCACCTGACAGCAGGGACCCCCAGGATGGGCCACTGTATTTCATGAAAAAAATGTTCCCCCCTGACTGCTGGGACCCACCAGCTTCATCTTCGCACGCAAGGAAGTGCGTCCTGGCAAAAAATAAAAAATCGATTCGCCCCCCTGACTGTTGGGACCCACCATCTACATCTTCGCACGCAAGGAAGTGCCTGACAGTCGGGACCCACCTGGTCAAAGCGTACGTAGCATTGTCATTCTGATCGCGAATGTGTACGTACATATATACTGGTCGATGTAGAGGCGCGCATGTGTCGTAGTAGAGGCGCGCATGTAGCATGTACACGTATGTACAACGGCCAGGGTGCAAGAAAGAAAATACGTCCATGTACGTACATACGGGCGGGGTCTCGAACGCCTACTCGCGCATATGTACGGCTAGGGCTCGTGTACATGGCTGGGTCGGAACGGAGAAACAGCGTCGTCGTCGTGTTCATGGGGAGGCAACGGAATGCGTCATGTTCATGGGGGGGGCAACGAAATGCGTCGTGTTCATCGGGAGGTAACGGAACGCGTGGGAGCCAACCGGCTGGGTCGGAACAGAATGCGTCGTCGTGTTCATCGGGAGGGCTTGGACGGAACAGGCGATGGAAACGAGGCTTGGCGTACCACAAAACGAAGGAAACGGCCTTGTGTTCGACCGTCCACGTTCGAAACGGGATCCTGTTCATCGGGAGGGGTCTAGAGTACCACAAAACGGAGGAAACGGACCTCCTACGGTCGAAACGGGGGTCCTGTTGATCGGGAGGGGGTGTGGGATACCGCAAAATAGATGAAATGGACTTGTTTTGGAGCGCTACGGTCGAAATGAGGGTCCTGTTCATCGGGAGGGGTGTGGCGTACCGCAAAACAAGACTCCATGGGATACTGTTCATCTCCACCATTGACCTCTCCAGCCTCCACGGGCTATCGTCGACCTCCTCCAGCCTCCACGGGCTCCTGTTCATCTAGCCTGCACCGCGCACTACTCCACCGACTACTGTTCAATCACCCTCCATGGGCACCCCTCCACCATCTACTGTTCATCCAGCCCTCCACAGGGTCGTCCTGTTCATCCAGCCCTCCACACCACGGGGTCTTGTTCATCCAAAGGCAACGTCACCGCTCACTGTTCATCCACCCCCCCCGCAACACCCACTGTTCATCCAGAGAGGCAGCATCGATCGGCTTCAGTTAGCAGCAGTAGCGAAGGAATCGCTCGATCGGGTTCAGTTAACAGCCATCGATCGATCGCTCGGGTTCAGTAACGCGTAGCCTGCAGTGCAATCGCTCGGGTTCAGTTAGAGCCCAACGCCTCGCACGCTCGGGTTCAGTTAGAGCCAACGCCTCACACACACGCGCGTACATGTACGAGAGAAATGCGCATCGCTCAGCCCCCGACCTCCCACCATAACCGAGAACTCCCCGAAATTTTCCTCGCCCTCGCTTCTACCACAGTTTTTTCCGTCATGGACGGCCCAAAGAATGTCATGCAGCTGCGTCTCCGGCCCGCCCAGGACGAAAAGCCAATTTTCTGTCATGATTTTTTGTCATAGAAGTAGGAGCCCACCACATCTATGATGATACCAGGTTTTGTCACAATTATCGTCATAGAAGTATCATATGTATGAAATATTTTTTTTCGTTCGGCCCAAAATGTCACAGATGTGTCTTTTTTTGTAGTGCTTAGCTAGGCATTGATAATTACAATGATGCTCACATAAAAGAGAAGAATTGAAGCACAAAGAAAGCATCATAAAACACGTAACAAACACATCAAAGTCTAACATACTTCCTATGCATAGGCATTTTATAAGCAAACAAATTATCAAGGCAAGCAAAAACTAGCATATGCAAGGAAGAAGAAAGACACGATAGGAGGTCAACATGAAGAGAAGTAATTTAGTAACATGAAAATTTCTACGGACATATTTTCCTTTCTCATAATAATTACATGTAGTATCATAAACAAATTCAACAATATAGCTATCACATAACATATTCTCAACACGATCCACATGCATGCGAAGCTGACACTCTTCCAAAATAGTGGGATTAACATTAACTAAAGTCATGACATCTCTAAACCCACTTTTATCAAACATTTCATAAGATTGAAAATTCTCCAAATATGTAGGATCTATAGTTAACACTCTTCCAAACCCACTTTCAATATTATTGAAAACATTATTATCAATCTCATATTCATCATGGGGTTTAAATAAATTTTCAAGATCATAAGAAGAATCCCCCCAATCATGATCATTGCAACAAGTAGTGGACATAGAAAAACTAGCATCCCCAAGCTTAGGGTTTTGCATATTTTTAGCATAATTGAAATTAATAGAATTTATAATAACACCATTGTAATTATGCTTTTCATTCAAAGATCTATCGTGAATCACTTCATAAAGCACTTCATCACAATTTTGAGATTCACAAATTTCAAACAAAACCTCATAAAGATAATCTAGTGCACTCAAGTCACTAGGACTTGGTTCATCATAATTGGATCTCTTAAAAATATTAGCAAGTGAATGCAGATCCATAAGCTTTTAGCAAGCGAAGATGCAAGCAAAAGGAAGGCACATGGTAACACAGGCAAACAAAAGATCAAACGGAAAGAAGGCGAATAAAAAGGCAAATCTTTTCGAAAATCGTTTTAGAAGTGGGGGAGAGGAAATGAGAGGAGAATGGAGAATAATGTAATGCAAGAGATGAGAGTTTATGATGGGTACTTGGTATGTCTTGACTTGGCGTAGATCTCCCCGGCAACGGCGCCAGAAATTATTCCTGCTACTTCTTGAGCTTCCGTTGTTTTTTCCCTTGAAGAGGAAAGGGTGATGTAGCAAAGTAGAGATAAGTACTTCCCTCTGTTTAAGAACAAAGGTATCAATCCAGTAGGAGACCACGCATAAATCACCGAATACCTACACAAACAATCAAACAAACTTGCACCCAACGCAATAAAGGGGTTGTCAATCCCTTCACGGTTACTTGCAAAAGTGAGATCTGATAGAGATAGATAAGCGATAAAATAAATATTTTTGGTATTTTTGCTGTATAGATAGGAAAGTAAAAGATTACAAGAATAGTAGATCAGAAACTAATATTGTAGATCGGAAACTTGTATGATGGAAAATAGACCCGGGGGCCATAGGTTTACTAGAGGCATCTCTCAAGATAGCAAATAATACGGTGGGTGAACACATTACTACCGAGCAATTGATAGAAAAGCGGAAAGTTATGACGATATCTTAGGCAACGACCATGAATATAGGCATCACGTCCGTGTCAAGTAGACCGAAACGATTCTGCATCTACTACTATTACTCCACACATCGACCGCTATCCAGCATGCATCTAGAGTATTAAGTTCATAAAGAACAGAGTAATGCATAAGTCGCCTGGTCTTGAGCCCAAAAGGCATATACACATAGCACAAAGCTCCAAAAGGTGTGATAAAAGCCGTTTTCTCTTGGTCTTTGACTGCCATCTTAATCTGATGATAACCAGAATAATCATCCAGGAAAGATAAACGCTCACAAACCGCCGTGGCATCTATGATCTGATCAATATGGGGAAGAGCAAAAGGATCAACTGGACAAGCTTTGTTGAGGTCTATATAATCCACACACATATGCCAAGTGCCACTCCGGGTGAAAAACTTCAACGATGAACCCGGCCGCCAAGAGCCGGGCCACCTCTTCTCCGATGGCCTTATGTCTTTCTTCATTAAAACGATGAAGGAATTTCTTGACCTACTTAAATTTAGGATCAATATTGAGAGTGTGCTCAGCGAGTTCTCTCGGTACACCCGACATGTCAGAAGGCTTCCATGCAAAGATGTCCCGTTTCTCGCGGATGAACTCGATGAGCATGCTTTCCTATTTAAGATCCATATTAGCATCGATGGTGAACTGTTGACATGAGTCGCCAGGGACAAAGTCAACCCGCTTGATATCATCTATCGATTTAAACTTCAACAAAGGGTATTGCTCTGTGGTTGGCTTCTTCAACGGAGTCATGTCAGCCGGGTCAACATTATCCTTATAATACTTAAGTTCCTCTATAGCACAAGTAGACTCAGCATAAGCCGCATCACCTTCTTCATGTTCCAAAGCAATATTTCTATTACCAGGAACCATAATGGTACCCTTATGCCCTGTCATCTTAAGCCATAGATACACATAACATGGTCGTGCCATAAATTTGGCATAAGCCGGCCATCCAAACAAAGCATGATAAGGGCTCTTAATTTTGACCACCTCAAACCACAACGTCTCTGCTCTATAGTCATGGTCCTCACCAAAATCCACCTCCAAGGCAATCTTACCCACTGGGTATGTTGATTTACCAGGTACCACATTGTGAAAGTCTGTAGAAGACAGCTAAAGAAATGTTAGTCAAATCCATACAACGAAAAGTATCATAATAAAGGATGTTGATGTTGTTGCCTCCGTCCATGAGTACTTCAATAAACTTATAGCCCCCAACTTGAGGGGCTACCACTAACGCCAGATGACCCGGATTGTCAACTCGGGGCGGGTGATCAGCACGGCTCCATACGATTGGCTTCTCTCACCATCGTAAGTATCGAGGCACCGTCGGCTCAACTGCATTAACCGCACACGAAACTTTTACTCTCGCTTAGCAAGGCTTGTGGTGAAAACATGATATTGGCCACTGTTAAGCTGCCTAGGATTACTCTGATACCCTGACTGTTGTTGCTGGTTATTCTGACTGGGCTGATGATTATAACCGCTCTGATTACCTTGTCCCTGATAGCCAGAGTTTGAGCTGCCACCCCCAAAGCTGGGGCCATGAGAGCCGGATCCTGACCCACCGTGCGGGCTGTTATTGTTATTATGATTTTGGAGATAGCCGAGATTCTTATACTCCTTCATAATAAAACAATCCTTCCACAAGTGAGTTGATGGACTATCCAGAAGACTATGTTTTGGACAAGGCTCATTTAACATCGCCTCCAGGTTGAACTTTGGCCCTCCAAACTGCGGCCTATTCTTACGACCCTGATTATTACACTGCGCATTGGTGTTGGCCACGAAATCTGACCCGCCGTCCAATTGCTTACATTTACCATTGTTTCCCTGATTCTGCCCTGTCATATTTTGCTGCAGTCCCTTTCCATTGTCATTCTTCTTCCCCTTGTTGGGCTTCTCCTCATCCGACCTAGGGTCCTTAGTGTTGTCTAAGTCGGCGTATTTGATAAGAGCCACCATGAGCTCTCCCATGTCATTGCAATGACACTTAAGCCGCCCTAACTTCTGTTTGAGGGGGGAGAAAACTACATTTTTCTCCAGAATTAGAACAGCAGAACCGACATTGATGTTATATGATGAATGGATAACAGTTGAGACCCGGCGCACCCAGTGGTGGGCCGGCTCATCCTCGCGCTGGACACAAGCGTCTAGATCGATGATCGACATGGGCTGCTTGCACGTGTCTTTGAAATTCTGAATAAAACGCGCCTTCAACTCAGCCCATGAATTGATGGAGTTGGCAAGCAACCCCTTCAGCCAAGTTCGAGCCGGCCCATCCAACATCACGGTGAAATACTTGGCACATACAACATTGTTTACATCCAACATCTCCATGGCCAGCTCATAGCTCTCAATCCAAGCCTCAGGCGGTTGATCAGCTGTGTAATTAGGCACCTTACGAGGTCCCTTAAAGTCTTTGGGCACATGCTCGTTTCGTAGAGCCGACACTAGACATGGCACTCCAACTATCCTAGAGGTCATCCCATCTTCTATAAACACAGAAGGGTTTAGCTGAGGCTGTTGATGAGCCGCTAATTGAGCCGCCAGGTTTGCCTCTTATCATGCTCTAGCTTGATCCGTTAGGACCTGAATATTATTATCACCATGTGGCGAGTCATGCCCATGGGGCGGGTTACGACACAGTTCACTGCTGGAAACCGTCGGTGACTCAACACGTCGGCTTAAGCTTCGACTCTGACGCGGAGTTGAATGGATTCGCTCGCGGCTATAAGAGTACGCCGCCTGCTGAGCAACCACCGTTTGAAGAAGTTCCACAGTGTTCCAGACCTCTATCACAACAGGAGACTCGCCTTCAATGGGAAGAGCCACCAGTCATGAAGTCACAGCAATCATGTTATCCAGCGGGTTGGAGTAATGACCCGGAGGTGTTGATACTTGTTGAGGCAGGGTTAAATTTACATGGGGCGGGTCTATTGTGTGGGGCTAAGCCACCACTCCGGTCACAGGCGCCTCAGCGGCCCGGGTCAAACCGGCCGGGTTACTTGCCCCAGCACCGGGTGTAGTGAAGAGTCCTCCCCTCAAACCGTGGAGGCCAACGGCTCTGGTGCCTCCTCCGTAGGACAACGTTTGATACGTTCTGGTGTAGACTTACACGAAAGGCCTCCACACGTATCCGCTGCGTCTCAGCCTCCAAGGCGGCTCGCTCTGTTGCCATCCTGACATTCTCTGTGTTAAGCTCCCCTCTAGCCTTGTCGACCTCATCATGCAACTTTGCAACTTGCACATTATGTTGTGCTTGAGTTGCGAGAGTTGCCTCTGTGGCTAGCAGGGTCACCAAAGCATCCAAGAGTTCGGATAAGACCTGAGCCGGCGGGAGCACAGAACCGCTTGCTTCGGTCGTTGCAGCAGCCGTTGAGCCAGAGGTCATAGCTGCGGCGGTTGATGAGTTCAACACCTATTGCATACCGGCCATGAAGATAGCAGCCCTGCTCGGCGCTCATAGGAGTACGGAATACTATCACCATCGGAGTAACCCCCAAGCTCGCTGTCTTGCAGTTGATAAATTGACTCGGTTCCGCCGGTGGAAGACTCATCACCTGAGTAGATGGTTGTCTCTCCACCAGACACAGAACCTTCCTCAAGATCCGCCCCATGAATAAAGCCGATGAAGGCGTGCCTCCGGGCAGGTTGGACCTTGGTGGGTCGCCCGCACCAAGCCATCTCAATGTTGTCAGTGCAGGTGTCTGGCTTAGGCAATGACTCGCCAATCTTGCTGATGAAAACATGAATTCCGCCGAAGGGGACCCGGTACCCGTACTCAATTGAATTGGTCTCGGGACCCCAGCCAACATCGTTGATGTACGTCTTGCTGCAGCGGCTCTTGGTCATCCGGCCCATGGTGTATCCCTTAATCCCTGAAAAGCTTCCCTTCAAGAACTCAAAACCACCGAGCGAGAGCCCCACGGTGGTCGTGATGTCTACTATGCAACTTTATTCTTGTAGACTCGTATTGGGACTCCAAGCGCGGAGTTTTGTAGGACAATTTTCCCTCAAGTGGATGACCTAAGGTTTATCAATCCGTGGGAGGTGTAGGATGAAGATAGTCTCTCTTGAGCAACCCTGCAATCAAATACAAGAAATCTCTTGTGTTCCCAACACACCCAATACAGTGGAAAATTGTATATGTGCACTAATTCAGCGAAGAGATGGTGATAAAAGTGTAGTATGGATAGTAGATGTGAGTTTTTGTAGTGCGAACAATAAAAAACAGCAAGGTAGTAAATAGCAAAATGGCATAAATGGTATTGCAATGATAGAAAATGAGGCCTAGGGTGCATACTTTCACTAGTGCAATCTCTCAACAATGCTAATATAGTTGGATCATATGATTATACCTCAAAGTGCAATAAAGAATCACTCCTGAGTTCCTATTGGCGGAGAACAAAAGATAGAATATGTTTGTAGGGCACGAAACCACCTCAAAGCTATTCTTTCCGATCAATCTATCCTAGAGTTCGTACTAAAATAACACCATATGACACACAACAACCAACTCTAATGTCACCTAGATACTCCAATGTCACCACAAGTATCCATGAGTTAATTCTACAATATGCATCAAACAACTTCATGATCATAATACTCAATCCACACAAAGAACTACAAGGAGACCCCAAAGTTTTTATTGGAGAAAAGATAATAAAAACATTCATCAACCCCTATGAATAGATTACCCCAAAGTCACCTCGAGAATCTGCAAGTTGAGTGCCATAACATATATCAAGTGAATCAAAATAATACCCCATTGTCACCATGGTTATTCATATGCAAGACATATATCATGTGTTCTTAGATCTGAACATTCAATCCGACAAGACAAAACTTCAAAGGGTGAAGATTCAATTCATCACAACAAGAGTAGAGAGGGGAGAAACATCATATGATCCATCTATGTTAACAAAGCCCATGATACATCAATACTGTGACATCTCAAGATTGCGCGCGAGAGAGATTAAACAGATAGCTACTGGTACAAACTCTCGAACCCGAGGGTGGACTACTCCCTCCTCATCGTGGTGGCCGCCGGGATGATGAATATGGCCATCGGTAATGATCTCCCCCTCTGGCAGGGTGCCGGAACGGGCTCCCGATTGGTTTTCAGTGGCTACAGAGGCTTGTGGCAGCGGAACTTCCGATCTAGGTTCTCCGTGAGGGTTTATGGAATATTTGAGAATTTATAGGGCGAAGAGGGGGTGCGGGAGGCCACCGAGGGGGCACAACTCACCGGGGCACGCCTGGGGGCCCAGGCGCGCCCTGGTGGGTTGTGCCCCCTCGGGGCACCTCCTAGGTGCTGCTCTGGCCATTGGTAGTCTTCTAGTCCATAAAAATCCACAAAAAGTTTCACGGTGTTTGGAAAACTTTCATTTCTGCACAAAAAACAACACCACCGTAGTTAGCGTCAGTCCGGGTTAGTTCCATGCAAATCATACCAAAACCATATAAATTTATTGTAAACATGGCATGAATACTTCATAAATTATAGATACGTTGGAGACGTATCAGCATCCCCAAGCTTAATTCCTACTCGTCCTCGAGTAGGTAAATGATAAAAGAAATAATTTATGAAGTGTGAATTCTAGCAAAGTGCACAAGTTTGATCAATGAAAATTTCAATCACTTTTACTAGCATCATAACAACAATTGTTTCTTATAAAACTTCTCAGGACCAAGTAGCAACCAATTCACATGTTAAGGTTCAAACAATGAATTCTCTTGAAACTCAACAACCTATATTCTTAGTCACCAAACAATTGCAATTCAACTTATTCAACATAGTCCAAGTAAGAGCTCCACATACTCAACCATCATATAGTCTTCTATGATTGCTAACACTCACCACATACACATGAGAAAAAAGTTTCAACTGGACACATAGAAAGATAGGGCCTTATAATTTCGCCTCCCAACGTATTCACGTCAAGGGTGATGTCAACAGTAATAACTCATGCTACCCATATCCAGCTGGGTATATGTGCCTACATCTTTCC
Organism: Triticum aestivum; assembly: GCF_018294505.1. Classification (NCBI taxonomy): domain Eukaryota; kingdom Viridiplantae; phylum Streptophyta; class Magnoliopsida; order Poales; family Poaceae; genus Triticum; species Triticum aestivum. The sequence continues at coordinate 733,930,664 of NC_057801.1, forward strand.
TCACCACGTGATGCTTGCCAAAAGAGAAAAATAAAAAGGAATAGAGAGAAAAACTTTGACTCTTGCATGAAAGTAAATATTGAAAAGTAAAAGATAGGCCCTTCGCAGAGGGAAGCAGAGGTTGCCATGCACTTTTTATTTGTATGCTCAACCCCTTAGTGCAAAAGAATGTCACGTTATATTGCCCCTTATGATAGAAAAATTTATTATGCAGTCTGTCGCTTTTGTTCTTTGCCATCACAAGTTCGTACAACGCTCAATTTCCTCTTACACTAAATGATCTAACACTTTCTAGAAGCAATTTTTATTGCCTTATTGCGCCGATGACAACTTAGTTGAAGGATCTTACTCAATCCATAGGTAGGTATGGTGTACTCTCAAAACAAGATTTGAGTTTAACGGTTTTTGGATGCACAAGTAGTATCTCTACTTGGTGCGGAATCTTTGGCTAGCAAAGATAGGGGGCAAGCACCACATGTTGAAGGATCTATGACAATATAACTTCTATGTGAATATGAACAAACATAAATCATTGTGTTGTCTTCCTTGTCCAATGTCAACAATTTTGACATATAATATTTTGATGGGGGCTCACAATCACAAAAGATTTCCAAGATAGTGTATTTGTATGTGAAAGTTCTCTTCCTTATAGTAATCATTTGGGAATTGCTTCTATGACCAATATTGTGATTGTCAGGCTTCAAAAGCTTTCAATTTCTAAACCCAATGTGAAGCTACCACTAGGCATGATAAGAACATACAGTTTCAACTTCATGATATTCAATTCATTCAACAATTTACTCATAGGATATAAGTGAAGCACAAGAGTAAATTACAAACTACTCCAAAAAGATAAAAGTGAAGATCAAGCGAGTAGTTATGTAAATGGGTAGCTATTTGAGGACTCTCTTTTATTTGAAACTTTCAGATCTAAGTATTTTATTAAAACATCAAGCAAAACAAAACAAAACAAAATGACATTCCAAGCATAGCACAACTCATGTGAAAAAGCAAAAACTTAGGCTCAACTGATACTAACCGCTAATTGTTGAAGAAGAAAGGTGGGATGCCTACCAGGGCATCCCCAAGCCTAGATGCTTGAGACTTCTTGGAATATTAACTTGGGATGCCTTGGGCATCCCCAAGCTTGAGCTTTTATGTCTCCTTAATTCCTCTTATATCACGGTTTCCCTAAATCTCAAAAACTTCATCCACACAAAACTCAACAAGAACTCATGAGATAAGTTAGCATAAATCAATGCAATGCCTTATCATTCTCTATTGTAGAAAATTACTAAAATTATTACTCAACATTGCATACTAAATTCCTCTGCATATTTAATACTCCTATCCTCAAATAGAATCATTAAACAAGCAAACATATGCAAATAATGCAAACATAACAGCAATCTGCCAAAACAGTACATTCTGTAAAGAATGAAATATTCATCATACTTTCCTAACTCCAAAAATTCTAAAAATTTACCACACTGTATAAAATTTATCACAGCTTGCTATGCAAAAAGTTTCAACCTTTTATCACATTCTGACTTTTCTTGGGAATTTTTGCAACAACGATAAACTTTCCATTTTCAAGCAGCAAGATATAGACTTGCAAAATAGGCATCATAAAGGCTATCCTTGAAATTTTTATTAAAAAGAAAAATGCAAAACATTACTATAAATAACAACAAGCAAATCCTAAAAAATAAAATGATTCTCCAAGTAAAACTCATATCATGGGATGAATGAAAATATAGCTCCAAGTGAGGTTACCGATAATGTTGGAGAAGAAAGAGGGGATGCCTTCCGGGGCATCCCCAAGCTTAGTTGCTTGGATATTCCTTGAATATTACCTTGGGGTGTCTTGGGCATCCCCAAGCTTAGGGTATTGTCACTCATTATTCTCCTCATATCGGCATCTCATCCAAAACTTGAAAACTTCAATCACACAAAACTTAACGGAACTTCGTGAGATAGGTTAGTATGATAAAAAGCAAACCATTTCATTTGGTACTATAAAATATAAGATTCATAATTGTTTCCACACAATTACTACTGTAGAATATCGTTTCCACAATTTATATTGAGCAATATAAGCCATAGAAACAAGGAAACAAGCAAACTATGCATTGAAAACAGAATCTGTCAAAAATAGAACAGTCTGTAGTAATCTGTACTCCAACCATACTTCTGCTTCTCCAAAAATTCTAAAAAATTAGGACAACATAGATAATTTGTATTATTATCACCTGTAAAAAATTCAGATAAAAAGCACGTTCCAGTGAATTTTCAAAATTCCTGGACCAGCGCAAAAGTTTCTGTTTTTGCACAGATTCAAATGAACTATGATCCACACTATCCCAAAGGCTTTTACTTGGAACTTTATTGAAACAAAAGCAATAAAACATGATTACTACAGTATCATAATCATGTGAACACACAAAAACAACAGGGGTAAATGTTGGGTTGTCTCCCAACAAGCGTTTTTCTTTAATGCCTTTTTAGCTAGGCATGGTGATTTCAATGATGCTCGCATAAAAGTAAGGAATTCAAACATAAAGAGAGCATCATGAAGCACATGGCAAACAGATTTAAGTCTAACCCACTTCCTACGTATAGGGATTTTATGATCAAACAATTTACGGGAACAAGAGTCGACTAGCATAGGAAGGCAAAACAAGCACAACTTCAAGATTTTCAACACATAGAGAGGGAACTTGATATTATTGCAATTCCTACAAGCATAATTTCCTCCCCCATAATAATTTTCAGTAGCATCATGAAGAAATTCAACAATATAACCATCACATAAAGCATTCTTTTCATGTCACAAAAGCATAGAAAACTTATTACTCTCCACATAAGCAAATTTTTTCTCATCAATAGTAGTGGGAGCAAACTCAACAAAATAACTATCATGAGAGTGAAAATTAAAATCATGATGACAAGTTTCATGGTTATCATTATTCTTTATAGCATACATGTCATCACCATAATCATCATAGATAGCCACTTTGTTATCATAGTCGATTGAAGCCTCATCCAAAATGGTGGATTCATCACTAAATAAAGTCATGGCCTCTCCAAATCCACTTTCATCATTATAATCATCATAAATAGGAGGCATGCAATCATTATAAAAAATTTGCACATCAAATCTTGGGGGACTAAAAACATCATCTTCATCAAACATAGCATCCCCAAGCTTATGGCTTTGCATATCATTAGCATCATGGATATTCAAAGAATTCATACTAACAACATTACAATCATGCTCATCATTTATACCAAACATTCTATTGAATTCTTCTTCTATCAATTGAGCACAATTTTCCTTTCCATCATTTTTATGAAAGATATTATAAAGATGAACAATCTGATGCAACCTCAATTCCATTTTTTGTAGTTTTCTTTTTATAAACCAAACTAGTGATAAAACAAGAAACTAAAAGATTCAATTGCAAGATCTAAAGATATACCCTCAAGCACTCACCTCCCCGGCAACGGCGCCAGAAAAGAGCTTGATGTCTACTATGCAACTTTATTCTTGTAGAATCGTGTTGGGCCTCCAAGTGCAGAGTTTTGTAGGACAGTAGCAATTTTTCCTCGAGTGGATGACCTAAGGTTTATCAATCCGTGGGAGGTGTAGGATGAAGACAGTCTCTCTCGAGCAACCCTGCAATCAAATACAAGAAGTCTCTTATGTCCCCAACATACCCAATACAATGGAAAATTTTATAGGTGCACTAGTTCGGCGAAGAGATGGTGATAAAAGTGTAGTATGGATAGTAGATATGAGTTTTTGTTGTGCGAACAATAAAAAATAGCAAGGTAGTAAATAGCAAAATGGAGCACAAACGGTATTGCAATGATGGAAAATGGGGCCTAGGGTGCATACTTTCACTAGTGCAATCTCTCAACAATGCTAACATAGTTGGATCATATGATTATCCCTCAAAGTGCAATAAAGAATCACTCCTGAGTTCCTATTGGCGGAGAACAAAAGATATAATATGTTTGTAGGGTATGAAACCACCTCAAAGCTACTCTTTCCGATCAATCTATCCTAGAGTTCATACTAAAATAACACCATATGACACACATCAACCAACTCTAATGTCACCTAGATACTCCAATGTCACCACAAGTACCCATGAGTTAATTCTATGATATGCATCAAACAACTTAATGATCATAATACTCAATCCACACAAAGAACTACAAGGAGACCCCAAAGTTTCTATCGGAGAAAAGATAATAAAAACGTGCATCAACCCCTATGCATAGATTATCCCAAAGTCACCTCGGGAATCCGCAAGTTGAGTGCCATAACATATATCAAGTGAATCAAAATAATACCCCATTATCACCACGGGTATTCATATGCAAGACATATATCATGTGTTCTCAGATCTGAACATTCAATCCGACAAGACAAAACTTCAAAGGGTGAAGATTCAATTCATCACAACAAGAGTAGATAGGGGAGAAACATCATATGATCCATCTATGTTAACAAAGCCCATGATACATCAAGATTGTGACATCTCAAGATTGCGCGTGAGAGAGATTAAACACATAGCTACTGGTACAAACCCTCAACCCCGAGGGTGGACTACTCCCTCCTCATCGTGGTGGCCGCTGGGATGATGAAGATGGCCACCGGTGATGATCTCCCCCTCCAGCAGGGTGACAGAACGGGCTCCCTATTGGTTTTCGGTGGCTACAAAGGCTTGCGACGGCGAAACTTCTGATCTAGGTTCTCCGTCAGGGTTTTTGGAATATTTGAGAACTTATAGGGCGAAGAGGGGGTGTGGGAGGCCACCGAGGTGGGAACAACCCACTGGTGGGTTGTGCCCCCCTCAGGGCACCCCCCAGGTGCTGCTCTGGCCCACTGGTAGTCTTCTGGTCCATAAAAATCCACAAAAAGTTTCGTGGTGTTGGGAGAACTTTCATTTCTGCACAAAAAACAACAACATGGTAGTTCTGCTGAAAACAACGTCAGTCCGAGTTAGTTCCATGAAAATCATACCAAAAGCATACAAAATTATTGTAAACATGGCATGAATACTTCATAAATTATAGATACGTTGGAGATGTATCAGGGCGCCAACTACCATGGGTTTGTCATGGCAGATGCCCTATTGAAAGGACTTAGGTGTGGAGCCATCACGACTAGGTTAGATTGAAGGGGTTGAATGGGACAAAGGACATGAAGAGTTTACCCAGGTTCGGCCCCTCATGGTCAAGGTTGTCAAAATCGCGATTCTGTTATACGATTATACGACTTTATGATCCAAACTGAACCCTTTGATTCTATGATTTTACTTCATAGAATCTACGTTTCTACAATCTTGATAGTGAAGATTCTACGATTTGCGATCCTACCATCAGAGCTCCGATCCGATTCAAAATCACGATTCTGACAACCTTGCTCACGGTAGAGGTAAAAGCCTACATCCTGCTTCTAGTTGTATTGCTTGAGTTTCAATTACAAGGGAGCGAATACGCTTGACCTAGTTCTCAAGTGCCTGTTCCTTGAGTTAACCCATCGCCAGGTCTCACCTTTATATACCCAGGTTGGGACCCGGCGACTTATAGAATCCCGACCGGTTCACACACCGTGACCGGCTTGGTTTCTAACTAGTCACTTCCTTACAAGACAAGCTATCATACGGCGGTTCACAAGCCCGGGTCTTGGGCTTTCACCAGGCCTGCCTCCATGAGCCACCGTCTTCGCGCCTTGGGCCTCCTTGGACCTTTTCATATTAAACTCCAACGGTGTCACCCGACCCCTCCTGGGCGGGTCACACCTTAGAGTTATACCCCCAACACCCACTATATGCTTTCTTCGAGAGAGAAGCCTCTAGTGAAACCTATGCCCCCCGGGTCTATTTTCCATCTTATATTTTCAGATCTATAAAACTAAAAACCCCAAAACACCTCGATGAGTTTTATTTAATTTTATTTGTTTTATATCTCTCTATTAGATCTCACTCTTGCAAGTGACTGTGAAGGGATTGACAACCCCTTTTTCGCGTTGTGTGCAAGTGTTTGTTAGTTTGTGGAGGTGCATATACTAGAGACTTGCTTGTGCCTCCTACTGAATTGATACCTTGGTTCTTAATTGAGGGAAATACTTATCTCTACTCTTTTGCATCACCCTTTCCTCTTCAAGGGAAAAATTAACACAAGTTCAAGAAGTAGCAGGAAGAATTTCTAGCGCCGTTGCCGGGGAGGATACACATCAAGCCTACCAAGTACCTATCATAAACTGTCATCTCTTGCATTTACATTATTTGCCATTCACCTCTCGTTTTCTTCTCCCCCACTTCTAAAACATTTTCATAAAAACACAAAATATTTGCCTTCTTTCCATTTGCCTTTATGTATTACTTGGTTTGTTTGCTTGTTTGCTTGACATAATTGTGTGTTTATTGCAAATCAGAAGAAAAATCTTATGGATCCTCATCCACTTGCTAATCTTTTTAAAAGATCCAATTATGATGAACCTATTGCTAGTGAGTTGAGTGCACTAGATTATCTTTATGAAGTTTTTCTTGAGATTCATGAATCTGAAAATTGTGATGAAGTGTTAAAAGAAGAAATTTATGAAGCGATTCATGAAAGCTCCTGAATAAAAAGCATGATTGTAATGATGTTATTATAAATTCTATCAATGTGAATTTTGTTAATGATATGCAAAACCCCAAGTTTGGGGATGCTAATTTTGCTATGCCCACTACTTGTTGCAATGATCATGATTGGGGTGATTCTTCTTATGATCTTGGAAATTTATTTAAGCCCCATGATGAATATGAGATTGATAATAGTGTTTGCAATAATATTGAAAGTGGGTTTGGAAGAGTGTCTACTCTAGATAAAATTAATCCCACATACTTGGAGAATGCTCAATCTTATGTTTTTTTGATAAAAGTGGGCTTGGAGAGGTCATGACTTTATTTGATGATAATCCCCCTATTTTGGGAGAGTGACAACTTTTCATGCATGATGATCGTGTAGAGAATAAGTTATTTGATAGATATATTGTTGAATTTGAATATGATCCCACATGAAATTATTATGAGATATGAAAATATGGTTGTAGCAATTTTCATGTTACTAAATTACATCTCTTCTTGTTTAAATTGTCAAAATTTTATTCTTCTTCCTTGCATATGCAAGTTTTTGCTTGCGTTGATAACTTTTTTGCTTATAAAATGCCTATGCATAGGAATTATGTTAGAATAAGATGTGTTTGTCACATGTTTTATGATGCTCTCCTTGTGCTTAAATTCTTGTCTTTCATGTGAGCATCATTGAAATCTCAATGCCTAGCTAAAAGGATTTAAATAAAAGCGCTTGTTGGAAGACAACCCAATATTTTTACTTGCTGTTCTTAAATAAATAAATTTTCTAGCCTCTAGTTAGATGTGTTTTTATACTTTAGTTAGTGTTTTAGCCAAGTAAGACCTTTGGGATGATCTATGGTGATAGTTGATTTGATCTTGCTGAAAAACAGAAACTTTTGCATCCAGTAGTAGAATTTTGAAAATTCACAGGAACGTGTTCTGGATCTAATTTTTACACAAGATTGATATACAAATTGCCTAGATTGTCCTAAATTTTCAGAATTTTTGAAGTTACATAAGTATACAAAGTTTGTGTTGTTTGCTTATTTTGATGAACCTATGGGTAGTATGGGGGGTATGAACCATGGAGAAGTTGGAATATAGTAGATATAACACCAATATAAAATTATAATGAGTTCACAACAGTACTCAAAAGTGGCAATTTGCTTTATTATACTGACAGATCTCACGAGTTCTCTATTGAGTTTTGTGTTGTGAAGTTTTCAAGCTTTGGGTAAAGATTTGATGGACTACGGAATAAAGAGTGGCAAGAGCCTAAGCTTGGGGATGCCCCGGATGGCATCCCCTCTTTTGTCTTCAATCCATCAGTAATTTACTTGAGGCTATATTTTTATTCACCCCATGATATGTGTTTTGCTTGGAGTGTCTTGTACGATATGAGTCTTTGCTTTTTAGTTTGCCACAATCATCCTTGATGTACACACCTTTTGAGAGGGACACACATTAATCGTGAATTTATTATAATACTCTATGTGCTTCACTTATATCTTTTGAGATAGGTAGTTGCTCTAGTGCTTCACTTATATTTTGAGCACGACGGTGATGTTATTTTGAAGAAATTAATGAACTCTCATACTTCACTTATAATATTTTGAGAGTCTTAAACAACATAGTAATTTTCTTAGGTTATGAATTTAGTCTCAATATGATGGGCATCCAAAGGGGATATAATAAAAATTTTCATAAAGTGCATTAAATATATGAGAAGTTTGATTCCTTGTAATTGTTTTGAGATATGAAGATGGTGATATTATAGTCATGCTAGTAGTAAATTGTGGAATAAAATAAATACTTGTGTTAAGGTTTGTGATTCCCGTAGCATGCACGTATGGTCTTCTAGTTATGTGATGAAGTTGGAGCGTAATTTATCCTTGATTGTCTTCCTTTATGTGAAAGTCCGGAGCGCGCGATGGTTAACTCTTACCAACCTCTCCCCTAGGAGCATGCATAGTAGAAATTTCTTTGAAGGGCTAATAAACTTTCTACAATAAGTATGTGAGTTCTTTATGACTAATGTTGAGTCCATGAATTATACGCACTCTCACCCTTCCACCTTTGCTAGCCACTCTAGTACCGCGCAACTTTCGGCGGTGCATTAAACCCACGTTATACCTTTCCTCAAAACAACCACCATATCTACCTATTATGGCATTTTCATAACCATTCTGAGATATATTGCCATGAAACTCCACTGTCCCCTCATTATGAATTTTTACCTTCAGTTGTAATTTTTGAGTTGTAAGTAAATAAAAGTGTGATGATCATCATTATTAGAACATTCCCATGTGAGGTTATAAAAAAGAGGCCAAAGATCCCAAACTAAAAAATAGAGAAAAAGAGAGAAGGGACAATGTTACTATTCTTTCCACACTTGTGCTTCAAAATAGCACCATGTTCTTCATGATAGAGAGTCTTCTATTTTGACACTTTCATATATTACTAGTGGGAATTTTTTGTTATAGAACTTGGCTTGTATATTCCAATGATGGGCTTCCTCAAATTTCCCTAGGTCTTCATGAGCAAGCAAGTTGGATGCATACCCACTTAGTTTTCTTTTGAGCTTTGATACACTTATAGCTCTAGTGCATCCGTTACATGGCAATCCCTACTCACTCACATTGATATCAATTGATGGATATCTCCATAGTCCATTAATTTGCCTAGTTGATGTGATACTTTCTCCCTTCTTTTGTCTACTACCACCTTCTATTCCACCTATAGTGCTATATCCATGGCTCACGCTCATGTATTGCGTGAAGAGTTGAAAAAGCTGAAGCGCATTAAAAAGTATGAACCAATTGCTTAGCTGACACCTGGGTTTACATGATTTATACTTTGTGTTGAGAATAGCAAGCCTAACAAGACTATATGATTTTGTAGGGTTAACTTTCTTTAGCCATGGTATTTTTGAAGTTTCATGATTTTTCTTTCTGGTATGCTTGAAGTATTATTGTTTTTATGTCAATATTAAACTTTTGTTTTGAATCATATGGATCTGAACATTCATGCCAAGATAAGAAGAATTTCATTGATAAATATGTTAGGTAGCATTCCACATCAGAAATTCTGTTTTTATCATTTACCTACTCGACGACGAGCAGGAATTAAGCTTGGGGATGCTTGATACGTCTCCAACGTATCTATTATTTTTGATTGCTCCATGCTATTATATTAGCTGTTTTGGATGTTTTATATACATTAATATGCTATTTTATATCATTTTTGGGACTAACCTATTAACCTCGTGCCTAGTGCTAGTTTCAGTTTTTTCCTTGTTTTTGGATTTTTCAGAAAAGGAATATCAAACGGAATCCAAATGGAATAAAACTTTATGATGATTTTTCTTGGACCAGAAGACACCTACGAGACTTGGAGAGGAGGTCAGGAAGTCAACGAGGAGACCACAAGCTGTAGGGGTGCGCCCTAGGAGGTGCTCCTGGGCTTGTGGGCCCCACTAAGGTCTCCTAACCCTAATCTTCACTCTATAAATTCTCAAATATTCCCTCTATGCCAGAGGAGTCAATCAAAAAACTTATCCGTCGCCGCAAGCCTCTATTCCTGTGAGATCCCATCTCGGGGCCTTTTCTGGCAATCTTTCGGAGGGGGATTTGATCACGGAGGGCGTCTACATCAACCTTGTTGCCCTACCGATGATGTATGAGTAGTTTACTGATATGTCTCCGTCGTATCTACTTTTTCCCTCGCGTTTTGGACTCTAATTTGCATGATTTGAATGAAACTAACCCGGACTGACGTTGTTTTCAGCAGAACTACCATGGTGTTGTTTTTGTGCAGAAATATAAGTTCTTAGAATTGAACAAAACTTTGCAATGATTTTTATACAATAAAAGATAATTTCTGGAGCCAAGAACCACCAGTGGGGGGCACCTAGGTGGGCACAACCCACCAGGGGGCGCCACCCCCTCGAAGCATGCCCAGGTGGGTTGTCCCCACCTGGTGGCCCCGCAGACCCTGAAACCGACGCTATAAAATCCTATTATTCCAGAAAAAAATCAAGGTGAAAGAATTATCGCGTTTCATGATACGGAGCCGCCGTCATCTCCTGTTCTTCATCGGGAGGCCAGTCTGGAGTTAGTTTGGGGCTCCGGAAAGGGGATATTTGATATTCGTCATCACCAACCCTTCTCCATCGCCAATTCCATGATGCTCCCCACCGGGAGTGAGTAATTCCTTCATAGGCTCGCTGGTCGGTGAGGAGTTGGATGAGATTCATCATGTAATCGAGTTAGTTTTGTTAGGGCTTGATCCCTAGTATCCATTATGTTATGAGATTGATGTTGCTATGACTTTGCCATGCTTAATGCTTGTCACTTTGGGCCCAGGTGCCATGATTTAAGATCTGAACCATTTATGTTATCACCATTATATCCATTTCTGGATCCGATCTTGCAAGTTATAGTCACCTACTATGTGTTATGATGTGGCAACCTCGGAGTGACAATAGCCGGGACCACTCCCGGTGATGATCGTAGTTTGAGGAGTTCATGTATTCACCGTGTGCTAATGCTTTGTTCTGATTCTATATTAAAAGGAGGCCTTAATATCCCTTAGTTTCCAATAGGACCCCGCTGCCACGGGAGGGTAGGACAAAATATGTCATGCAAGTTCTTTCCATAAGCATATATGACTATTTATGGAATACATGCCTGCATTATATTTATGAACTGGAGCTAGTACCGTATCGCCCTAGGTTATGACTATCTCATGATGAATATCATCCAATGAATCACCGATCCAATGCCTACGATTTTCCTACATATTGTTCCTGCTAAGTTACTACTGCTACCGTCACTATTGCACTTGCTACAAAATCACTGTTATCACTGTTACCGTTATTATTGCTATTGCTACTACTATCAAAATTACCATACTACTTTGCTACTGATCACTTTGCTGCAGATAATTAATATCCAGGTGTGGTTGAATTGACAACTCATCTGCTAATACTTGCAAATATTCTTTGGCTCCCCTTGTGTCCAATCTATAAATTTGGGTTGAATAATCTACCCTCAAAAACTGTTGCGATCCCCTATACTTGTGGGTTATAAAGACCTTTTCCTGGCGCCGTTGCCGAGGAGCATAGCTATATTTGTGGAGTCACTTGGGATTATTATCATATTATCACTATGAAGAATCTGAAGGATGCTAAGACTAAGATTTTTCCCTCTAAGACGAGGGGAGGTAAGGAACTGCCATCCAGCTCCGCACTTGATTCACCTTCTGTTATAAGTAAACTTGCAACACCGCCACATGCTATTAATTCTGATGTGTAGCAAGTTCTTGATGATGCTACTTCTTCTATGAATGCTACTCATGATGATGCTAGTACCTTACTTGATGATAATGTGCCACTAGGTGAATTTCTTGATGAACAAATTGCTAGAGTAAGACAACATGATATTGTTGAAACTGATGATGAGCTTGAAACTGAAAATCTTGAAACACCTATTAGAACAAGCCCTCCTAGATATGAATTGCCGAAGCTACCGGAAGGTTATGTTATGGGTGAGGAGGCAACTAGAGAAATTCTTGCTTGTAAGGATAGAGATGATCTAGAAAAATTATTATGCAAGTATAAAGGAAGATCTTTGAATGCTAGAATGAAATGTGATCCTAAGTTTGCTACTTCACATATCTTTATTGATGATAAGTATTATGAATTCTCTATCGACCCAGAGTTAATTACTTTGCTTGAATCTGATCCATTCCATGGTTATGAAACTGAAACATTGTGGCACATCTTACTAAGTTGAATGACACATCCACCCTTTTTGCTCATGATGAGAAGATTCGCTATTACTATATCCTCAAATTATTTCCGTTCTCATTAAAGGGTGATGCTAAAGCTTGGTACAATACTCTTGCCCTTGGTTGTGTGCGTAGTCCCCAGGATATGATTTATTACTTCTCTGAAAAATATTTCCCTGCTCATAAGAAACAAGCTGCCTTGCAAGAAATATTTAACTTTGTGCAAATTGAAGAAGAGAGTCTTCCACAAGTTTGGGGGAGGCTTCTCCAATTGCTTAATGCTTTGCCTGATCATCCTCTTCAGAAAAATGAAATACTTGATATCTTCTATAATGGACAAACTGATCCTTCTAGGGATTTCCTAGATAGTTGTGCTGGTTGTGTTTTCAGGGAACAAACTATTGAGCAAGCTGAAGAATTATTGAATAACATATTGAAAAATTATGATGATTGGACTCCTCCTAAAACATCGCCTAAACCCACTCCGAAAAAGAGGGGTATTTTATATCTCAGTCCTGAAGATATGTAAGAGGCAAAGAAATCTATGAAGGAAAAAGGTATTAAAGCCAAGGATGTCAAAAATTTACCTCCTATTGAAGAAATACATGGGCTTGATACACCACCACCACCTAAGGTGGTAGAAGTAAATTCTTTAATGAAATTCAATGATAGTGATTATACTCATAATAAACATCCTAGTCAATGACTTTATGAGTTTGATAATTACATTAGAAAGCAAGATCACTTCAATGCAAATGTTATGAAACAATTGAAATACAACTCTGATATGATTGCTCACTTAAGTGACTTGTTATTTAGAATCCCAAATGATGTTAGAGGTGTAGGAAAGCATGCCTCTATGGTTTAAACTCAATTAGAACAAGTTGCTAAATCTCAAAGAGAGTTGCTTGATGAAATGAACAATAATATAAGTGACTTTGCTGTTAGAGTAGCAACTAGAGGAGGTAAAATGACTCAGGAACCACTTTATCCTAAGGGACACGCAAAGAGAATTGAACAAGAATCTCAAAGAATTAACACTCATGCACCTAGTCCTTCTAAAAAGAAAAGAAGAAGAAAAATAATAGGACTTTGCCTGCCTCTAGTGAACCTGAAGTAGAAAAACCTCCTGATAATGATAATGAAGTTTCTTTCTCTGATGCTGAAACTCAATCTGGTAGTGAACACTGACCTTTTGATAATGAGAAAGATAATGATGAGGTTCATGAAGACACTCAAACTAATAATAAAGAACCATACAATGATGTTGAGATAGAACCAGCTGTTGATCTTGATAACCCACAACCCAAGAATAAAATATATGATAAAAGAGACTTTGTTGCTAGAAAACATGGAAAGGAAAGAGATCCATGGGTTCAAAAACCTATGCCCTTTCCACCTAAGACAACTAAAAAGAAAGATGATGCAAAATTTGAACGCTTTGCTGAGATGCTGAGACCAGTCTTTTTGCGTACTCGCTTGACTGATATCTTAAAAATGCCTCCTTATGCAAAGTACATGAAAGACATCATCACCAATAAGAGAAAAATACCGGAAGCTGAAATTTCTGCCATGCTTGCTAATTATACTTTTAAAGATGGAGTACCTAAAAACTTGGAGATCCGGGAATACCAACTATACCTTGCTGCACTAAAAGACATTATGTGAAAGCTGCTTTATGTGATTTGGGAGCTAGTGTTAGTGTTATGCCTTTCTCTTTATATAAAAGACTTGATTTGAATAAACTCACACCTACTAAAATATCTTTGCAAATGACTGACAAATCAACTGCCATACCTATCGGTATTTGTGAGGATGTGCCCGTTGTTGTTGCTAATGTAACTATCTGAACTGACTTTGTTATACTTGAGATGCCCGAGGATGACAACATGTCGATTATCCTTGGTAGATCCTTCTTGAATACTGCAGGAGCTGTTATTGATTGCAATAAAAGCAAGGTCACTTTTCATATCAATGGTAATGAGCATACGGTGCACTTTCCGAAGAAACAATTCCAAGTGAATGGTATTAATGTTATTGAAAAAACTCCAAATCACTATTGGAAGTTTTCAACTACCTCTACCTACTGTTAAAAAGAAATATGAAATGCCTATTGCTGGGGATATTCATATCCCCGTTGAGGTAACATAGTGATTCACGAAAGTTCTTCGGTTTCATGCTAATCGAAAGTGGTTGTTAATAAGACTTGATCAACCTTATTAATGGATCATTTTTGAGAAGTATGAAGTTGACGAATTTAGTGAGCACTACCTTCTATCCCTACCTTTTGTTCTCTATTTTTATTAGTTAAATAAAATAAAATGCCATGTTTTGTTTGTTTTCTGAATTTTCCGTGCAATAAAAATGACCCAAAAATAAAATTTCTTAGAATGCTCTGAAAATTTAATATGATTTTTTTCTGAATATTTAAGAATTTTTGGTGCAACTAATATCAGAGGGAGGTGCACCAAGTGGCACAACCCACCTGGTCATGCCAGTACCCCCAGGCGCGCCATGGTGGGTTGTGGTCCCCACGTGGGCCCTCTTACTTATCTCTTCATCCCACATCATCACCTACCTCCAGAAAAAATCACCATTGCTCTCTCTTTCGTGTTCTTGCTCTCAACCCCCTGAATTTCGATCTCTTTGCTCGAAGCTCCATTTCCAAAACTGTTTCGGGGGATTGTTGCTTGGTATGTGACTCTTCTGTGTGTCCAATTAGTTTTTGCTTTAGTGGTTTATATTTTGAATAATTAGCTACTCTTGGTGCTGCTGTAGATGAGCTTGCATGTTGAATTCTTAGAGTTCTAAGTAGTTTGAATGCTTGCTATGGCCTCTATACATCCCTATGAGTAGTTGCTACCAATCTTGTGAAGTTTTGTTGATAAAAAATTTGTGGACTAAAAATTTCAGAATTTTGTTCATGGGAAAAAGATGAGGATCTTTAGGAAGTTTTCTTCCAAGTAGAGCTCCAAGGGAGTTATTGGGGAGTCATCTGACAGTGATATCCATACCCGAAGGTTGGCGGAGTTACGGCCGTGCGAATGGCCGCATAACCCGTTCATGGAAGGGGCCAGAATCCTTCAGGAGTTTGCACAATACGCTGCTAATGCCGGCCTCACCGACTCCATCACAGCTGAATGCAAACATTATCATCTCCTCACAAATTCCTTTGTGCAAAATTTTCATTTCCATTCTAGGAACCCCTGAGGTGCAGTTTAATTTATATGCTGAAACCCATCAGATACTATCGTGGAATTATCACGTCAGATATCCTAGTATGAGGACTTAGTCGTGGAGCCGTCGCAACGAGATTAGCTTAAAGGGGTTAAGCCGGACAAAGGACACGTGGAGTTTATACTGGTTCGGCCCCTTGCGGTGAAGGTAAAAGCCTACGATCCAGTTGTGGTGGAACTGATGGGGTCTGGATGAGCAGGGAGCGAATCCGCTTTACCTAACTCTCGAGTTGTTGTTTCTTGTTCCTGAACCGCTGCCGAGTCGTCCCTTTATATACACAGGTTGACACCCAGCGGTTTACAGAATCCCGAGGCCGGCTCATACAGGTTTCCGGCTCGGTTTCTATCTTTTCCTATCTTACAATACAAGTTACATATTTCATGGCGGTTTATGTCTACGGGCCCTAATCCGCCTTTGGGCTCTGGGCCTTCAAGTCTCTGTAGTAAAGCGCCATACTCCTTGTCTTCATGGGCTTCAATATGGATGACTCCTTATGAGTGTAACCCAGCCCCTCCTGGGCGGTTTATACTCAGTAGCTATATCCCCCATATTAGGCCCCAGATTGATTTGAACCTGTTCATGTCAATCTTCAGTACTTATGAAAATTTCTTCTTGAACATCTTCACGTGAATCTTGTAAACCGCCATGACATCATCTTCATGTGAACTATTTAAACCGCCGTGACGTCATCTTCCGAAATTGTAATAAACCGCCATGATGTCACACTTTTATTAAAACCGTATATACTTCCCTTTTATTAATAAGCCTCCAAAAATCGAGGCCACAACTCTGTCACATCCATTTTTTGGGCTCCTTGATTCCCGCGCCTGTCGCTTATCCCTTCATCTTATAAATATGACCAGGGGTCATTTTCTTGTTTCCCCTTTCATGCCTCTTCCCTCATCTTCTTCCTCGCGTCGCCTCAGTGCTCGAGCACAGCCGCCGCCGTCGACCTTCGCCTCTGCTCCAACAACGGCCACTGCATCAACCTGATTCGACCAGAGAAACGCGGCGCCTCTCCACTACCCCTTCAACCTCTGTAAGTTTTCTTTCCTTCTACCCCAGATCTACTCCTAGGGTTTCGGTGTTCAATGGTGTTTTTCAGTCGTCGGCGTTCGTTGCTGTTCTTTGCTGCCACATCAGAACTTGATAAAACTTGACATTCTCCCTGTGCGGCCATAGCTATAGACAATTTTTCCTCATCATAGCATCTCCTTTTCAGTAAAAAGATCCCATCTGGTTTTTAGCTGTTCCACTGTCACCATTTAGGGCTTTGGAATTTTTCTCCTTTTTAGAACTGCGGTGGATCCAAAATTATAATACCAACCTATAAAAACCTGTTTGTGCAATACTTAGGAATTTTTCAGATCTGTAGCTTCCACACCATTGTAGGCGGTTTAACCTTTAGAAAATGATAACCCTCCAGGTACCATTAGCCCCCTCTTAAAACCGCCAACTCAACTTCAATGTCAAAATCCGGTTTATCATGTACATATGTTCCAATTTCTTCTCCCTTTGTCCTTAGTACGGTTTATCTGCGTCAGACATGAATCTTAAACCGGCATTGATCCTGTTTTCCAGCATTCCGTTGAAATGGCCAAAACGTTCTATGCTTGCAATTGGGTTCCTTCACGGGTTACTGAAGAACAGTTAACTGGGTTTGTTGCCACTGGCGTTTTAGCAAAGAAGGAAGTCATACACTAGAGAGTTCCTGGTCCAGAAAATCCTCCTGAGCCCAAGGATGGAGAAGTGATTGTTTTCGCTGACCATCTGGGTCGAGGTTTTAGCCCGCCCTGTTCAAAATTCTTCCGTGATGTTCTTGCTAGCTTCCAGATCCGCCCTCAAGATTTTGGGTCTAACTCTGTGTCCAATATTTGTAACTTTCAAGTTTTTTGTGAGGCTTATCTGCAAGAAGAACCCATTGTTGAGCTATTCAAAGATTACTTCTATTTGAACCGCCGTACCGAATTCATAGACGAACCTAACACTGAGCTGGGCGGGGTCTCAATCCAGAAGAGAAAAGATGTCAGCTTCCCTCACGCCAAGCATCATAGTCATCCCAAGGACTGGAATCAAACTTGGTTTTACTGCCATGATACATCTCCACCTGATGAGAACCCTCTGCCGAGTTACCGTGCACACCGGTTTACCAGAGAGCATACGGATCCTCAGTGAATGACTGCCAAGGAACGATCAAAATACGCCCCTCAACTATCAAAACTCCGAGCTTTCGTTGAAAACGGTCTAACAGGCGTTGACTTTGTTCGGTGTTGGGTTTCTTGGAGCATTATGCCTTTAAGTCGGTGCCCCGGTTTAATGTGTGAATACACAGGGGATCTGGAAGACCCTCAGCGTCATATTGACATCCAGCTCACTGATGATGAAGTCATCGAATCTGTCAAGAAAATGCTTGATGAACCGGTGGCTATATGCATCAAAGTAGGGCTTAGTCCCTTCTGTACTTCCAACAAACCGCCAGCTGTAAGCATTGCCTTATTTTTATCTTAATCTATCCCCACTTAAACATTCCTTTATAACTTGTTGTCCATCTGCACAGGGTGATGATCCGTTCTGGAAAAAGAAATCACAGGATAAACCGGCGAAGCCGCAGGATAAACCAGCAAGAGCGCCTCGCATCAAGACCAGGGTTACAAAGAAGCCAGCGAAGAAGAAAACTGCCGAGGCCTCTGACCTGCCCGATGATGAAGAGCTTGATGACCTGGAGTCAGAGGTAGAACTTGAGTATCTTGGTTCTTTTTTTCATACACCTCATTGACAATGATTATTATCAGGATGATGCAGAAGCTAGCCGCATTGGTGATGCAGAGGTAATTGTTCTATCTTCTGACTCAAATCATGTGCCAGTACCAAAACTCCATCGAGTAGTCCGGAAAGTAAAATTTTCACACCCTCTTGCTTATTCGGATCATCACTTTTCTTTGAAGACACAACAACATGAAGCTCGCCGCACAACCCGACATAGTGGCCAAGTGGTTACCTCCTCCGGTTTACCGAACTCTCCGGTTCGCAAACGCCGTCAAGAGGTCTCTTGTACTTCTAATACACTTTATACCAGGGTGGGTTATTTCTGATATCCTCCTAATCCGTCTGATTCAAATTATCAGGGAACCTCCCATTCATCCTTCGACGAGTCATCGGACACACAAGTCCCTCCCCTCAAGACTGTTCCTGGGTAAGCACATTATACTTAACCCTTTATGCCTTGTATTGGTTTATTGTGCTAACCTTTGCATCTGTTCTTTTCAGTGCCAAAGCCAGACTTAGCAAGAAAGCCAAGCTGACTAAACCGACCGATGATAATCCGGTCACTGGATCGGAGACGACCCCAGAGACTTTTGAACCAGATGATGATACTATCCTTGATGATCTAGTACCTCAGGTACAGGACAATTTTGCTCAACCGGCAGATATAAATCCGACGAGACAGTCTGCTGATCCGCCAAGCCCAGCCATTGATCCACCAAGTCATAGAAGAACAACTGATAAACCGCCTAGCCAGGCCAAAACTACCGATGACGATGTTGTTGTTACTGGCACTGGTTTACCTCTCCTGGCAACCCTGTCGCTTTATCAAAGCCTTCTGCCAAGGAAGAATTTTCTGCTATGGATAAGGGTAAGTGGAAAACAGATTTATCAAGCTATGCTCATCTTAGTACCCAAGACATCCATTCTGGATATTTAAACCGCCTGTACACAAGCCGTGACTATGAAGCCGGTTTAGTGGGCCCGATGAAGGAACGGTATGAGGTAAATATCACTCCCTCTTGCATAAATTTTCTTTCCTTATACCTGGCATAGAATATCAACTCCAGTAGCCCCCAAGGGCCGGTTCGTAAAATTGATGTGAACTGGGACTTGTAGTAGAATAATATTGTATTTTTGCTTGCGTAGCCCCCAAGGGCCGGTTTATACCTTTAGGATGAACTGGTACATTTCCTGTCATGAAGATTCAATATGCATTAGCCCCCAAGTGCCAAGTATATAACTTGTTGTATGCTTGGGACTTTAAATTGTCAGTTGATAAAAAGCAATCCGCATTAGCCCCCAAGTGCCAAGTGTATAACTTGTTATGTGCTTGGGACTTCATAGATGCCCTAGCAACTCATTAACTGAATCTTGCAGACTGATCTGAACAAGAAGGAATCTCAAATCACCGACCTTCAAGAAAATACCAAATCTCAGCAAGCAGAAACCTCCAAGGCTAAGGAAGAGCTGACGGGTGCTTTAACAGCCATGGAACAACTGAAGGATGGCTTTAAGGGTGAACGGGTAGCCTGGGAAACTGAAAGAGCAACTTTGCTAAAGCGGGCAGAAGATGCTGAAGCAGCCCTTAATCCGGTGAGAGAGGAATTGACTGGCCTGAAGCGGCAAATCAATGCTATGACCTCAGCTGTCTTTGGTAAATAATCTCTTCATAAGATTTAAACAAATAACAGCCATGAAAACTGTCGGTTTAATAATACTTTGACCATTGCAGGTAGCCGTGTTGCTCATCTTGGTTCGGGCATGCGCAAAAAACTGAAGGCTGCCTATACATTGATAGAGCAGTTATATACCGGTGTTCAATGGGTCATCTGCACAGCTTCATACAATAAACCGCCTCCAACTTTAATCAAGGAAACATTGGCAAAGTTATCCATGACACCTGCCCAGCTCGAGGAGGTGAAGAGATCAGCTGCAAGGGACGGTGCTCTGTCTGCATTGACTCGGGCCAAGGCCTGGATATCTGATCTTGATCCAGAAGACATTGGAAACGACTATCCCAACCAAAAAGAAGATGGGTCAGACTTTGATAATGATTCCCTCAGGGCTTTGACGAAGGAAATGCGTCCACTTGCAAGCAAACGGCTGAAGAGACTGATTTGTCCTTCCACCGGTCGATTTATGACGCAGACAACAAACAGATTGATGCATCTGTTTATGAAGTGCAAAATCTTATCCCGCAAATCCGTAAGCATACTTACGCCCCTGATGTTGAACAGTCCACCCTTATAAGCGATGAAGCTGTCTTCCAAGCCTTAACTGGGATTGACTGGGCAACCATTGACTTCCAGCCACTGGGTGGAGAGGAGGAGGGTGAACGAGCACAGGACGATCCACAACCTTCAAGTCAGCCTGAGGAAGAATCATGATCCGACGGCCGGTTTAGCTTCTGCAAACTGCAATTTGTGTGATAAACAATTATCCTTTTGGAGCATCAAATGGCCTTGTAATAGGCTAGTTTAAACACTTGGTCTGCTATGTCATCGTGCATATTCACTTTGCCTGATACTGTTAATCCGTCATGATAATGGTATGTCAACTTATGATCCTTAGCCGTTTTATGCAATCCTATTTCTGCATATGATAAACTTAAAATTGTCCTGGAACACCCAATGTAAAGCCAGGGTTTATAACTCAGGCTATACTTTCAAGAATAATTAAACATGAAATACATCATACCTGTGATATTGAATCACACTGTTGATTTATCAACTTTATTGTAGTAAGGGTGATAACCCAAATCTTGAGTGTTGTGCTGGTTTATAATGAAGTCATGCCGGGTTATAATAAACACCGGATGACCATACTGGTGACTTATAGCCAAAGCCAGACCGGGTTAACAAACTCTGGTTTATAATTGATCGTGTACTAACAACTTATAATTGAAAGTCAAGCCGGGTCAATTGACATCGGTCATCTTTGTAAGTTTGTGCTGGGCAACTCAAAAGCCAGACCGATTTAGCAAGCACCGGTTTTAAATATAAATCTCATTGAAATAAACATCAAAAAAGAAAGATTTGCAAAGAAAATATGCAAAAAAGGCGAGGCTTTTCATGGGCTGCCAGGCCACTGAGTTAAACCGTTTTACAAAGCCTTTTAAGTTGGACCTCACATTAACCAATCGTTGTTTTAACTTTGACAAGTTCAGGGTCTGTATAAGATTGACTTGTCAAACGTTCGGCGGGTCATACCAAGATTACCTAGGCGAAGTGACTTACTTGCTGAAGGAAGGTTAACCCGGGGTTTTAGGTGAATACACCTGGCTTCCAAGCCTGGCTTTTATAGCCTATTACAAGGTGTAGATTCTTTGTTCTTGTAGAAGCAAAGATCCCCCAAACAACATTTTGAGCTGTGCTCAATAGGCGCCTATGTTTGAGTCGTGCTTTTGCAATGAACTCTCTTTGGCTCCTTATGATATTGGGTATTAAGCCCCCAAGCTTATGATTGAGCTGTGCTCTCTCTTTTTTTTGTAGCTTTACAAGCCGGATTCATGGACAAACAGAGCTCTGCTTTATAAGCAGAAGCCCCCATGTAACCAAGAATATTTTTAAAGACGAACGGCGGAGGCCCCGCTTTAGCAAGGATGCCAGTTTATTATATTGATCATAATATATACATTGTCAAAAATATGTACATAATAGGAGCCTATGGCTCAGGTGTAGTAAGGCCGAAGATGAGCAATATTCCACGGCCGACGGGTCTCCTCCCCTGACTTGCGTGAGTCTTTGTGCTCTCGAACATCGATAATGTAGTATGACCCGTTGTTCAGATTCTTGCTAACCACAAAGGGCCCTTCCCAAGGTGGGGAAAACTTGTGCATGTCGGTCTGATCTTGGATAAGCCGGAGCACTAAGTCGCCTTCTTGAAAAGCTTTGGTTTTAACCCAGCGGTTGTGATAACGCCACAGGTCTTGCTAATAAATCACCGAACAAGCTGCCGCTATGTCCCGTTTTTCATCTAACAGGTCCAATGCATCTTGGCGTGCTCTTTCATTGTCTGCTTCAATGTAAGCTACCACTCGGGGCGAGTCATGGCGAATATCACTTGGGAGAACTGCTTCTGGTCCATAAACCATGAAGAAGGGTGTATAACCTGTAGATCTATTGGGGGTGGTATTACTGCTCCATAATATAGAAGGAAACTCTTCCACCCAACAACCCGGCATCCTTTGTAAAGGGACCATAAGCCGGGGCTTGATACCCTTCAGGATTTCTTGATTAGCTCTCTCCGCTTGACCATTAGACTGGGGGTGAGCCACTGATGACACGTCAAGCCGGATGTGCTCACGTTGACAGAACTCTTCCATAGCACCCTTGGAGAGATTCGTGCCATTATCTGTTATAGTGTTGTGTGGAAACCAAAGCGGGAAATCACCTTTTTCATGAATTGAACCGCCATGGCTGCATCACACTTGCTGACTAGCTCTGCCTCCACCCACTTGGTGAATTTATCAACCGCCACTAGAAGGTGGGTCTTCTTTGTTGGGGAACGTAGCAGAAATTCAAAATTTTCCTACGAGTCACCAAGATCTATCTATGGAGAGACTAGCAACAAGAGAAAGGGGAGTGCATCTAGATACCCTTGTAGATCGCTAAGCGGAAGCGTTCAAGAGAACGGGGTTGAGGGAGTCGTAGTCGTCGTGATCCAAATCACTGGAGATCCTAGTGCCGAACGGACGGCACCTCCGCGTTCAACACACGTGCAGCCCGGTGACGTCTCCCACGCCTTGATCCAGCAAGGAGAGAGGGAGAGGTTGGGGAAGACTCCGTCCAGCAGCAGCACAATAGCGTGGTGGTGATGGAGGAGCGTGGCATTCCAGCAGGGCTTCGCCAAGCACCGCGAGAGATGAGGAGGGAGAGAGGTAGGGCTGCGTCAGGGAGAGGATTAACTCGTATATCTGCAGCCCCCAATACCTCAAGTATATATAGGGGAAGGGGAGAGGCTGTGCCCCCATCTAGGGTTCCCTCCCTAGGGGTGGCGGCAGCCCCAAAACCCATCTAGGGTGCGACCAAGGGGGGAGAGGGGAAACTTGCCCCCCAAGCAAGGTGGAGGCGCTCCCTCCCCAAACCCTAGGCGCCTTGGGCCCTGGTGGGGGGCGCACCAGCCCACCTGGGGCTGGTCCCCTCCCACACTAGGCCCATGCAGCCCTCTGGGGCCGGTGGCCCCACCTAGTGGACCCCCGGGACCCTCCCGGTGGTCCCGGTATGTTACCGATAGCACCCGAAACCTTTCCGGTGACCAAAACAGGACTTCCCATATATAAATCTTTACCTCCGGACCATTACGGAACTCCTTGTGACGTCCGAGATCTCATACGGGACTCTGAACAACATTCGGTAACCACGTATATCTATTCCCTATAACCCTAGCATCATCGAACCTTAAGTGTGTAGACCCAACGGGTTCGGGAACCATGAAGACATGACCGAGACATTCTCCGGTCAATAACCAACAGCGGCATCTGGATACCCATGTTGGCTCCCACATGTTCCACGATGATCTCATCAGATGAACCGCGATGTCAAGGATTCAATCAATCCCGTATACAATTCCCTTTGTCTAGCGGTATAGTACTTTCCCGAGATTCAATCGTCGGTATCCCGATACCTTGTTCAATCTCGTTACCAGCAAGTTTCTTTACTCGTTCTGTAACACATCATCCCGTGATCAACCCCTTGGTCAATTTGTGCACATTATGATGATGTCCTTCCAAGTGGGCCCAGAGATACCTCTCCGTCACACGAAGTGACAAATCCCAGTCTCGATTCGTGCCAACCCAACAGACACTTTCGGAGATACCCGTTGTCGGTGTCAAAACCGGCGGATCTCGGGTAGGGGGTCCCGAACTGTGCGTCTAGGCGGATGGTAACAGGAGACAAGGGACACGATGTTTTACCCAGGTTCGGGCCCTCTTGATGGAGGTAAAACCCTACGTCCTGCTTGATTGATATTGATATTGTGGATGTTTACAAGAGTGGATCTACCACGAGATCAAGGAGGCTAAACCCTAGAAGCTAGCCTATGGTATGATTGTAATGGTTGTTGTTGTGTCCTACAGACTAGAGCCATCCGGTTTATATAGACACCAGAGAGGGCTAGGGTTACATAGAGTCGGTTACAATGGTAGGAGATCTACGTATCCGTATCGCCAAGCTTGCCTTCCACGCCAAGGAAAGTCCCATCCGGACACGGGACGAAGTCTTCAATCTTGTATCTTCATAGTCTTGGAGTCCGGTCGATGATGATAGTCTGGCCGATGATAGTTCGGCCGATGATGGTAGTCCGGCTATCCGGACACCCCCTAATCCGGGACTTCCTCAGTAGCCCCCGAACCAGGCTTCAATGACGATAAGTCCAGCATGTGTGTAGTCTTCGGCGTTGCAAGGCGGGTTCTCCTTCAAGTTCTACGTACCTGCCGAACAGTGTCCAGCTTCCTCATCAATGTTGTGCGTCTTGGCTTCCACGCCCAATAATGGCCTTCTTCCACGCGTCGCGCGAATGTGAAAAGCCAGGGTGTCTTTTATGTTTTACCCCCTAGTTGTGCGAATAATCTGCCTATAAGGGAGGCAAGAATCCAGATCCAAATCACCATCTTCCTCCCGCAAATACTCATCGGAGCGCTTTCGACCAAGAATCCATTCCATCATGGACCGTCAACGCGGCTCCTCTTCTCGCGCTCCCAGCCCTTTGCCAGGAGATTGGAGGAGATGCTCTGTTCCGCACAACGAGCTGGTGAAGCTCCAAGCGGGGGGATATCTCCCTCCGGCCTTTATGGTTCCGGTTCGAGCCGGGCTGGCCACCTACAAAGGTGGGAAGCAAGCGGAGGTTACCCCAAGTCCCAACAAAGGGGAGTGGGTATGCTTCGTCCCCTATCTGATAAGGGGGCTCGGATTTCCTGTACATCCATTCCTCCGCGGCCTCCTGGAGTTCTACGGACTCCAGCTTCATCACCTCACGCCCGCCTCAATCCTGCATATTGCGGGTTACGTAGCTCTTTGCGAGCTATTCCTGGGTGTCGAGCCCCATTTCGCGCTGTGGAAGAGGTTGTTCTGCCTTGTACCCCGCTCTCACGAGGGGTCCATATATTAAGTGGGCGGCGCCGAAATATGGCGCATTGCCGCGACCGGATATCCATCCAGAACCCCTAAGAAGGCGTCCGAAGACTGGCCTTCGGGATGGTTTTATATAGAAGACGCTCCGCTGCCGGACCCTATTCGGATCAGCCTCCCGGAGTTCAGCAATGCTCCTCTGAAGAAACGCCTTAGTTGGCGTCCGCGGAGCCCCCAACTGGAGGAAGACAAGAGCGTCCATTATTTGATGGGCCGAATAAGGTTACTGGCCCATTCCGGGTTGTCGATGATTGGAGTCATGGCAACATGCATTATGCGGGGGGTGCAGCCACTACAATACAGGGGCCACCCCATGTGGGATTTCAACGGGGAGGATGATGCCACCCGTCATGGCCGCAAAGGGCCGGATTCGGTCGAAGACCTGGTGACGATCCTGTCCGGCTTGTATAAGGGGGAGAAGGAGGATTTCCTTCGGACGAACCCGTTAAATCGGTTCTCCATGAATAATCCCCGGCCTTGGGTAAGCGAACACTCTGCATGCCCGACCCATGCTTTTTGAAACTTAAGTTTCTTATATTGTGTTCTTCTTTCGACGCAGGAACTGCGCCGGATCGTGGAGGACATGCTAAGTCCAGCTCTGCAACCCGAGGATCCAGAGAGATCCCGGGATCCGGCCTCCGAAGAGGATCCGGACATAAAGGTGGAGCTAATCGACGGGGTGTTCCACCAGCTCAGCATGGACAATGCTTTAGTCGCCATCACGGCCGACTATCCCGGACTATATCCGGCTTCCCAGGTGATTGCGACCGAAGTCCTGACACCGTCGTTCCTTCCTTGCTTATTTCTGACCACCGTATATGATGGCGCTGTGCAGGAGGCGCCCCTAGGGCGAGAAGCCGAGCCCGCGGTGGCTGACCAACAAAGGCCAGTCTGGACCAGTAGGCGGAAGAGGAGCGCGACGCGGACTGAAATGTCGCCGCAAAGGTGTAGCTCACAATTCATTATTTAGAGCAACGTTCCTAGGAAGCGTTTGAGTGCTCATGACTTTTGTAGGGAAAAAAGCGCCCGCCAGACTGCGGGCGTGGAGGTTGCCAATCCAACCTCTACCAGCCAGGCTCCAGCACCTGGTCTGGAGGGGGAGGCGAGCGCAAGGCACGAGCCGGACGTTCCTCTGACGGAGGATGCCGACAGACTGTCCGCCACCAAGTCTGAGGTGGAGAGTGCCATGAATCACAAGCGCCGCCGGACAGTATTTCGTGACGCGTGCTTCTCCCCCGAGGCGTTGAATGCCTTTAACGTGGGTGACGCGCACCTTCGTGCTGCTCAAGATGGTTTTACCAGAGCCACGGAGCAGTATGTAAAAGACATACGGGTAAGAGAAATTAATAGTTGTATATGCCAGTAGCCCCCGAGACTTAAAGTAGTTACATTAACTGATTTAAGGATCATATGAAACGTAGGATCTTACCGAGAAGAATACCCAACTATCTCAGGAGCAGCAAGAGTGCAAGGCCCAACTTGAGGCCGCATTCTCTAGCGCAGGAGGAAACACAGGGACCTCTCCTGGTAACGCATTATTTTAGAAAGATAAGTAGCGTTTGGCCTTTGCGCAAGTCTAAAAAATGACGTTACAGGTGCTGCCGGACAAGATTCGGACAGGCAAGAACTTCTGCGCCAACTAAAGGCCGGCGAGAGGGTGCTGCATAAGGTGCAGCATGAAAGGAACAAGCTCCAGGATGCCCATGCCCAGCTTGGAGAAGAGCTGAAAGGCGTTCGGGCCGAGCTGTCGGGCTCCGTTAAGGAGAATCAACGGCTTCGTCGCGGCATCTATAGTAAGTGCTTGAGCAAACTCCTTTGAAAAGAAGAGTTCGGCGAGGAAGTCAATTTGGCAGAATATGTCTGCAGGTATGCTCACAGGTCACCCTGCGGAGGAGATGCCCGTATCAACGGGTGATCAACTTCCCGAATTATTGCAACTGATCGAACGAGTTCGGCAGGCAATGAGCGGCGTCATCCAGGCTTCATGGCCAGCCTTCTCCTTACCCAAGGGTCTTGGGGAGCTTGCGGAGAAGCTTCAGGGAGTGCGGCAACGCTTCCATTTATGGAAGATTTCGGCCTGCCGCCAAGGTGCCAGGGAGGCCTGGGCCATGGTAAAGACGCGGTACAAGAAGGCGGATCCCAACCACATGGCCGAAGTCGGACCTGTGGGGCCCGATGGGAAGGAGATCCCTGTGAGTTTAGTATACCGCCAAGTAGAGTTGGCCGCTAAATTTTCCCAATAGGACTGTAAACTAGACAACCTGTTAGACGGGATTGAGGAAGAATACAATCAGTCGATTTGACAATGTATTATAAAATGACATATAAAATGCCTTCTAGCCGGATTTTAGATCGTTTGTCTTTGCCGACCTTTTCGCTTCGACCTCGGGACCCTAGAGTCCGGAGTGTGTCCGAATACCTTCTCGGTTATGAAACAACCGGGGTATGCATGGAGACCAGGCGTAGGGGTCATTAGTGCTTTATCAGACAAGTGCCCAACTAGTTATGTTATATTACATGGGTAGTAAGAAACATCTTCCAGGGAGAATAGTTCTGTTAAGGGTTCCTTTCCTCTGGGGGTGGCATGCCCTAAAGTGCATGTCCGGACTGCGAAAAAAGCAGAAAAACATCTAGGGGCAGATAAATAAGTGGATAAAAATCATCTTTTAAGTCACCGACCGAATATTCCCTTAAGAACACTAGCTTTCGGCTTCACCCAGTCTGAGGTACACATCCGGCTGACCCGACAGTAACAATCGCAGAGGTGCTCCCTTTACCTCCTAGCCGAACAATCGGGAACGTAGGGGTAAGCACAGGAGCCAGGCAACCCAGCTTGGCCAAAACTTAAGTCATATCGATGCATATAATGGTGAATAAAAGGTACATGTGGAGGCTTGACACATGTGCTAGGCATGAAGCCCTTATAATTAAGCTTCTGGTAAAGAAGCCCCCAGGTATAATGAGTGCGGATAGCACATCAATTGCATGCGAACGATGCGCAAGTAGGCCTTTTAAGGCTTTGATGAATAGGGTTGAGAAGAAAAAGATAAACAAAAGGAAGATGAAGTAAAAAAAATTGGACGGGGGGAAAGGGACGAACTCTTAGTCCGGTGCTAGGCATAGAATCTTCGGAGGCAGGCTGCGTTCCATGGGTTCGGCTCGAGTCGGTTATCCGACGTATTTCGTAGACGGTACGCTCCGCCGGTCAAGACTTCATCGATGATGAAGGGGCCTTCCCATTTGGGCTTGAGCTTGTCCTTTTTCTTGTCCGGCAGGCGTAGAACCAGTTCGCCAACGTTGTAAGTCTTGGCCCGTACTTCTCTGCTTTGGTATCTTCGAGCCTGCTGCTGATAGAATGCGGAACGAGCCTTGGCGACGTCGCGTTCTTCCTCCAATGCGTCCAAGCTGTCCTGCCGATCCAACTCGGCTTCTCTTTCTTCGTACATGCGCACTCGAGGTGAGTCATGAATTATGTCGCAGGGCAAAACTACTTCCGCGCCGTATACCATAAAAAATGGTGTGAATCCGGTAGTACGGTTAGGCGTTGTCCGCAGCCCCCAGAGTACAGAGTCGAGCTCCTCTACCCAGTGCGTGTCAGATTTCGTAAGGGACCGCACTAGTCTGGGTTTGATGCTGCTCATTATTAGACCATTTGCTCGTTCCACTTGACCGTTGGTTTGAGGATGATAGACTGAAGCGTAATCGAGCTTGATGCCCATATTTTTACCATGATTTAACCTCATCGGCCGTGAAGTTCGTGCCGTTATCGGTGATGATGCTGTGGGGGACACCATAACGGTGTACTACCCCGGATATAAAGTCTATCACTGGTCCGGACTCTGCCGTTTTAACTGGCTTGGCCACTATCCATTTGGTGAATTTATCCACCATGACCAATAGGTACCTTTGCTTGTGGGTTCCCCCTTTAAGTGGTCCAACCATGTCAAGCCCCCAGACCGCGAACGGCCAGGTAATGGGTATAGTTTTGAGGGCGGTGGGTGGCATGTGGCTCTGATTAGCAAAGAGCTGACAACCGACGCATCTTTGGACTAAGTCCTGAGCATCTGCCCGGGCCGTCGGCCAATAAAATCCTGTACGGAATGCCTTTCCTACAAGGGCCCGGGCTGCGGCGTAGTGTCCGCCTAGTCCGGCGCGATGTATAACAACATAGGTTCGCCCAGGTTGGGCGCAGCCAGGACCGGATTCGTTGCCAATATGTCCTTTATTTCTTCGAGTCCGGCAGTGGCAGCATCCGTCCACTCGAAGTGTTCGGTGTGCCTGAGGAGGCGATAGAGGGGCAATGCCTTTTCTCCTAGGCGGGAGATAAAGCGGCTGAGAGCCGCCACGCATCCAGTCAATTTCTGGATCTGTTTGAGGTTTTTTGGAATATCCAACTGTGATAGGGCTCGGATTTTGGCTGGATTTGCTTCAATTCCTCTACCGGATACAATGAAGCCCAAGAGCTTTCCGGCTGGTATGCCGAAAACGCATTTTTCCGGATTCAGCTTGATGTCATATGCTCGGAGGTTGTCGAATGTGACCCTCAAGTCGTCTACTAGAGTTTCGACGTGTTTGGTTTTGACGACTACGTCGTCTACGTATGCCTCTACTGTTTTGCCGATCTGGGTAGCCAGACATGTCTGGGCATCGTGTTGAAGCAGAATGGTCCATATGGAGTAATGAACGCTGTTGCGGCTTGATCCGCTTCTGCCATCTTGATTTGATGATAGCCAGAGTATGCGTCCAGGAAGCACAATGAATCGTGCCCTGCAGTGGCATCGATGATTTGGTCGATGCGGGGGAGTGGGAAGGGATCCTTTGGGTAGGCTTTATTTAGGTCTTTGAAATCGACACATAGGCGCCAGGATCTATCCTTCTTTGGTACCATTACCAGGTTTGCTATCCAATCCGGATGTTTGAAGTCTCTGATGAATCCGGCTTCCAATAGTTTGGCTAGTTCTTCTCCCATTGCCTGTCTTTTGGGTTCGGAAAATCGTCGTAGAGCCTGCTTGACTGGCTTGAACCCCTTTAGGATGTTTAGGCTATGCTCTGCCAGCCTGCGAGGGATTCCTGGCATATCTGAAGGATGCCAGGCGAAAATGTCCCAATTTTCCCGAAGGAATTCTCGCAGCGCGGCGCCTACATCAGGGTTCAACTGTGCCCCGATGGAGGCCGTCTTTGTCGGGTCCATTGGGTGGACCTGGAATTTTATAATTTTGTCCGCTGGTTTAAAGGAGGTGGACTTGGATCTCTTATCAAGTATCACGTCGTCTCTGTGCACCGTAGTGCACAGCGCGGTGAGTTCCTCTGCCGCTAGGGCTTCGGATAGTGCCTCCAGGGCTAATGCGGCTGTTTTGTTTTCGGCGCGGAGTGCTATGTCCGGATCACTAACGAGAGTGATTATCTCGCCGGGCCCAGGCATTTTGAGCTTCATGTACCCGTAATGGGGTACGGCATGGAAAATTGTGAACGCCTCTCGTCCTAATATAGTGTGGTATCCGCTGCTGAGCGGGGCCACTTGGAACGTGATTTCTTCGGAAATGTAATTGTCCGGCGAGCCGAACACCACATCGAGTGTGATTTTTCCAGTGCAGCGTGCTTCCCGGCTAGGGATTATTCCTCTAAAGGTTGTGCTGCTCCGCTCAATGCGGCTCCAGTCTATTTCCATTTTTTGAAGAGTTTCCTCGTAAATGAGGTTCAATCCGCTGCCGCCATCCATGAGTACCTTGGTAAGTTGAAAGCCGTCCACTATTGGACTGAGGACCAATGCGGCTGGTGCTCGGGCTGTTCAGAATTTAGGTTCGTCGCTGGCGTTGAAGGTGATGGCCCCGTCGCTCCAAGGATTTGTTGTTGCTACTTGGTAGACTTCGGCAAGGCTGTGGATCGTTCGTTTTCGCATATTGTTTGATGCGAAAGTCTCGAAGACTGTTGATACCGTACCGGTATTGTTGGTGTGGTTTCGCGGGGCTAGAAGCTCCTCACCACTTTTGGCCACCTGCCGTAATATCCAACATGCACGAAGGCTATGTGTTGGGGTGGCGCCCTTGGTACTGTGAATTCTACAGGGTTTGCTGAGCCATCCCTCCAGTACGGTTCCGTTCCCTTTAAGGGGCTTCTATTTTTTGGTTCTTGCACTTGGTGCCTGAGTGTAATGCACCCTTTTGTTGCGGACTGAGGCTATGTTCGGGGCCGGATTATCCCAAAACCTATCTTCAGTTTTCCGGAAACTTTCTATGGCACAGTACTTTCACACTATGGATGCCAAGTCGGCGAAACGTGTGATTTCACGATGGCTCACGGCGTTCAAGATTCCCCTGTCCGTGCAATTGTTGCAAAAGATCGAGATTGCGTTTTCCTCTCGGCAGTCCTTTATCCGGTCCATGACCAGGAGGAATCTGTCCCAGTAATGATGTACTGTTTCGGCTGGCTCTTGCCGGATTAGAGATAGATCGCATATATCTAGACGGGCGGGCCTAATTGAGTCCGGGACCCTGCCCATCTCGAGGCTCAAGGGCCGAGAAGTTTCCGAATTTGGAAGCTTGGAAAGTGGAACATTGTCCAACGAGTCCGGTCCGATGCCTGACTTTATGTTCAGTGCTTGATCGGAATCCGCTCCTCCGCGGGAAACCGGCATGGAGGGTTCGGTAGCCCGGACACGACTAGTTTTCAATATGGGAGAAGGATCATCGCGATGTTCCTCTACCACCATGACGTGGTGGGTAACCTGGGGAGAGTTAATCTCTCTCAGATCGGTTTTAAGACCGATCCGATTGTAGTCTGTAGCGACTCCCAGGGCGGCGATCCAATCCAAGAGTTCGTTTACAGACAAGAGCTCTGCTGGATCTAACTGCTCGGCGAATTCCAAGTTGACGTGAAGATTGCTCTCGATGACACGAGAGGTCATCGTTGAAGCGGTGGCCGGACAGGCGGTCATAAGAAAACCTCCTAGCCGGATAGTTTGGCCGACGGCCAAGGCTCCATCGGCGAAGATGCCGTCCTTGAAGACGGGAAGAGGCATCCTTCCTATCGGTGACGGCACAGAGGAACTCTCAATGAAAGCACCAATGTCGGTGTCAAAACCGGCGGATCTCGGGTAGGGGGTCCCGAACTGTGCGTCTAGGCGGATGGTAATAGGAGACAAGGGACACGATGTTTTACCCAGGTTTGGGCCCTCTTGATGGAGGTAAAACCCTACATCCTGCTTGATTGATATTGATATTGTGGATGTTTACAAGAGTGGATCTACCACGAGATCAAGGAGGCTAAACCCTAGAAGCTAGCCTATGGTATGATTGTAATGGTTGTTGTTGTGTCCTACAGACTAGAGCCATCCGGTTTATATAGACACCAGAGAGGGCTAGGGTTACATAGAGTCGGTTACAATGGTAGGAGATCTACGTATCCGTATCGCCAAGCTTGCCTTCCACGCCAAGGAAAGTCCCATCTGGACACGGGATGAAGTCTTCAATCTTGTATCTTCATAGTCTTGGAGTCCGGTCGATGATGATAGTCCGGCCGATGATGGTAGTCCGGCTATCCGGACACCCCCTAATCCGGGACTCCCTCACCCGTAGTGCACCTTTATAGCCACCCAGTTATGTTGTGACATTTGGTACACCCAAAGCATTCCTATGGTATCCGGGAGTTGCACAATCTCATGGTCTAAGGAAATGATACTTGACATTAGAAAAGCTTTAGCATACGAACTACATGATCGTTGTGCTAGGCTTAGGATTGGGTCTTGTCCATCACATCATTCTCCTAATGATGTGATCCCGTTATCAACGACATCCAATGTCCATGGTCAGGAAACCGTAACCATCTATCGATCAACGAGCTAGTCAACTAGAGGCTTACTAGGGACATGGTGTTGTCTATGTACCCACACATGTATGTGAGTTTCCTATCAATACAATTATAGCATGGATAATAAACGATTATCATGAACAAGGAAATATAATAATAATAACTAATTTATTATTGCCTCTAGGGCATATTTCCAACAGTCTCCCACTTGCACTAGAGTCAATAATCTAGTTCACATCGCCATGTGATTAACACTCATAGGTCACATCGCCATGTGACCAACATCCAAAGAGTTTACTAGTGTCACTAAACTAGTTCACATCATCATGTGATTAAGACTCAATGAGTTCTCGGGTTTGATCATGTTTTGCTTATGAGAGAGGTTTTAGTCAACGGGTCTGCAACATTCAGATCCGTATGTACTTCACAAATCTCTAGGTCATATTGTAAATGCTACTTCCATGCTCCACTTGGAGCTATTCCAAATGGTTGCTCCACTATACGTATCCGGTTTGCTACTCAAAGTCACTCGGATAGGTGTTAAAGCTTGCATCGACGTAACCCTTTACGCCGAACTCTTTATCACCTCCATAATCGAGAAACATGTCCTTATTTACTCCAAGGACAATTTTGACCACTGTCCAATGATCCATTCCTGGATCACTCTTGTACCCCCTTGCCAGACATGTGGCAAGGCACATATCAGGTGCGGTACAAAGCATGACATACTATATAGAGCCTATGGCTAAGGCACAGGGGGCGACATTCATCCTTTCTCTTTCTTCTGCCGTGGTCAAGCTTTAAGTCTTAACTTCATACCTTACAACTCAGGCAAGAACTCCTTCTTTGACTGATCCATCTTGAACACCTTCAAGATCATGTCAAGGTATGTGCTCATTTGAAAGTACCATTTAGCGGTTTTTGATCTATCCTCATAGATCTTGATGCTCAATGTTCAAGCAGCTTAATCCAGGTTTTCTATTGAAAAACACCTTTCAAACAACCCTATATGCTTTCCAGAAATTCTACATCATTTCCGATCAACAATATGTCAACAACATATACTCATCAGAAATGCTATAGTGCTCCCACTCACTTCTATGGAAATACAAGTTTCTCATAAACTTTGTATAAACCCAAAATCTTTGATCATCTCATCAAGCGTATATTCCAACTCCGAGATGCTTACTCCAGTCCTTAGAAGGATTGCTGGAGCTTTGCATGCTTGTTAGCATATTTCAGGATTGACATAACCTTCTGGTTTTATCACATGCAACCTTTCCTCAAGAATAACGTCGAGGAAACAATGTTTTGACATCCTATCTGCAAGATTTCATAAATCATGCAGTAATTGCTAATATAATTCCAACAAACTCTTAGCATCGCTACGAGTGAGAAAGTCTCATCGTAGTCAACTCCTTGAACTTGTCGGAAAACATCTTGATGACAAGTCGAGCTTTCTTAATGGTGATACTTACCATCATTGTCTGTCTTCCTTTTAAAATCCATCTGTACCCAACAGCCTTACGACCATCAAGTATTCTTCCAAAGTCTACACTTTGTTTTCGTACATGGATCCTCTCTTGGATTTTATGGCCTCGAGCCATTTGTTAGAATCCGGGCCCACCATCGCTTCTCCATAGCTCGTAGGTTCATTGTTGTCTAGCAACATCTTCCAAGACAGGATTTCGTACCACTCTGAAGCAGTACGCATCCTTGTTGACCTACAAGGTTCGGTAGTGACTTGATCCGAAGCTTCATGATCACTATCATCAGCTTCCACTTCAATTGGTGTAGGTGCCATAAGAACAACTTCCTGTGCCCTGCTACACACTAGTTGTAGTGACGGTTCAATAACCATATCAAGTCTCCACCATCCTCCCACTCAATTCTTTTGAGAGAAACTTTTCCTCGAGAAAGGACCCGATTCAAGAAACAATCCCTATTGCTTTCGGATCTGAATTAGGACGTATACCCAACTGTTTTTGGGTGTCCTATGAAGATGCATTTTATCCGCTTTGGGTTCGAGCTTATCAACCTGAAACTTTTTCACATAAGCGTCGCAGCCCCAAACCCTTTTTAAGAAACGACAACTTAGGTTTCTCCAAACCATAGTTCAAATGGTGTTGTCTCAACGGAATTACGTGGTGCCCTATTAAAGTGAGTGCGGTTGTCTCTAATGCCTAAACCATGAACGATAGTGGTAATTCGATAAGAGACATCATGGTACGCACCATATCCAATAGGGTGCAACTATGATGTTCGAACAAACCATCACACTATGGTGTTCCAGGCGGTATTAATTGTGAAACAATTTCCACAATGTCTTAATTGCGTGCCAAAGCTCGTAACTCAAATACTCATCTCCATGATCATATCATAGACATTTTATCCTCTTGTCACGATGATTTTCAACTTCACTCTGAAATTACTTGAACCATTCAATAATTCAGACTTGTGTTTCATCAAGTAAATATATGCAGTATCTACTCAAATCATCCGTGAAGTAAGAACACAACGATATCCACTGCGTGCCTCAGCACTCATTGGACTGCACACATCAAAATGTATTATTTCCAAACAAGTTGCTTTCTTGTTCCATTTTACTGAAAACGAGGCTTTCAGTCATCTTGCCCATGTGGTATGATTTGCATGTCTCAAGTGATTCAAAATCAAGTGAGTCCAAACGGTCCATTTGCATGGAGTTTCTTCATGCATATACACCAATAGAAATGGTTCACATGTCTCAAACTTTTCAAAAACGAGTGAGTCCAAAGATCCATCAACATGGAGCTTCTTCATGCTCTTTATACCAATATGACTTACATGGCAGTGCCACAAGTAGGTGGTACTATCATTACTATCTTATATCTTTTGGCATGAACATGTGTATCACTACGATCGAGATTCAATAAACCATTCATTTTAGGTGCAAGACCATTGAAGGTATTATTCAAATAAACAGAGTAACCATTATTCTCCTTAAATGAATAACCGTATTGCGATAGACATACTCCAATCATGTCTATGCTTAACGCAAACACCAAATAACAATTATTTAGGTTTAACACCAATCTCGATGGTAGAGGGAGCGTGCGATGCTTGATCACATCAACCTTGGAAACACTTCCAACACATATCGTCAGCTCACCTTTAGATAGTCTCCGTTTATTCCGTAGCTTTTATTTCGAGTTACTAACACTTAGCAACCGAACCGGTATCTAATACCCTAGTGCTACTAGGAGTACTAGTAAAGTACACATTAACATAATGTATATCCAATATACTTCCGTCGACCTTGCCTGCCTTCTTATCTACCAAGTATCTAGGGTGGTTCTGCTTTAGTGTCCGTTCCTCACATTACAGAAGCACTTAGTCTCGGGTTTGGGTTCAACCTTGGGTTTTCACTAGAGCAGCAACTGTTTTTGCCGTTTCATGAAGCATCCCTTCTTGCCCTTGCCCTTCTTGAAACTAGTGGTTTTACTAACCATCAACAATTGATGCTCCTACTTGACTTCTACTTTCGCGGTGTCAAACATCGCGAATACTTCAAGGATCATCATATCTATCCCTGATATGTTATAGTTCATCATGAAGCTCTAGTAGCCTGGTGGCAATGACTTTGGAGAAACATCACTATCTCATCTGGAAGATTAACTCCCACTCGATTCAAGTGATTGTTGTACCCAGACAATCTGAGTACAAGCTCAACGATTGAGCTTTTCTCCCTCAGTTTGTGGGCCAAGAAGCTCGTCGGAGGTCTTATACCTCTGACGTGGGCACGAGCCTTAAATCCCAATTTCAGCCCTCGAAACATCTCATATGTTCCGCTACATTTCAAAATGTCTTCGGTGCCTCATTTCTAAACCATTTAACATTACCCACTGAACTATCACGTAGTCATCAAAACGTGTATGTCAGATGTTCGCAACATCCACAAACGACGTTCGAGGTTCAGCACACCGAGCGGTGCATTAAGGACATAAGCCTTCTACGCAGCAATGAGGACAATCCTCAGTTTACGGACCCAGTCCGCATAATTGCTACTATTAACTTTCAACTATCTTTTCTCTAGGAACATATCTAAAACAATAGAACTAAAACGCGAGCTTACAACATAATTTGCAAAGACCTTTTGACTATGTTCAGGATAATTAAGTTCATCTTATGAACTCCCACTCAGATAGACATCCCTCTGGTCATCTAAATGATACATGATCCGAGTCAACTAGGCCGTGTCCGATCATCACGTGAGACGGACTAGTCATCATCGGTGAACATCTTCCTGTTGATCGTATCCACTATACGACTCATGTTCGACCTTTCGGTCTCTTGTGTTTCGAGGCCATGTCTGTACATGCTAGGCTCGTCAAGTCAACCTAAGTATTTCACGTGTGTAAATCTGGCTTACACCCGTTGTATGTGAACGTTAGAATCTATCACACCCGATCATCACGTGGTGCTTCGAAACAACCAACTTTCACAACGGTGCACAGTTAGGGGGAACACTTTCTTGAATTTTAATGAGGGATCATCTTATTTACTACCGTCATTCTAAGAAAATAAGATGCATAAACATGATAAACATCACATGCAATCAAAAAGTGACATGATATGGCCAATATCATTTTGCTCCTTTTGATCTCCATCTTCGGGGCTCCATGATCATCATCGTCACCGACATGACACCATGATCTCCATCATCATGATCTCCATCATCGTGTCTCCATGAAGTTGTCTCTCCAACTATTACTTCTACTACTATGGCTAACGGTTTAGCAATAAAGTAAATTAATTACATGGCGTTGTTCAATGACACGTAGGTCATACAATAAATTAAGACAACTCCTATGGCTCCTGCCGGTTGTCATACTCATGGACATGCAAGTCGTGATTCCTATTACAAGAACATGATCAATCTCATACATCACATATCATTCATCACATTCTTTTGGCCATATCACATCACATAGCATACCCTGCAAAAACAAGTTAGACATCCTCTAATTGTTGTTTGCATGTTTTACGTGGCTGCTATGGGTTTCTAGCAAGAACGTTTCTTACCTACGCAAAACCACAACGTGATATGTCAATTGCTATTTACCCTTCATAAGGACCCTTTTCATCGAATCCGATCTGACTAAAGTGGGAGAGACTGGCACCCGCTAGCCACCTTATGCAACAAGTGCATGTCAGTTGGTGGAACCTGTCTCACGTAAGAGTACGTGTAAGGTCGGTCCGGGCCGCTTCATCCCACGATGCCGCCGAATCAAGATAAGACTAGTAACAGTAAGAATATTGAACAAAATCAACGCCCACAACAACTTGTGTTCTACTCGTGCATAGAATCTACACAATAGACCTAGCTCATGATGCCACTGTTGGGGAACGTAGCAGAAATTCAAAATTTTCCTACGAGTCACCAAGATCTATCTATGGAGAGACTAGCAACGAGAGAAAGGGGAGTGCAACTACATACCCTTGTAGATCGCTAAGCGGAAGCGTTCAAGAGAACAGGGTTGAGGGAGTCATACTCGTCGTGATCCAAATCACCGGAGATCCTAGTGCCGAACGGAGGGCACCTCTGCGTTCAACACACGTGCAGCCCGGTGACGTCTCCCATGCCTTGATCCAACAAGGAGAGAGGGAGAGGTTGGGGAAGACTCCATCCAGTAGCAGCACAACGGCGTGGTGGTGATGGAGGAGCGTGGCATTCCAGCAGGGCTTCGCCAAGCACCTAGAGAGACGAGGAGGGAGAGAGGTAGGGCTGCGCCAGGGAGAGGATTAACTCGTATATCTGCAGCCCCCAATACCTCAAGTATATATAAGGGAAGGGTATGGGCTGCACCCCCATCTAGGGTCCCCTCCCTAGGGGTGGAGGCAGCCCCAAAACCCATCTAGGGTGCGGCCAAGGGGGGAGAGGGGAAACTTGCCCCCAAGCAAGGTGGAGGCGCCCCCTCCCCAAACCCTAGGCACCTTGGGCCCTGGTGGGGAGCGCAAAAGCCCACCTGGGGCTGGTCCCCTCCCACAATAGGCCCATGCAGCCCTCTGGGGCCAGTGGCCCCACCTGGTGGACCCCCGGGACCCTCTCGGTGGTCACGGTACATTACCGATAGCACCCGAAACTTTTCCGGTGACCAAAACAGGACTTCCCATATATAAATCTTTACCTCCGAACCATTACGGAACTCCTCATGACGTCCGGGATCTCATCCGGGACTCCGAGCAACATTCGGTAACCACGTATATCTATTCCCTATAACCCTAGCGTCATCGAACCTTAAGTGTGTAGACCCTACGGGTTCGGGAACCATGCAGACATGACCGAGACGTTCTCTGGTCAATAACCAACAGCGGGATATGGATACCCATGTTGGCTCCCACATGTTCCACGATGATCTCATTGGATGAACCACGATGTCAAGGATTCAATCAATCCCATATAAAATTCCCTTTGTCTAGCGGTATAGTACTTGCCCGAGATTCAATCATCGGTATCCCAATACCTTGTTCAATCTCGTTACCGGCAAGTTTCTTTACTCGTTCCGTAACACATCATCCCGTGATCAACCCCTTGGTCACATTGTGCACATTACGATGATGTCCTACCGAGTGGGCCAAGAGATACCT
Source organism: Triticum aestivum (assembly GCF_018294505.1). NCBI lineage: Eukaryota > Viridiplantae > Streptophyta > Magnoliopsida > Poales > Poaceae > Triticum > Triticum aestivum. The sequence goes on from NC_057801.1 coordinate 733,970,655, forward strand.
CTCCGTCACAAGAAGTGACAAATCCCAGTCTCGTTTCGTGCCAACCCAATAGACACTTTCGGAGATACCCGTAGTGCACCTTTATAGCCACACAGTTATGTTGTGACGTTTGGTACACCCAAAGCATTCCTACGGTATCCGGGAGTTGCACAATATCATGGTCTAAGGAAATGATACTTGACATTAGAAAAGCTTTAGGATACGAACTACACGATCTTTGTGCTAGGCTTAGGATTGGGTCTTGTCCATCACATCATAATGATGTGATCCCGTTATCAACGACATCCAATGTCCATGGTCAGGAAACCGTAACCATCTATTGATCAACGAGCTAGTCAACTAGAGGCTTACTAGGGACATGGTGTTGTCTATGTACCCACACATGTATGTGAGTTTCCTATCAATACAATTATAGCATGGATAATAAATGATTATCATGAACAAGGAAATATAATAATAATAACTAATTTATTATTGCCTCTAAGGCATATTTCCAACATTCTTATCCTTGGACCTCTTAAAAGGCCCAACCATATCCAGCCCCCAAGTTGCAAATGGCCAGGTAATTGGAATCATCCTCAATTCCTGGGCCGGAACATGGGCTCGGCCTGAAAATTTCTGACAACCATCACACTTCCTGACTAGATCCTCAGCATCAGCATGAGCTATTAACCAGCAAAAACCGTGTCAGAAAGCCTTAACCACAAGGGATTTTCAACCGGCATGATGACCGCAATTGTCACGCCCAATATGCGACCCTATCCAAAAGGAACTCGAAGGTCCCACCAAGGATAGACCCGCATATTGAAACGCTTTTCCAAGGTGGATATCATTACATCAACATTACACAATAGTGGGGATACATACATAAGGCATACAATGCCACACGAATACAACATCACAATACATAAGAGCATCATCCGACTATGGATGAAACACAAACAGAAACTCAAATGACATCCACCCTGCTAGACCCAGGCTGCCGACCTGGAACCTATCCCCTGATCGAAGAAGAAGCAGAAGAAGAACTCAATGCAAGCAAGCATCGCTCTCGCGTAATGATCATCACACAACCTGTACCTGCAACTGTTGTTGTAGTAATCTGTGAGCCATGAGGACTCAGCAATCCCATTACCATGGGTATCAAGACTAGCAAAGCTTAATAGGAAAGGAAGGGGTAAAGTGGTGAGGTTGCAGCAGCGACTAAGCATGATATGGTGGCTAACATACGCAAATAAGAGCGAGAAGAGAGCAAATGGAACGGTCGTGAAGCTAGCAATGATCAAGAAGTGATCCTGAACTCCTACTTACGTCAATCATAACCCAGAAACCGTGTTCACTTCCCGGACTCCGCCGAGAAGAGACCATCATGGCTACACACGCGGTTGATGCGTTTTACTTCGGATCTGGTGTCAAGTTATCTACAACCGGACATTAACAAATTCCCATCTGCCTATAACCGTAGGCACGGCTTTCGAAAGATTATACCCTGTAGGGGTGTCCCATCTTAGCCCATGATAAGCTCTCGCGATCAACGAAGGAATAGACCTTCTCCCAGGAAGACCCGATCAGACTCGGAATCCCGGTTTACAAGACATTTCGATAATGGTAAAACAAAACCAGCAAAGCCGCCCGATGCGCCGACAATCCCGATAGGAGCTGCACATATCTCGTTCTCAGGGCAACACCGGATGGGCAATCCGTACAACTAAAACCAGACCTCAAGTTTCCTGGAGGGGGCGCTGCAAAGGGCTGTAGTTCGGACCAACACTTAGACAAGCACTGGCCCGGGGGGGCTAAAATAAAGATGACCCTTGGGTTGGCCGACCCAAGGGAAAGGGTAGGTGGTGGTGAGGCAAATGGTAAAGCCAAGGTTGGGCCTTGCTGGAGGAGTTTTATTCAAAGCGAACTGTCAAGGGGGTCCCATAAATCACCCGACCGCGTAAGGAACGCAAAATCCGGGAACATAACACCGGTATGACGGAAACTAGGGCGGCAAGAGTGGAACAAAACACTAGGCAAAAGGCCGAGTCTTCCACCCTTTACCAAGTATATAGATGCATTAATAATGTAAGAGATATTGTGATATCCCAACCAAAATCCTGTCCACCATGGAGCAATCTTCAACTTCACCTGCAACTAGCAATGCTATAAGAGGGGCTGAGCAAAAGCGGTAACATAGCCAAACAATGGTTTGCATAGGAAAGGTGTCAAAGGTTAGAGGTTCATGGCAATATGGGAGGCTTGATAAACAGGTGATAGGTAGCGCAGCATAGCGATAGAACAAAGAAACTAGCATAGCAATGATAGTAGTGAGATCCAGGGTACAGGTCATCTTGCCTAAAATCCCGCAAGGAAGAAGAATGAGTCCATGAAGAAGACGAACTGATGAAGCCGAACCAAGCGTAGACGAACGAATCCTCACGATCGCAACGAAACAGGAACTATCGAGAAAAAGCACACAACATGGTAAACACACCACACATGAACAAGACATGATGCACAACAAGCATGATGCATGACAAGACTAAATGAAGCCACTCATGGCAAGGGATGATGCAAACAAGAGCAACACACTAAGGCAAGTTTAAATGAGGCCGGGAACAACATATAACAATTCCGGTAAGTCCTCATATGCAAATTCCGAAGTTGGTCCAGATCTGAATAAACATTATGTTGAAGTTGTTAAACAGCAAGTTAAGATGCACCAAGATGATCTACACGAGATTCTAGTCAAGTTACATATAAAGTTCATTTAGTTCGGAGCTACGGCCTAGAAGATATGAGCAAAACAAGTTAAACATGGCATAGATGCAAAATGCACCCAAACATCAAGCAAACACCTCAAAACATGGATGCAACATGATAATATGAAGCTACATGCAATTCTAAGCAAGTTTCATATAGAGCACACTCAAAACGGAGCAACGGTTCAACACACACACACTATACAAGTTATAGCAACAATCTGTCCAAAACAGCAACTAGGCATCAAAACAACATGCTACAGGACCTCAACAAGAAAACAAAAGGCATGGGCATGATGTACATGTAAAGCATAACAAAACATGAACACTGAGCTATCTCCAGAAATCACTAGAACATGCTCAAACACACATGGTAAGATTGCAATTAATGACAATTTCAGACTTTGCAGAAAATAACATCACGATGCAATGTTCAGAGCTATCAAACAACATGTAACAGGAACTTATCATGGCAAACAAAGGCATGTCATGAATCTACTAAATGCATAGATCAAAAGTCCCTTACTGACCATAAGCCAAAAATGATCAGAAAATATGATGGCGCCCACGTAAACATGGCAAGTTATAATACAGATTCAAACATGACAGAAACAGAATTATGAAGGCATGTAAATGAGCTTGTACAACTCACTACAGAGCAATACATGGCATGGCAAGGCACCCAACAGTAATAAGGCATGTTTGTGAAACTAAGCATGGCAAGAGCAAGGTCATAGGGTGCATGGATCACTAGGAAAACACATGGAAACAACTGAACTTAATGTTAACAAGCTGACAGCAACATTATGAAGCAACTTTGGAGCAAGATATGAACAAGCTACCGCAAGCTATAAATGCTACCAGGGGCATGGATGGATAGAGAATGTCATGTAGATCAAAACATGTTTATAGAACATCTCCAGATTATGCATAGAATGATTAGTAGCAACATGTTTATATAGCATCACGAAATAACAGATTCAGCCTAGCAAAATAGCAACATCATGTACCCTACTTAACAAGGTCGATTCACTCACCAAAAGTCATTGCATGATAACATAAGCATAGCATCATCAATAAGACATGTTTGTGAAACAAACCAAGTCAAGAACAAGTCCATAGCATGCAAGGATCAACTGTAGCAAGCTTGGCCAAATTGAATAACACGTAAACAATCTTATAGGAAACATTTTGAAACAAAAGTAGAGCATGAAAATGACATTCTAGACTACTCCATAATTGCAACCAAGAGCATGAATGGATAGACAATAACCACATGTTCAAAACACCCTTACTGAAGTATCTCAAAATATGCATGGATCTCTCTGTAGCATCAAGTTTACATTGCATCAAAATAACAGCAGAACAGGGACTAAAATCAGTAATATCACGAAGCCTAGTTTGCATGCTTGTGCTAGTCACCACATTGATCACAAAAATACATGGTAAGCACCTCTGTAAAGAAGACATGGCATAGATCAAAACACATGTAGACATCAACCTCATAGGATGCACACATCAATCATGGCAAAAATGACAAAAGAGCTCGTTCTGTTAACAGACAGCAGAAAACATTATGAAGCACTCTTGCAATGATGATTCAGGCATCTAGATGTCCTCAAATGAATACGAAGCAATAGAAAGAAATGATGTAGACGTTGAGGAGAACAATTTGACATATTACACGCCCAAAACAGAGCTACGGATAAAGAGATACGGCATGACGAACATAGCATGAAAATGACAGAAATCTGGGACAGGCAAATTATACCTCCGCGAAAAGTCAACGCGGGCGGGGAGATCCCGGGACGGAGCGGATCCGGGACGGGGCATGCGTTTGGATCGAGGAGGTGCTGGATCTGGTCCACCTGACCAGATCAGGCGAGGACGGCGGCGGCGCTGGACGGGCGGATCCGGCGAGGCGGACGGCGACGACGAGACTCCGGTGACGGGTGGGGCGCCCGACGGGTGGCGGCGGAGGCAGGAGCCGCGGGAGCTCGGGCGCCGACGCGGGATGGGCCCGGCACGGGGCAGAGCTCTGGGGGGAGCTCAGGCGCCGGCGAGCACAGGGGCGGCGGCCGACGAGGCCGCGGCGGCGCTGGGCGACGAGCGCGGGCGGCGCCGGCTATGGAGGCCGCGGGGCCGGGCGGCGCGATGCCGGCTCGATGCGGCGAGGGCGCGATGGCGGCGGCTGGCGGCTATGGGCGGCGGGGCCGACGTGTCGCGCGCCGATTGGCTGCAGCGACGTGGCGGCGGGCGGTGGACATGTCCGGTGCGACGCGGACATGTCCGGCGGCTGAGAGGGAGAGGGCTAGGGTTTCGTCTGCGAATTCATCCGCGAATTTCGGGGGAGGGGCTAGTTTTATAGGTGGAGGGAGCTAGGAGAGTCCAAATGAGGAGCGGTTTTCGGCCACGCGATCGTGATCGAACGACCGAGAGCATGGAGGGGAGTTAGATGGGTTTTGGGACACTTTGGAAGGGGTGTTGGGCTGCAAAGAGAGAGGGGCTTTACGGTTACCCGGTTAACCGTTGGAGTATCAAACGAACTCCGAATGGCACGAAACTTGACAGGCGGTCTACCGGTGATGTACCAAGGCCACTTGACAAGCCTCGGTCCATTTCGAGAACGTTTAACACCCACTTGCGAAAAGAGAGAAGAGGGGGACGCCGGAGGGCATAGGAGTGCCGGATTGCAAAACGGACAACAGGGAAAAGGCTCGGATGCATGAGACGAACACGCATGCAAAATGAAATGCACATGATGACATGATAAAATGCAACACTCAAGCAAATGACATGGTAACGAAGGCGAATAACTGGCAGACACCTGGCGCATTGGATCCGGGGCGTTACAGCAATCCCCTTCATGGATTTCACGCAAGATCTCACAGCCTTCTTCAGGAGAAACGCAACGCTGAAACGCCCCCGAGACACTGCAATGATGTAACTCGCCATTGACAATAGTCATGGACTTGAATCACCGGATTATCTGTCTGGCCAAAACTTCATCCTCGGGTAACTCGCCCCGGGTCATATACGCCAAGTAGGGCATTGTCTAGTCCAGGATAGCATGAAGAACCGGCACCAATTGAGCCTCCGGGTCGGGAACAGCTAGATCCTCCTTTGTTGGTATCTTGACCGACGGGTTATGCAAGACGTCAAGAAAGACATTGGGCGGCACTGGTTTACGCTGAGACCTGAGCCGGCTTAACGCGTCCGCCGCTTCATTCTTGCGCCAATCAATGTGCTCGACTTGGTAACCCTTGAAGTGACCAACAATGATATCCACCTCCCGTCGATAAGCCGCCATGAGTGGATCCTTAGAATCCCAAGTACCAGACACTTGTTGAGCCACTAAATCGGAGTCGCCAAAGCAATGTACCCGAATTAAGTTCATCTCCTTAGTCATCCAAAGACCTTGGAGCAAGGCATCATACTCAGCTGCATTGTTAGTACAAGGAAACATCAAGCGGAGAACATAACAAAATTTGTCACCTCGAGGGGAAGTAAGAACCACTCCAGCCCCCGAGCCTTCCAATTGTCTGGACCCGTCGAAGTGAATAGTCCAGTATGTGTTATTCGGTTTATCCTCTGGCGCCTATAACTCTGTCCAGTCGTTGATGAAAGCCACGAGCGCTTGGGACTTGATAGCGGTGCGAGGCATATATTTTAACCCGTGAGGTCCAAGATCGATATCCCACTTAGCAACCCGGCCAGTCACCTCCCTGTTTTGAATGATATCTCCCAAAGGAGCGAAACTGGCCACAGCAATAGGATGGCCCTGAAAGTATTGCTTAAGCTTCTGGCTTGCCATAAAAACTCCATACACCCGCTTCTGCCAATGTGGATATCTCTGCTTTGACTCAATAAGCACCTCGCTGATGTAATATACCGGCCGCTGAACCGGATACTCCTTACCTGCCTCCTTGCACTCCACCACAATAGCTACGCTGACAGCCCGGGCGTTAGCAGCTACATATAACAGCAATGGTTCTTTATCAATGGGGGCAGCAAGAACGGGCGGCTCTGCTAACTGCTTCTTTAGATCCTCAAACGCCGCATTAGCAGCATCACTCCAGACAAAGTTGTCTGTCTTTTTCATCATCTGATATAGAGGGATCGCCTTCTCTCCCAACCGGCTGATAAACCGGCTTAGTGCTGCAATATGACCCTCGAGATGTTGAACATCGTTGACACACGCCGGTTTAGCCAAGGACGTGATAGCCTTGATCTTTTCCGGATTAGCCTCAATGCCCCTGTTGGACACCAGAAAACCCAAGAGCTTGTCTGTCGGTACACCAAAAACACACTTGGCCGGATTAAGCATCATCTTATAAACCCTGAGATTATCAAAAGTTTCCTTCAAATCAGCTATTAACGTCTCCGCTTTCCTGGATTTCACCATGATATCATCCACATAAGCATGCACATTGCGCCCAATCTGATTATGAAGGAAATTCTGCACACATTGCTGATAAGTTGCCTAGGCGCTCTTGAGCCCAAAAGGCATCGACACATAGCAGAAGGCTCCAAAGGGAGTTATAAAAGTTGTCTTCTCCTGGTCCTTAACTGTCATTTTAATCTGATGATAACCCGAATAAGCATCCAAAAAGCTCAAACGCTCACAACCCGCCGCAGCATCGATGATTTGATCAATACGAGGGAGAGCAAAAGGATAAACTGGACAAGCCTTGTTCAAATCCGTGTAATCCACACACATACGCCAAGTGCCGTTCTTCTTGAGTACCAGCACCAGGTTAGCCAACCACACAGGATGAAAAACCTCCACAATAAACCCTGCTGCCAAGAGCCGGGCTAGCTCCTCACCAATGGCCTCGTGTCTCTCTTCATTGAAGCGGCGGAGAAATTGCTTGACCGGTTTGAACTTGGGATCGATATTAAGAGTGTGATCAGCGAGTACCCTCGGTACACCTGGCATATCAGAAGGTTTCCATGCAAAGATGTCCCGGTTCTCACGGATGAACTCGATGAGCGCGCTTTCCTATTTCGGATCCAAGTTAGCGCTGATGCTAAATTGCATGGATGAATCGCCAGGAACAAAATCAACCAGCTTAGTCTCATCAGCCGATTTAAACTTCAAAGCCGGATCATGCTCTGTAGTTGGTTTTTTCAAAGAAGTCATATCTGCCGGATCAACATTGTCCTTATAGAACTTCAATTCCTCTGTTGCACAAACCGACTCAGCATAAGCCGCATCGCCTTCCTCACATTCCAAAGCGATCTTTCGGCCTCCATGTACTGTGATGGTCCCCTTATGACCCGGCATCTTGAGCTATAGATAAACATAACATGGCCTTGCCATGAACTTAGCATAAGCCGACCATCCGAACAGGGCATGGTACGGACTCCTGATTTTCACCACTTCAAAAGTCAATGTCTCCGACCTTGAATCATGATCATCTCCAAAAGCAACCTTGAGAGCTATCTTACCAACCAGGTAAGCCGATTTACTAGGCACCACACCGTGAAAAACGGTGTTCGACGGTTTAAGATTCTTATCTGTCAACCCCATGCAACGGAAGGTTTCATAATACAAGATGTTGATACTGCTCCCTCCATCCATGAGCACCTTGGTGAACTTATAACCTCCAACCTAAGGTGCCACCACCAAAGCTAGGTGACCCGGAATATCAACCCGGGGCGGATGATCCTCTCGACTCTACACAATAGGCTGTTCAGACCAGCGCAAAAAACGGGGTACCGTCGGTTCAACGGAGTTCACTGCTCTCTTATGAAGCTTCTGATCACTCTTGCATAGGCTAGTGGTGAAGACATGATACTACCCACTATTCAACTGCTTAGGGTGACTCTGATATCCTGATTGTTGCAGTTGCTGACCTCCTTGTTGATTATAACCACCTTGGTTGCCCTGATTGCCTCGATTGCCATGTACACCCTGATTACCTTGAAATCCTAAACCGGAGTTACCTCCACCATAACCCGGCCCTTGAGACCCGGGTCCTTTCTACCTCTTGAGCACCGTGTTGGATTTCCCCGAAGAGGAGAGGATGATGCGGCAAAGTAGCATAAGTATTTCCCTTAGTTTTTTGAGAACCAAGATATCAATCCAGTAGGAGACCACGCACAAGTCCCTCGTACCTACACAAAATGATAGCTACTCGCAACCAACGCGATTAGGGGTTGTCAATCCCTTCACGGTCACTTACGAGGGTGAGATCTGATAGATATGATAAATACTATTTTTGGTATTTTTGGTATAGAGATGCAAAGTGAAAAGTAAAAAAGCAAAGTAAAAACAAAGCAAATAATAAAGTGATGGAGATTGATATGATGAGAATAGACCCAGGGGCCATAGGTTTCACTAGTGGCTTCTCTCATGAGCATAGATATTCTACGCTGGGTGAACAAATTACTGTTGAGCAATTGACAGAATTGAGCATAATTATGAGTATATCTAGGTATGATCATGTATATAGGCATCACGTCCGAGACAAGTAGACCGAAACGATTCTGCATCTACTACTATTACTCCACTCATCGACTGCTATCCAGCATGCATCTAGAGTATTAAGTTAAAAATAGAGTAACGCCTTAAGCAAGATGACATGATGTAGAGGGATAAATTCATGCAATATGATAAAAACCCCATCTTGTTATCCTCAATGGCAACAATACAATACATGCCTTGCAAACCTTTCTGTCACTGGGTAAGGACACCGCAAGATCGAACCCAAAGCTAAGCACTTCTCCCATTGCAAGAACTACCAATCTAGTTGGCTAAACCAAACGGATATTTCGAAGAGACTTGCAAAGATAACTCAATCATACATAAAAGAATTCAGAGAAGATTCAAATATTATTCATAGATAAGCTGGATCATAAACCCACAATTCATCGGTCTCAACAAACAGACCGCAAAAAGAAGATTACATTGAATAGATCTCCACAAGAGAGGGGGAGAACATTGTATTGAGATCCAAAAAGAGAGAAGAAGCCATCTAGCTACTAGCTATGGACCCGAAGGTCTGAAGTAAACTACTCACACTTCATCGGAGAGGCTATGGTGTGGATGTAGAAGCCCTCTGTGGTAGATGCCCCTCCGACGGAGCTCCGGAATAGGCCCCAAGATGGGATCTCGTGGATACAGAAAGTTGCGGCAGTGGAATTAGGTTTTTGGCTCCGTATTTGATCTATCGGGGGTACGTAGGTATATATATGAGGAAGGAGTACATCGGTGGAGCAACAGGGGGCCCACGAGGTAGGGGGCACGCCCTAGGGGGGGCGCCCCCACCCTCGTGACCGCCTCTGTTACTTCTTGGAGTAGGGTCCAAGTGTCTTGGATCACGTTCGGTGAGAAAATCACGTTCCCGAAGGTTTCATTCCGTTTGGACTCCGTTTGATATTCCGTTTCTCCGAAACACTAAAATAGGCAAAAAAACAGCAATTCTGGGCTGGGCCTCCGGTTAATAAGTTAGTCCCAAAAATAATATAGAAGTGGAAAATAAAGCCCAATATAGTCCAAAACAGTAGATAAAGTGGCATGGAGCAATCAAAAATTATAGATACGTTGGAGACATATCAGTCCTGAACCGCCGGACGGTCCATGGTCATATCAGAAAAGTTCCGAGTTTTTGAACTCCCGCATAATAAAGCAATCCTTCCAGAGGTGCGTAGCTGGCTTCTCTCGTGTCTCGTGCCTCGGGGAAGGATGATTTAACAACCGCTCAAGATTGACACCTGATCCTCCACTCCGTGGGGGTGGTCTACCCTTACGACGCTGGCCATTGTCCTGCACATTGGTGTTAGCCACAAAATCTGAATTACTATCCGCTTTACGCTTACCATTGTTCCCATGGCCCACCTGGTTATGTTGCTCCCTTTTGCACCGTCGTTCTTCTTTCCCTTCCCCGACTTCTCATCGTCGGACTCGGGATCTCTGGCATGTCATGTCTGAACCAGAGCTGCCATATGTATTCCCATGTCATTGCAGTGATGCTTGAGCCGTCCCAACTTCAACTTCACCGGCTTAAACCAACAATTGCCCTCCAATGTTATGACTGCTGAATCAACACTGTTGCGGTCCGACGAATGCAATATCTCTGAAACCCAGCGCACCCAATGGCTTGTTGATTCGCATTCTTCTTGAACACTAGCAGCTAGGTCCACAATTGACATGGGTTGATTACATGTGTCCTTGAAATTTGTTATAAACCGGGCTTTTAACTCGGCCCATGACCCAATGGAGTTAGCCGGCAAACTTTTCAGCCAAGTGCGAGCCGTTCCATCCAGTATCATGGTGAAGTACTTTGCACATGCCGCTTCATCCACATCCAACATCTCCATTGCCATCTCATAACTTTCAACCCATGACTCGGGGGGTAAATCAGCGGTGTAATTGGGCACCTTACGCGGGCCCTTGAAATCCTTGGGTAGCCGCACATTGCGTAGAGCCGGGGTGAGACACGGCACCCCCCAAGAGCTGAAAGCAAGACCTCGTTCCACTGACGTCATCGGATGAATCGGAGTAAGATGTGCTGCTAACTCGGCTTCTCGACCCGCTCTACCATTATCCACCACGTCCTGAGCGTTTGCCCCACCGCGCGCCGGATTAGGCCCTCGAGGGGGGTTACAGTTCCGTGCACTGCTTGACACAGCCGGTTCATCAATGTGCCTGCTGTAACTCCTACTCAGGCGAGGGGTTGAATGAATTCTATCTCGACTATATGAATAGGCCTGCTGCTGAACCATAGCTGTCTGAAGAACATCTCTGGAACGTCGTGTCTCAACCACCGCTGGAGACTCGCCCTCCATCGGAATAGTTGACAACCGCGACGCCGCAGCAATCATGTTATCCAAAGGGGTGGAGAAGTGACCTGGTGGTGTCGGCATGTACTGAGGCGGGTCAAGGTTCCGACGAGGCAGGTCAATTGCCTGGGGCTGATCCGGCGCTCCTGTCCTAGGTGCTTCGATCCGGTTTGCTGCCGCCGGATTACTGGTTCCTGCCCCTGGTGTGCTGAAAAGATTCATTGCTTCATAAACCAGTGGTAGGCGATATCGGTGCCTCCTCCTCAACACGTCGTTAGAAGCGTTCTGATCCAGCATGAGCCGGTAATTTTCTGCCTGAATTCGCTGCGCCTGAGCATCCAAAGAGGCCCTCTCATTAGCCATCCTAGTTTCCTCAGCCGCCAAGTACTCCTTGGCCTGAGCTATCTAATCCCGCAGCTTCGTGACCTCCGCGTTATGCTGATCTTGATTATCCAGGATAACTGCTGTGGTCAACAATATCATCCAGTCGTCCAATAAACCGGACGGAATTTGAGCCGGCCAGCGGGCAGGGCCTCCTGCCCCGGCCGCTGCTCCGGAAATCATTGCTGCTGCAGTTGAGGATTGCAACATGGGCTGCATACCAGCCATGAAGATCGCAACTCGGTTCGGCGGTTCAAGGGGGTCCGGAATACTGTCGCCATCGGAACAGCCCCCAAACCGGCCATCTTGCAATTGGTATAGCGACTCGGTCTCACCGGTGGATGATTCACCATCAGAATAAACGACCGTCTCACCGTCGGACACCGGTTCAGAGTCCGCACAATGGATGAATCCTATGAACGCACGCTTCATGGCAGGCTGAACCCGGGCAGGGCTTGCACGCTGAGCCGTCTCGGTGAGGTCCGTGCAGATGTCCGGTTCAGGGCCTGGTTCGCCGATCTTGCCGATGAAGACGTGAATTCCTCCAAAGGGGACCCGGTACCTGTACTCGATTGAGCCGGCGTCGGGGCTCCAGCCTGCGTCGTCGATGTAGAGCTTGCCACAACGACTCTTGGTCATCCGGCCCACTACGTATCCCTTGAGCCCTTCGAAGTTGCACTTTAAGAACTCTAAACCATCATGCGATAGCCCCACGGTGGGCGCCAAGTGTCGTGGAATTATCACGTCAGATGTCCTAGTATGAGGACTTAGTCGTGGAGCCATCGCCAATGAGATTAGCTTAAAGGGGTTAAACCAGACAAAGGACACGGGGAGTTTATACTGGTTCGGCCCCTTGCGGTGAAGGTAAAAGCCTATGATCCAGTTGTGCTGGAATTGATGGGGTCTCGATGAGCAGGGAGCGAATCTGCTTTACTTATCTCTTGAGTTGTTGTTTCTTCTTCCCGAACTGCCGCCGGGTCGTCCCTTTATATACACAGGTTGACGCCCGGTGGTTTACAAAATCCCGAGGCTGGCTCATACACGTGTACGGCTCAGTTTCTACCTTTTCCTATCTTAAAATACAAGTTACATATTCCATGGCGGTTTATGTCTATGGGCCCTAATCCGCCTTTGGGCTCTGGCCTTCAAGTCTCTGTAGTAAAGCGCCATACTCTCTGTCTTCATGGGCTTCAATATGGATGACTCCTTATGAGTGTAACCCGTCCCCTCGTGGGCAGTTTATACTTAGTAGCTATATCGCCAACAGATACTACTTACTGAATTTTGTGACATATGCATGCTTCCTTCTGATGGTAGTTTGGTAGACCCTAGGCCCGTGGAGTTTGATGGTTTTACTGTACTCTTACAGTGGAGGATGAGAGAGGGGTATTGATGTCACTGCTACTAGCTTACATTTTCCTGCTATACATTATTTTGCTTTATTTATTGCAAAGTGCTTACTTGCTAGAGAGAAGGTTGGTGCACTTAGCGCTCCAGACTTTGTTGTTTCACGTCGTACACTTTATGGTGACAACACTTATAGCTTGGGTGCTATTGTGGCCCGTCGCCTCCACCTTAACAAATCCAAGGGTAAAATACATGGTGGTATTTATGCTACTCGCTTAGCGAATCACTTTAACATTCAGATATGCCACCATGATTATCCTTTGCCCAAGGTTTACCTAGATTGTGCGGCTATGGAACACCACCAGTTTATTGCTGCCGATTACCCTGATATTCCTATCCCTTATAACTTAGTTTTCAATGAGATAACTCGTGATACTATTCCACTGCCACCTGCTTTGTTTGATCATATTGCCAGGCACGGATATAGGATTATGCCTGAGTACATTGTCGCCTACCAGAACAACCTAGCTGCTGCTACCTCTTGAGCATGCATTGGTTTTTCCCTTGAAGAGGAAAGGGTGATACAACAAAGTAGCGTAAGTATTTCCCTCAGTTTTTGAGAACCGAGGTATCAATCCAGTAGGAGGCTCCTCAAAGGTCCCACGCACCTACACAAACAAACAAGAACCTCACAACCAACGCGATAAAGGGGTTGTCAATCCCTTCATGGTAACTTGCAAAAGTGAGATCTGATAGAGATAATAAGATAAGATAAATATTTTTGGTATTTTTATGATATAGATTGGAAAGTAAAAGATGCAAATAAAAGTAGATAGAAAACTTATATGATAAAAGATAGACCCGGGGGCCATAGGTTTCACTAGTGGCTTCTCTCAAGATAACATAAGTATTACGGTGGGTGAACAAATTACCGTCGAGAAATTGATAGAAAAGTGCATAGTTATGAGATTATCTAGGCATGATCATGTATATAGGCATCATGCCCGCAACAAGTAGATCGAAACGATTCTGCATCTACTACTATTACTCCACACATCGACCGACTCCTGCCTGCATCTAGAGTATTAAGTTCATAAGAACAGAGTAACACATTAAGAAAGATGACATGATGTAGAGGGATAAACTCATGCAATATAATATAAACCCCATCTTTTTATCCTTGATGGCAACAATACAATACGTGCCTTGCTGCCCCTGCTGTCACTGGGAAAGGACACTAAAAGATTGAACCCAAAGCTAAGCACTTCTCCCATTGCATGAAAGATCAATCTAGTAGGTCAAACCAAACTGATAATTCGAAGAGACTTGCAAAGATAACCAATCACACATAAAAGAATTCATAGGAGATTCAATTCAATTACTTCTCATAGATAAACTTGATCATAAAGCCACAATTCCTCGGATCTCGACAAACACACCGCAAAAAGAGTTACATCGAATAGATCTCTAACAAGATCAAGGAGAACTTTGTATTGAGATTCAAAGAGAGAGAAGAAGCCATCTAGCTAATAACTATGGACCCGAAGGTCTGTGGTAAACTACTCACAACTCATCAAAGAGGCCTTGTAGATGATGTAGAGGCCCTCCGTGGTTGATTCCCCCCCCGGTGGAGCACCGACGAAGCCTCCAAGATGGGGCTTCGCAGATACAGAAGGTTGCAGCGGTGGAAATAGTTTTTCGTGGTGCTCCTGGATGTTTTCAGGGTACATGGATATATATAGGCAAAGGAGGTAGGTCAGGGGAGCCACGAGGGGCCCACAAGGGTGTGAGGGGGGGGGGCGCCGGGCGCCCTCGTGATTGCCTCATTCTTTGCTTGACCTCCACTCCAAGTCTCCTGGATTGCGTTTGTTCCAAAAAGATTGCTCCCGAAGGTTTCATTCCGTTTGGACTCTGTTTGATATTCCTTTCCTTTGAAACACTGAAATAGGCAAAAAAAAATAGCAATTCGGGCTGGGCCTCCGGTTAGTACGTTAGTCCCAAAAATGATATAAAAGTATAAAGTAAAGCCCATAAACATCCAAAATGGGTAATATAATAGCATGGAACAATCAAAAATTATAGATACATTGGAGACATATCAGTTGCAGCACAGGAGGAGCCTCAGCAGTGGGATCCACAGGTGCTTGCTCCTCAGCACTTCAACATAGGACCCCATGGTTTCTATGACTGATGATTACCAAGTTAGGCCAAAAGCCTAAGCTTGGGGGAGTACGTATTTCCACCAACATTTCATTCATGTTCACACATTTCATTCCAGTTGTCGGTGTTCACACTTTTTCATTGTATATGTTAAATTTATTTTCTTGCTTTCTTCTTGTGTGTTTGAAAAACATTGAGGAAATTCAAAAACATATTTCTTGCTTCTTTTTGATTTTTCTTCCTAGTTTAAATTGTTGTAGCACTAAAAAGAAAACTCCAAAATATTTCTTTGTTCTTCTTTTACTTGTTGGGAGCTTTCCCGTGTAAATAGTTTTTCTCATTTTTTGCTTTCCCTTCTTATTTGCTTGTTTATGAAAAACCAAAAACTCCAAAATATTTCAGTGTGTTTCTCTGAATTTCTTTTCTTATATTGAGTCATACCGAGGAGAAGACCACGATGAAAATGTTGAGTGTCTCTCATATGCATTATTGCTGATCTGACAAAGAGTCCATATTACCTTGTCTTCTCCTTTTGAATAAAATGTTTGTAGATTCCAGCTTAGTACACGACACTCTTGCACTATTATTATTTTCAAATCGTTCGATCGTGCAAGTGAAAGGCAATAATTATGATATTCGATGAACTGGCTGTGGTAGAGAGAAACGGGTATGAACTCGATTTGTTCTATTTTTCTAAATATGTTTAATCTAGTATCCATGATTCAGCCTATTATGATCAAACATGTTTGCAATTACAATTAGAGATTATAGTTTCTCATGCCAGGAATAAGTAGCTAGGAGTGGATAATGATTTATCTTGGATGTCAACATTGCGTTAAAATGATTGTGATGTAGTATGATGATATGGTATTGATACGTCACCAACGTATCTACAATTGTTGACTGTTCCATGCTGTTATATTATCATTCCTAGATGTTTTACAATCATTTTATAATCATTTTATATCATTTTTTGGTACTAACCTATTGACATAGTGCCTAGTGTCAGTTGTTGTTTTCTGCTTGTTTTTTACATCACAGGAAATCAATACCAAACGGAGTCCAAACGCAGCGAAACTTTTTATGGATATTTTCTAGACCAGAAGACATGTGATGGGCCGAAGAAATACCAGAGGGGTGCCCCGAGGGGGGCACAACCCACCAGGGCGCGCCTAGGGGCCTAGGCACGCCCAGGTGGGTTATGCCCACCTTGGTGGCCTCCCGCACCGCCTCTTTGCTCTATACATACCCCAATATTCTAGAAATCCTAGGAGAGTCGACGAAAACTAATTCCAGCCGCCTCAAGTTCCAGAAACACCAGACCCAATCTAGACACCATCACGGAGGGGGTTCATCATCTCCATTGGTGCCTCTCCGATGATGCGTGAGTAGTTCTTTGTAGACCTACGGCTCCGTAGTTATTAGCTAGATGGCTTCCTCTCTCTCTTGTTCTCAATACAATGGTCTCTTGGAGATCCATATGATGTAAGTCTTTTTGTGGTGTGTTTGTTGGGATCTGATGAACTCTGAATTTATGATCAGATCTATGTTTTTATGCATGAAAGTTATTTGAGTCTTCTTTGATGTCTTATATGCATGATTTATTATAGCCTCGTATTTCTACTCTGATATTTGGGTTTTGTTTGGCCAGCTTGATCTATTTATCTTGCAATGGGAAGATGTGCTTTATGATGGGTTCGATCTTACGGTGCTTGATCCTAGTGACGGAAGGGGAAATGACATGTATGTATCATTGCTATTAAGGATAACAAGATGGGTCCATTTCTACATAAATAGATCTTGTCTACATCATGTCATCGTTCTTATTGCATTACTCCATTTTTCCATGAACTTAATACACTAGATGCATGCTGGATAGCGGTAAATGTGTGGAGTAATAGTAGTAGCTGCAGGCAGGAGTCGGTCTACTAATCTTGGACATGATGCCTATATAATAATCATTGCCTGGTTATCGTCATGATTATTTGAAGTTCTATCAATTGTCCAACAGTTATTGTTTTCCCATCGTTTGCTATTTTTCTCAAGAGAAGCCACTAGTGAAACCTACGGCCCCCGGGTCTCTTCTTTAATATATTTGCCTTCGTGATCTATTTTGTCGGATTTCGGGTTCCGGCAGACCCTTAAGGTTCGAACTCTGGGGTGCGCACGGAGATCACTCCCCCTACCGGGTCACGTCTCGTCATCTCGCAAAGGATCTAGGCTACACGAAGAACAACACAAGGGACACAAGGTTTATACTAGTTCGGGCCACCATTGTGGTGTAATAACCTACTCTAGTTTGTGGTGTGGTGGATTGCCTCAAGGGCTAATGATGAACAATACAAGGGAAGATTAGCCTCGCGAGGGATGTTCTTGTGTTGGTGGTTCTGGCTAAGGTTCGACTGTTCGATCCCCGATGGGACCGTCTCCCCTCGCCTTGAGAGTGGCTAGTCCTATTTATAGAGCGAGGCCCTGGTCCTCTTCCCAAATATTGAGCGGGAAGGGCGCCAACAATTGGCCATTTTGAAGGGGAACATCTAGTACACTTATCCTAACTAAAGTTGGTCCTCGCCTGCCAAAGACTCTGACGATGACGCCTTCCTGGGCTCCATGATGACCTCCATCCTGCCGTTCTGCTGGTCTTGGTCTTGTTGCACCGGAATGGTAACTTTTGCCTGATGCCTTGGCCTGAGCTTGCCCCCTTTGCACCAAAGAGGAAACAAGGACACTGCGCAGGCCGGCGCCCGCCTGGCGCCCGCCTGGCTCTGGTCGTCATGGCTTGCGTCACGGGCACCTCGTGAGGTACCCCGCCTTGATCTCTCCGCCTCCTCGTGAGCCAACTTGACGAGGCTACGCCTGAGGAAGCTTCCTGTCGTCCGCCCCGCGAGGCTTGGCCCCTCGCGAGGGTCTTGGGCATGTGCCGATGAAGATGGGCCGCACTTGGCCACTCCTTGAGCCACGCCATAGGCCGCAGGCAGGCAAGTCTGGGTACCCCCGTTCCCAGAATGCCGACAGTAGCCCCGGGCCCAAGGCGCGTCCGGACTTGGCTTAGCAGAGAAGCGAAGAAGCAAGTGCGAAGCACCGCGGGCCCCAACAGCCTGCGGCCTTGGGCGACGCGTGACAGTTGATTGGGCGTGGGCATCCCCACTTCCCCACAACGCCTCGGCAATTGCATGATTTGACAAGTCCCTGCATGCAAAAACGGGTCATGATTACCTGTGATGGTGGAGGCCGACGGTTGGCCTCCTCTGGCTATATGTACGGAACGACGTGAGCCCTTCCAGTCCATCCCTTCGTGCTACTCTCTTTCTTCTTCTTCCTCGCCCTTTCTCCACCTTACGCCAATGGCACCAATCCGCCGGTTTTCCGCTAAAGAGAAGGGGAAGGCCCCCCGAGAGGGTCCTGTCCCGCTTCCGCCAAAGCAACGGCCCGTCCTCTGCCGTGGAGACGGGGGTGCTTGGCAGGAGGTGTCGAGGCCCTGGTTCGAGCGGCCGCCGCTTGGGTTTCCGTTGCCCTTGTACGCCTGGATCGAGGGTCCTAGAGAAGAAGGCGCCGAGCAACATCGCCAGAGCCGTCGTCGTCGCCGTCGGATCATGGCAGTGCACGTCGTTCCCCCTAGAGTTTACACTGAGGGCTCCTCTCGCAAGCTTGTGCTTCATGCCGCCATGCCTCCTCGATCTTAGATTCACCTTCCTCCCTCCTTCGCCTTCGAGATCCCTCCAAGGGGGCCTCTTGAGCTCTGGCTGCAGCACGCCGACTGCAGTACCCCTGCGACCGAAGCGGAGGTCGAGGTCGTTGCTCCGGGCAAGTTCTACATGACCCGGGTCTGGGGCGAGATCGCCCGGGTCTGCCGATCGGAGGGGGCCCTCGTGATCCACCTGGATTACGACGGCGCCTCCCTGATGCTCTTCAAGATCTTCGACGAGGAAGGACGCCGACTGGAATGTTGCCCTAGAGGCAGCGGCCGGAGCTCTAGAGCGGCGAGGACCAGGCCTGCCACCCACCCTTCCAGCAGCTCCTCTGGCGGCAGCAGGCGTATCGAAGGGTCCAGCGACTCTTCCAGACTCTTCTTGACCTCGACGATGAGCAAAGACAGCTACGAGCCCCCGAGCTCGCGCCATGCCCAAAGCGTGGCAGCTGCATCAGGCCATCGGCGCCATTGATCTGGATGGAGTTGGCGCCGGCACCTGATGGCCCACTGTTGATGATGGCGTCTGCCGTCGTGGTTCCTGTAGTTAGGAATCCTTAGGACTCGTGTCTTTTGTCCCTGCAAGGAACCAAAGTACCACCCCACGGGGGTATGTAAGGCGTTGGCCATGACTTTTGTGAATATGAATCCTTATTATGAATTGGTGTGAGATGCTTGTCCCGTCTTAGCTTAGTTCCTCCTTTCGAACCTCGCGAGGACTTGATGCTCTGCACCGACAGGTCCCGGTCCCCAGGCAAGCTTCAGCCGTCGCTGGTATGCCAGGTTGCGATGTCGTGGTCAAGGCCAGGAGGTGAGCGGCCCGAGGTCCAGTAAGAGCCCCTGAGTCACAATGCTCAGGAGGTCCCCTTTAGTGCTCAAGCAGCCATCGTTCGGTGAGAAAGGAGCGCAACGTTGCCACTACGGGGCTGCATTAGGTGCAAGGTTGGTGTTGCAATAACTAGTAGCTCCGGTGGATGACTTATCTCAAAAGTCTTAAGCCACTCCTTGGCGCGACGCCGGCCCGCACGTCGGCAGCTGAGGAGTTGCCTGGCGAGGTCCTCGCGAGCCTCTTCCCCCTTGCCTTTACTCCCCTTCATGCTCTACGTCCTCGAGTCCCGGCCCTTGAGCAAGCTCAGCCGTCGTTGGTATGCCAGGTCGCGATGCCGTGGACAAGGCCAGGAGGTGAGGGCTGGAGAGCCAGTAAGAGCCCGTGAGTCGCGATGCTCAGGCGCCCCCCCCCCCCTTTAACGTGCAAGCTGTTTGCGTGGACGAGAGGGATGGATACGTTGCGAAGGCCTCGCCGGACAGTGCTCCTTAAAGAGATCCTGCGAGCTCATCACAAGGAAAACGAGAGTTGCCGTTACAATTTCCAGCCAGCTACTGGTTGCTCTGGAGGGGTGACGAGGGCACTGAGGGCCTAGTGAGGTGGAGCTTTGCAGGGTTGCTGCGGCCAGAGCTCAGCCACTCAGGTTTGTCGACGTTGCAGGGACGGACCCATGCGCTAGCGTCGTGCCGTTAGGGAGCAGCTCCATAAGTTGGTGTCAATCGATTGGGCGATTAAGTCAAGCACGTTAAGGAAGAAAGAGAAAATCCATTTAGATAGATGTAGAAAAAGGCAAACGCCGCTGGGTCAGGCCCGAGTGGCTTGGGGATGATGCAGCCCGAGGGGCGCCCCAACAAAGTAACTTAAAGGCATGAACAATAGGGATACATGCCGCAGGGACGGACCCATGCAGCCTGCGAATGATGCAGCCCTAGGGGCTCTCCCAGCTGAAATGAAACTCGAAAGATGTCACCTGACGATGTTGGAGATGAAGGGATGCTGAAGTAGCTGACGACGCGCGCTGCGGAGACCGTTCCTCACGAGCCCCCAGGCCCAGGAGCCTCGGGAGGCTCCGGAGGCACAGGCGGCTCCTCGAGGACCATCTCCATCTCCGCCAGGACTGCGGAATGCCTGACCTCTTGAGCTTCCAGAATGCTCCTCATAAGACGCTGACGTGCGGCCTCCACGTTCGGCAGGCCAAAAGGCATGCAAACATAGCTGTGAGGTGGACCCTCACAACGCCCCACGCGCGAAGGCCAGAGGAGCTCTTGAGATGCGGCTCGGTTGAGCCCTGGTACGTCGATGCAGACGCGCAGCCCACCATCCTCGCCTGGATGGGGAGCTACGGCGGGTAAGTGGTGGCTACCACTTATGACTCTTGACTCCTGCAGCTCCTGAATGATCTTGCTGATGAACTCCTGAGGGTTTGGACCTCCTTGCCTTGTTCCTTCCTGAGGGAAACACGCTTTGAAGCACGCCTCCAAGTGGTGCCCGAGCGCCTCCCTCGTGATCTTGGCAAAGTCGATGGCCCTCCAGGAGAGAGCCCACGAGCCTTGCCCGAGGAGGGCACCGGGCGTGCCTTCCTATGCGACAGAAGGAGGCGCCCCTTGAACGGGGGCGAATCCTAAAGGGCCCGCCTCCCGAGGGTTCGGACCTAGTGATGTCTTCTTCGTCTTAGGGACTGCCTCAGGAAGTCTTCCGCTCCTGCGCTCTGGGTCTTCGATTGCCGTGGCTTGAAAAGCACGTTCAAGGGAGCACACCGTATCCCTCTCCTCGCAAGGCACTGTGATGACTCCACCGCTTCCTGGCATCTTGAGGACATTGTAGCCGTGATGAGTCACTGCCATGAACTTGGCCAGGGCTGGGTACCCGAGGATGGCATTGTATGGCAGGCGAATGTGGGCGACATCGAAGTCAATGAGCTCGGTGCGGTAGTTGTCACGCTTCCCAAAGGTGACAGGAAGGCGAACTTGCCCTATCGGTACGTTGGAACCATCAGTGACTCCTGAGAAAGGCTTGGTTGGCTGAAGCTGATTGTATGGCACTTGGAGATTGTTGAATGTCTCGACGGACAAGACATTGAGTCCTGCACCACCATCGATGAGGGTCCTAGTGACTTCCACATTGTTGATGATCGGGGAGCAAAGCATCGGGAGGACTCCGGCCGTGGCTACGCACTTGAGATGATCCACTGAGCTGAACGTGATAGCGCACGCTGACCACCTGAGAGGGCGCGTGGCCTCAAGCCTGGGGAGGACTGCATTCACCTCGCGAGCAAACTGCTTGAAGATGCATTGAGAGGCTGGGGCCTGAGCGCCGCCCAAGATGCAAGTGATTGCGCGCGGCTCCTGGAAGCCCCCAGCCCCTTCGTCCTGATGATGGTCTTCATTCCTCCTTGGCTGAGGTGGCTGAGGAGGGAGGCCTGCGTTGCCTTGAGGGCAATCCTCATGAGGCTGATCCCTCCAGCCTCCCTCGCGAGGCCGGTCCTGCCAGCGGTCCTCGCGAGGTCGGTCACGCCACCCTTGGCGAGGGCCACGGTCTTCCCATCGTCCTCCACCTCTTCCTCCTCCTCGTCCATAGCCCCGGTCGTTGTGCTCGGGGCGTCGGCCGACACGCACATCTCGCATGGCCCTGAGCTCTTGGCATTCGTTGGTGTTGTGGGTGTGGAGGTCATGGTACACGCAGTACCGGCTGCCCTTGGATGACTCAGGCTGGTCCCTGCCTCTCTTGGTGTCCGGCTCTGCTGCAAGCACAGCAACCCCCTTGCGCTTCACGTCCTTGACCTTGGGCTTCTTCTCTTCTGGATCGGCAGCCGGAAGCTCGAGGAGGGAAAGGCGCCCTTCCTCAGCCCTGGCGCACTTGGTCGCCAAGTTGAACAGCTCCAGGGATGTGCACAGGTCTTCATGGATTGCCAGCTCCTCTTTCATCTTGATGTCACGCACGCCGTCGGAGAAAGCTGAGATGATGGCCTCCTCAGTCACCCTGGGGATCTTGAGGCGGGCGTTGTTGAAGCGATGGATGTACTTTTGCAGGGTCTCCCCTGGCTGTTGCTTGATGCGGCGAAGGTCGCTCATGGCCGGGGCCGGTCGCGAGTGCCTTGGAAGTTGGCAATGAAGCGAGTGCGCATCTCTTCCCAGGAGGAAATCGTGCCAGGAGCCAAGTTCAGGAGCCAGGTGCGGGCACCGTCCTTGAGCGCCATGGGAAACCAGTTCGCCATGACCTTCTCGTCCCCATTGGCGGCTTCAATGCCCAGCTTGTAGAGCTGGAGGAACTCCGCAGGATCAGCCGTGTCCTCGTAGCGCGGGGGCAGATCTGGCTTGAACTTGCCCGGCCAAGCTACGCTACGCAACTCGGCGGTGAAGGCACGGCAGCCCGCAGTGGCCACTGGGGGGCCTTTGGTGGCGAAGGACTTGATCTTGGAGGCCTGCACGCGCCGCCGCTAGGAGCAGCACGGGGTCTTGGCGCGCTGGAGCAGGAGCGCGGTCTTGACGCACCGGTGCAGGGAGCACGTGGGCAGCTTTTTGAGGACGAGGGATCTCTTGGCAGCTCTTCTCTTGCTTCACGGGTGCTGGACGGAGCGGGTCCCGTCCAGGGGCCATGCGCCTTGGGGCCAGGGCGCCTTCTTGAGGGGGAGGCGGTTGAGGCGCCTCCGGAGCTGCATTGCCCACATAGGGCGGTGGGCGGTGCAGCGAGAGGGATGGTGCAGGGGAGCCCCCTGCGGCACTGACGAGCTCGGTGATGCGGGCGAGCCACTCGTCATAGAGGTCGTCGACGGGGCGGTAGTGCAGGAGCTCTCGTGCCAGGAGCAACGCGGCATGCACGTCCGCAGGAGCACAACAGGCGTGGGACGATGAACCGGCTGGAGTCAGCGATGGGGTGGCAGTGCGGCCTTCTCGCCGCACCGAGGGATGCAAGGACGAGGCCTGCTGCTCGTTCCCCGCCGGACCGGTGGCGGCGTTGACAGAAGACGACGGGGAACAACGGGGGCATCCGCCAACGGGTGCCATCTGGGCGACGTGGGTGGCGAGAGCAGCCCGACGCTCGGCGCGGGCTCGACGAGCGTCAGACATGGATGCGATGGACAGCGAAACACAAGACGGCGGAAGGCGGATTCTGGCACAACCCTACCTGGCGTGCCAAATGTCAGATTTCGGGTTCCGGCAGATCCTTAAGGTTCGAACTCTGGGGTGCGCACGGAGATCACTCCCCCTACCGGCTCACGTCTCGTCATCTCGCAAAGGATCTAGGCTACACGAAGAACAACACAAGGGACACAAGGTTTATACTAGTTCAGGCCACCATTGTGGTGTAATACCCTACTCTAGTTTGTGGTGTGGTGGATTGCCTCAGGGGCTGATGATGAACAATACAAGGGAAGAACAGCCTCGCGAGGGATGTTCTTGTGTTGGTGGCTCTGGCTAAGGTTCGACTGTTCTATCCCCGATGCGACCATCTCCCCTCGCCTTGAGAGTGGCTAGTCCTATTTATAGGGTGAGGCCCTGGTCCTCTTCCCAAATATTGAGCGGGAAGGGCGCCAACAACTGGCCATTTTGAAGGGGAACATCTAGTACACTTATCCTGACTAAAGTTGGTCCTCGCCTGCCAAAGACTCTGACGATGACGCCTTCCTGGGCTCCACGATGACCTCCATCCCGCCGTTCTGCTGGTCTTGGTCTTGTTGCACCGGAATGGTAACCTTTGCCTGATGCCTTGGCCAGAGCTTGCCCCCTTTGCACCAAAGAGGAAACAAGGACACTGCGCAGGCCGGCGCCCGCCTGGCGCCCGCCTGGCTCTGGTCGTCTTGGGCATGTGCCGATGAAGATGGGCCGCACTGGGCCACTCCTTGAGCCACGCCGCAGGCCGCAGGCAGGCAAGTCTGCGTACCCCCATTCCCAGAACACTGACATATTTTTATTTGCTTTTATTTTCAGATCTATTAAACCAAAAATACAAAAATACTTTGCTGTACTTTATTTTATTTGCGATCTATTTATCCAATCTATTACAACTTTCTCCCGTCTCCGTGCCAATTTCTGGCGTCGTTACCCGAAAGGGATTGACAACCCCTTTAACACCTCGGGTTGCAAGTATTTGTTATTTATGTGCAGGAGCTATTTACATTGTGTTGCGTGGTTCTCCTACTGGTTCGATAACCTTGATCTCATCACTGAAGGGAATACCTTTCGTCGTTGTGCTGCATCATCCCTTCCTCTTTGGGGAATTACCGACGTAGTTCTAGCAGACATCAAAAGGAATTTCTGGCACGGTTACTAGGGAGACATCATCAAAATCTACCAGGTTCCTAATCATACATCTCATCTCCTTGCAATTTACATTATTTGCCATTTGCCTCTCGTTTTCCTCTCCCCCACTTCACAAAAATGTGTCGTTTTGTTCGCCCTCTTTTTCATTCACCTTTTTCTTGTGATATCTCTTGTTTGCTTGTGTTACCATGTGCCTGCTATTTGCTTGCATCTTCGCTTGCTAAATATCTATTGGTATGGATCCTCATCCAGTTGCTAATTTTTTAAAAGATCCAATTATGATGAACCATTTGCTAGTGAATTGAGTGCACTTGATTATCTTTATGAAGTTCTGCTTGAAATTCATGAATCTGAAAATTGTGATGAAGTGCTAAAAGAGGAAATTCATGAAGTTGTTCATGATAGCTCCTTGAATGAAAAACATGATTGCAATGTTGTTATCATAAATTCTATTAATATCAATTATGCAAATAATATGCAACCCAAGCTCGGGGATGCTAATTTTGGTATGTCCACTACTTGTTGCAATGATCATGATTGGGGTGATGATGTTTCTTATGTTCTTGAAAATTTATTTAAGCCTCTTGATGAATATGATATTGATAATAGTGTTTGCAATTGAAAGTGTGTTTGGAAGAGTGTCAACTCTAGGTAATAATGATCCCACTACTTTGGAGAATGATCAATCTTATGAACTTTTTGATAAAAGTGGGCTTGGAGAGGTCATGACTTTATTTGATGATAATCCCACTATATTGGAAGAGTGTCAACTTTGCATGCACGTGGATTATGTAGAAAATATGTTATATGATAGCTATATTATTGAATTTAAATACGATCCCAGATATAATTGTTATGAGAGAGGAAAATATTGTGGTAGAAATTTTCATGTTACTAAATTTCCTCTCGTTATGTTGTGATTGCTTTTGTTTCTTTCTTCTTCTTTGCATATGCCAAATTCTTATTGTCTTGATAATTTGTTCTCTTATAAAATGCCTATTCATAGGAAGTATGTAAGACTTAAATGTGTTCTTGACATGCTACATGATGCTCTCTTCGTGTTTCAATTACTATCTTTTGTGTGAGCATCATTGAAATCTTATGCCTAGCTAGGGGAAGAAACGATAGCGCTTGTTGGGAGGCAATCCAACTTGTATCTTTTTTATTTTTGGTTTTCTTGCTGTTTTCAGTAAAATACTCAGTTATGCCTCTGCTTAGATGTGTCTTTGTGGTTTAAATTAGTAGTTGTGCCAAGCAAAGCCTTTGGGATAATTTGGGAGATAGTTGATTTGATCTTGTTGAAAAACAGAAACTTTTACACTCATGAAAATAATTCTCGTTTTTAACAGAAGAGTGATTTTGGGTTGATTCTTTTTGCAGAAGATTAATAAAAAAATTCTCACATTTTCCCAATTTTTCAGAATTTTTGGATTTCAATAAGTATTCAAAGTTTCCAGATTACTACAGACTGTTCTGTTTTTGACAAATTCTGTTTTCTTTGGTTGTGTGCTTGTTTTGATGATTCTATGGTTTTCTTTGAAGAGTTTTGGCCATAGAGAAGTTGGAATACAGTAGATATAATGCAAAAATAAAATATGAATGGGTTTGCAACAATACTTATTGTAGTGGTTTGCTCTCTTATACTAACGGATCTCATGAATGTTTTGTTGAGTTTTGTGTGATTGAAGTTTTCATGTTTTGGGTGATATTACGATGGATGAAGGAATAAGGATTAGCAAAATGCTAAGCTTGGGGATGCCCGAGGCACCCCAAGATAATTTTCAAGAAGTATCAAGCAACTAAGCTTGGGGATGCCTGATGACCCACAAGTATAGGGGATCTATCATAGTCCTTTCGATAAGTAAGAGTGTCGAACCCAACGAGGAGCAGAAGGAAATGACAAGTGGTTTTCAGTAAGGTATTCTCTTCAAGCACTGAAATTATCTGTAACAGATAGTTTTGTGATAAAGTAATTCATAATGGATAACAAGTAACAAAAGTGGTCCAGCAAGGTGTCCCAATCCTTTTTGTAGCAAAGGACAAGCCTAGACAAACTCTTATATAAAGGAAAATGCTCCCGAGGACACATGGGAATTATCGTCAAGCTAGTTTTCATCATGCTCATATGATTTGCGTTTGGTACTTTGATAATTTGATATGTGGGTGGACTGGTGCTTGGGTATTGCCCTTCCTTGGACAAACATCCCACTTATGATTAACCCCTCTCGCAAGCATCCGCAACTATGAAAGAAGAATTAAGGTAAACCTAACCATATCATGAAACATATGGATCCAAATCGCCCCCTTATGAAGCAACACATAAACTAGGGTTTAAGATTCTGTCACTAGCAACCCATCATCTACTTATTACTTCCCAATGCCTTCCTCTAGGCCCAAACAATGGTGAAGTGTCATGTAGTTGACATTCACATAACACCACTAGAGGAGAGGCAACATACATCTCATCGAAATATCAAACGAATACCAAATTCACATGACTACTTATAACAAGACTTCTCCCATGTCCTCAGGAACAAATGTAACTACTCACAAATCATATTCATGTTCATAATCAGAGGGGTATTAATATGCATAAAGGATCTGAACATATAATCTTCCACCGAATAAACCAACTAGCATCAACTACAAGGAGTAATCAACACTACTAGCAACCACATGTACCAATCTGAGGTTTTGAGACAAAGATCGGATATAAGAGATGAACTCGGGTTTTAGAGGAGATGGTGCTGGTGAAGATGTTGATGGAGATTGACCCCATCCCAATGCGAGGATCGATGGTGATGACGATGGTGATGATTTCCCCCTCCTAGAGGGGTGTTTCCCTGGCAGAACAGCTCCGCCGGAGCCCTAGATTGGTTCCTTCGAGGTTCCGCCTCGAGACGGTGGCGCTTTGTCCCGAAAGCTTCCTTCTGAATTTTTCAGGGAAAAAGACACC
This sequence comes from Triticum aestivum, assembly GCF_018294505.1. Classification (NCBI taxonomy): domain Eukaryota; kingdom Viridiplantae; phylum Streptophyta; class Magnoliopsida; order Poales; family Poaceae; genus Triticum; species Triticum aestivum. Next base: position 733,998,808 of record NC_057801.1, read on the forward strand.
TTATACCAGAAGATGGCATCGGGGGGCTTCCAGGTGACCCACGAGGTAGGGGGCATGCCCCCCACCCTCGTGGACAGTGGGTGGCCCCCCTCTAGTGCTTTCTTCGCCCAATATTTTTAATATATTCCAAAACTGAATTTCGTGGAGTCTCAGGACTTTTGGAGTTGTGCAGAATAGGTCTCTAATATTTTTCTCCTTTTCCAGCCCAAAATCTAGCTGCTGGCATTCTCCCTCTACATGTAAACCTTGTAAAATAAGAGAGAAAAGGCATAAGTATTGTGACAAAATGTGTAGTAACAACGCATATTGCATTAAATATGGATATAGAAGCATGATGCAAAATGGACGTATCAACTCCCCCAAGCTTACACCTCGCTTGTCCTCAAGCGGAAGCCGATATCGATAAATATGTCCACATGTTTAAAGATAGCGGTGTCGATAAAATAAAATACAGACATGAGGGCATCATGATCATTCTTAGAACAACAACAACAACAACAACACACACACACACACACACACACACACACACACACACACACACATATATATATATATATATATATATATATATATATTGTCATATGATTTCTTATGCTTAAAGTAACAATCTATTCACAATGTCAAGTGTGAATTAGAAACTTCATTGAAAACTAGCAAACTATAATCTCAGTCATTGAAGCAATTGCAATTTATCATAACATCGAAAAGAGTCAAACATAAGAGCTTTTCAGCAAGTCCACATACTCAACTATCATTTAGTATTTCACAATTGCTAACACTCACGCGATACTTATGGGTATGAAGTTTTAATCGGACATAGAGAAAGATAAGGGCTTATAGTTTTGCCTCCCAACCTTTTACCTCAAGGGTAATGTCAACAATAATTCTTTATGAAAACCCTCATCCAATTGGGTATATATATCAGGATCTTTCCAACACATAGTGCTTGGCAAAGGATAAAGTGTAAAAAGGAAAGGTGAAGATCACCATGGCTCTTGTATAAGGTAGAAGACAAAAATAAAAGATAGGCCCTTCGTAGAGGGACGCAGATGTTGTCATATGCTTTTAGGGTTGGATGCACAAAATCTTAATGCAAAAGAACATCACTTTATATTGCCACTTGTGATAGGGACCTTTATTATGCAGTCCGTTGCTTTTATTTCTTCCATATCACAAGCTCGTATAAAGCTTATTTTCTCCACACTAATAGATCATACGTATTTAGAGAGCAATTTTTATTGCTTGAAACAATGACAACTTACTTGAAGGATCTTACTCAATCCATAGGTAGGTATGGTGGACTCTCATGGAAAAACTGGGTTTAAGGATGTTTGGAAGCACAAGTAGTATCTCTACTTGGTGAAAAGAGTTTGGCTAGCATGAGGGGGAAAGGCAAGCTCAACATGTTGGATGATCCATGACAATATAATTTATTTCGGATACAAGCAAACATAACCCATTATGTTGTCTTCCTTGTCCAACATCAACTTTTTAGCATGTCATATTTTAGTGAGTGCTCATAATCATAGAAGATGTTCAAGATAGTATATTTATATGTGAAAACCTCTCTTTCTTTATTAATTCCTATTAATTGCAACGATGACAAAAACTATGTTTGTCAACTCTCAACAACTTTTATTCATCATACTCTTTATATGTGAAGTCATCACTCTCCATAAGATCAATATGATATTTTTATTTCTTTTTATTCTTTCTTTTTCTTTTATTCCCTCAAGACCATAACAAGATAGCAAAGCCCTCGACTCAAAACTAATCTTTATTATATATAGCTCATGGACTCGATTACATAGATAGGGATCAACACAAAAACTCAAAGCTAGATCATACTAAACTTTATTCTACTAGATAAAGATATAACCTAAAGGATCGAGCTAAGAAAAACGGTAAAGATAGAAGTGTGATGGTGATACGATACCGGGGCACCTCCCCCAAGCTTGGCAATTGCCAAGGGGAGTGCCCATACCCATGTGTTTATGTCTCCTTTTCAGAGGTGGTGATGATGGAGTTGTTGATGATGTAGGCTTCTTCCTTAATTTGCGCTTGAGGATAGAATTTTGCTCCTTTAGGTCATCGATCTCCTACTCAAGGCTTAATATCTTTTTGCATAGTTCTTGTTTGTTCTCCTGCAAGAGACGAAAAGGGCTAAACTCGATCTTGGGTTTCTTTGCTCTATTAGGGAGGCTTGACTGTTTAATCTCCATGTGCATGTCCCCAGGCTGAGGTAGTGGGACTTCATCTTCATCTGAGCTCGACTCCTCCTTTCCCTTAGGATCATAGTCTTCTTCTTCCTCCGTGGTCCAGCCACAATGCTCCAAGTCCCCGTAGACCTTGGGGTCTGCAAGGTAATCATCCACATAGCTTTCTCGCTCCGAATCCTGGGACAACATATTGCTGTAATCTGCGGTAGAAACAATTCAAAGCAAAAACAGAGGATTTCGTCATGGTATGGTGGTCAAAACCTTTGGGAGATTATATAATGAATTTCTACCGACCACAAGAAGTATCGTGCAAGAAAATGGAGTCCGGGTGGCACACGAGGTGCCCACGAGGCAGGGGGTGCGCCCAGGGGGGTAGGGCGCGCCCTCCACCCTCGTGGACGCCTCGTTTCCTTTCCGGACTACTTCTTATTTTCCTATTTTCTTAAATATTCCAAAACGTAGAAAAATTACTATTAGAACTATTTTGGAGTCAGTTTACTTACCGTACCACATACCTATTCCTTTTCGGAGTCTGAAACGTTCTGGAAAGTGTCCCTTATGTACTCCTCCAGGGTTACAGTGTCAATAACATTGGTTTCAACATTTATGGGATTACCTGAGATATAATGTTTGATTCTTTGATCGTTCACCACCTTCGGATTTGTGCCTTCGAAATTATTGATTTTTATGGCACTGGAACGATAGACCTCCTCGATAACGTAAGGACCTTCCCGTATAGAGAGAAGTTTTCCTGCAAAAAATCTTAAACGAGAGTTGTATAGCAAAACATAATCACCTACATTAAACTTACGCTTTTGTATTGTTTTGTCATGCCATCTTTTAACCTTTTCCTTAAACAGTTTGGCATTCTCATAGGCCTGGATTCTCCATTCATCGAGTGAGCTAATGTCAAATAGCCTCTTCTCACTGGCGAAATCATAATTGAGCTCTTTAATTGCCCAATATGCCTTATGTTCTAGTTTTAGAGTTAAGTGACATGGTTTTCCATAAACCATTTTATAAGGAGACATACCCATAGGATTTTTATATGCAGTTTTATAGGCCCATAATGCATCAACAAGTTTCTTGGACCAATTCTTTCTAGATCTATTAACAGTCTTTTGCAAAATTAATTAAAGCTCTCTATTACTTAATTCTACTTTACCGCTAGACTGTGGATGGTATGGAGATGCAATTCTATGATTAACATCATACTTAGCAAGCATCTTACAAAAAGAACCATGAATAAAATGTGAACCACCATCAGTCATTAAGTATCTAGGGACTCCAAATCTTGGAAAAATAACTTCTTTAAGCATCTTAATAGAGGTTTTATGATCAGCACTACTAGTTGGAATAGCTTCTACCCACTTAGTAACATAATCAACAGCAACTAAAATATGTGTATATCCATTAGAGGAAGGAAGCGGTCCCATATAATGAAAGCCCCAAACATCAAATGGTTCAATAACAAGTGAATAATTCATAGGCATTTCTTGACGTCTACTAATATTACCAATTCTTTGACATTCATCACAAGACAAGACAAACTTACGGGCATCTTTGAAGAGAGTAGGCCAATAAAAACCGGATTGTAATACCTTATGTGCAGTTCTATCTCCAGTGTGGTGTCCTCCATATGCCTCGGAGTGACACTTACGTAGGATCTATTCCTGTTCATGCTCAGGTACACAACGTCTAATAACACCATCTACTCCTTCTTTATAAAGGTGTGGGTCATCCCAAAAGTAATGTCTTAAATCATAGAAAAACTTTTTCTTTTGCTGGTATGTGAAACTAGGTGGTATAAATTTAGCAACAATGTAATTAGCATAATCAACATACCATGGAGCAGTACGAGAAGCATTTATGACAGCTAGTTGTTCATCAGGAAAGCTATCATCAATAGGTAGTGGGCCATCGAGAACATTCTCTAGCCTAGACAAGTTGTCTGCAACGGGATTCTCAGCTCCCTTTCTATCAATAATATGCAAATCAAATTCTTGTACCAAGAGAACCCATCTAATAAGTCTAGGTTTAGCATCTTTCATTTCCATAAGGTATTTAATAGCAGCATGATCAGTGTGAACAGTTACTTTGGAATCAACAATATAAGGTCTAAACTTATCACAAGCAAATACAACTGCTAAAAATTCTTTTTCAGTGGTAGCATAATTTCTCTAGGCACTGTCTAGAGTTTTACTAGCATATTGGATAACATTTAATTTCTTATCAACTCTTTGTCCTAGAGCAGCACCTATAGCATAATCACTAGCATCACACATGATTTCAAAGGGTGAATTCCAATCAGGAGGCTGAACAATAGGTGCAAAAATCAAGGCTTTCTGTCGGTGTACTAGAATAGGGGTACCCTAGTACCCCGAACTTGTGCACGGGCAGTTGCAGCACCCCGCGGCAAAGGCTTGCCGGGTGATCGCCAAGATCCACCAAGGTTCCCTTGGAGCCATCCAAGAACAAAGTATTTAAGCTAAGGAGACAAGACCCCGACAAGAGGAGCTTGCCGGGAAGGCCAACCAAGGCGCTCCAAGGAACTTGCCGCGACGCGCCACGTGCTCCGACAAGGCAACAAGGCCCCGGCAAGAGGAGCTTGCCGGGAAGACAAAACAAGGTACCTCGAGGCCCGGTGAGCGACAAGCTTCCGGACCCGACAAGATAACGACAGCGGCAAGGCGCTTGCCGCGGCAGGCGGCCACTCTGCGTCCACGCTCCAGCGCATCCACCAACGTGTCGCTCTGGGGGCCTCTCTGGGCGCGCGTGGCGGGAGGCTGTGCAGCCAGCGGTGCGCAGTGGCATGCGAAGCTGACAAGATCACCATCGTGGCGAACGGTGGCACCCCTAACGGTCCTTTTCTGCACTATTCGGGCGACTCAGACGGGCATTTAATGCCCTTGTCCCCTGCCGTCAGGGTTAGGTAGGGTGCACTGTACAAACAACTGTATCAACTACCTCGCTTTTTACGTTTTTACCCTCCTATGCGTTGCCACTTGTCAGTGACCCCTTTAGCGTATAAAAGGAGGCCCATGCGCAACGTAGAGGGGGTTCGGCTCGTTCGGTTCGGAGCCTCAGACAGTCGGCTTCGATTCATTCGTAGCCCAGAAAACATCACACTCTCGCTTTGGAGAGCAACAACACCAGATAATACAACTAGACAAGCAGCAGTAGGAGTGTTATCTCTCCGGAGAGCTCCGAAGCTGGGTAAACTGCTCGTGTGCCTCGCCTCGATCTGCTCTTCGTGCGACCTCCGCCCCCCGCCAAACTGAAAGGGGCCCGGTCCGCTGGCCCCATAGGTGTTCATGGATCAGTTTCCCCGACACTTTCTTAAGTATTTCAAATGCTTCGACGCAATCATCATCGAAGACAAAAGGAACATCTTTTTGTAATAGATTAGTCAGAGGCCTAGAATTTTTTGAGAAGTCTTTAATGAACCTCCTATAAAAACCGGCATGACCAAGGAAACTTCTTATACCTTTGATGTCCTTGGGACAAGGCAACTTTTCAATAGCATCGACTTTAGCTTTGTCAACTTCAATACCTCTTTCAGAAATTTTATGCCCCAAGACAATACCTTCATTAACCATAAAGTGGCACTTCTCCCAATTCAAGAGAAGATTAGTTTCTTGACATCTCTGCAAGACTCGATCAAGGTTGCTTAAGCAATCATCAAAAGAAGTTCCATACACGGAGAAATCATCCATGCAAATCTCAACAATGTTTGCACAAAAGTCAAAGAATATAGCAGTCATACATCTTTGAAAGGTACCAGGTGCATTGCATAAACCAAAAGGCATACATCTATAAGCAAATGTACCAAAAGGGCAAGTAAAAGTGGTCTTATCCTGGTCCTCTTTCGGCACATGTATTTGAGAGAAACCAGAATGACCATCTAGAAAGCAAAAATGTGTATGTTTGGATAATCTTTCTAGCATTTGATCAATAAAAGGCAGAGGGTAATGATCTTGTCTAGTAGCTTTATTCAATTTGCGGAAATCAATCACCATTCTATAACATGTAATAATTCTTTGTGGGATCAATTCGTCTTTATCATTAGGAACAACAGTAATACCTCCCTTCTTAGGGACACAATGAACGGGACTTACCCACTGACTATCAGCAACATGATAAATTATACCTGCCTCCAGAAGCTTTAGTATTTCATTCCTTACCACTTCTTTCATCTTAGGGTTTAACCGTCATTGGTGATCAACAACTGGTTTATCGTCTTTCTCCAAGTTTATTTTGTGCCGGCATAGAGTGGGACTAACGCCCTTATGCTCATCAAGAGTATATCCAATAGCAGCACAGTGCTTCTTCGGAGTTTTCAATAATTTCTCTTCTTCCTACTCTAAAAGGTTAGCACTAATAATAACAGGATATATCTTCTTTTCATAAGATAAGCATATTTGAGAGTATCAGGTAAAGGTTTAAGCTCAAACACGGGATCGCCCTTGGGTGGAGGAGGATCCCCTAGGATTTCAATAGGCAAGTTACGTTTTAAAATGGGTCCCTGTTTAAAGAATACTTCATCTAGTTCCCTTCTTTCATTCATGAACATATCATTTTCATGGTCTAGCAAATATTGTTCTAAAGGATCATTAGGAGGCATGACTGAAAGGATTGATATAGTTGACTAGAGGGGGGGTTGAATAGGCAACTAACAATTTTTATCTTTTCTTTACCAAATTAAACTTTGCATCAAAGTAGGTTGTCTAGATGTGCAACTAGGTGAGCAACCTATATGATGCAACAACAATTAGCACACAAGCAAGTAAAGGATATAACACAATATAGCTTGCACAAGTAAAAGTGAGAGATAACCAAGAGTGGAACCGATGGAGACGAGGATGTGTTATCGGAGTTCCTTCCCTTTGAGGGGAAGTACGTCTCCGTTGGAGAGGTGTGGAGGCACAATGCTCCCCAATAAGCCACTAGGGCCACCATATTCTCCTCACGCCCTCACACAATGCGAGATGCCGTGATTCCACTATTGGTGCCCTTGGAGGAGGCGACCAAACCTTTACAAACAAGGTTGGGGCAATCTCCACAACTGAATTGGAGGCTCCCAACGACACCACGAAGCTTCACCACAATGGACTATGGCTCCGCGGTGACCTCAACCGTCTAGGGTGCTCAAACACCCAAGAGTAACAAGATCTGCAAGGGATTAGTGGGAGGAATCAAATTTCTCTTGGTGGAAGTGTAGATCGAGGCCTTCTCAACCAATCCCTAGAGAATCAACAAGATTGATTGGCTAGGGTGAGAGATCGGGCAAAAATGGAGCTTAGAGCATCAATGGAGCTTAGGAGTGGAAGATGTAGTCAACTCGGAGAAGAAGATTCCCCTTATATAGTAGAAGAACAAGTCCAACCATTAATTATCCACCAACTCAGCACGCGACACGCGGTACTACCGCACCATACAAGTAGTACTACCGCACGGGCCTGCGGTACTACCACGGCGCACCGCGGTACTACCGCTGGCACACCAGGGGCTAGGACTAGACCTGTTGTGCTAAGACAGGGAGCGGTAGGACCACTGGCGTGATACTACCGTGCCCCCTTGCGGTACTACCGCAAGGCAGGGATAGTCAAGGCTGAGAAGGCACGGACATAAAAAATTACATCCGTGACTACTTCCGCTGAGTTTAGGTCTATGCAAAAATCCAACACGGTACTACCGCAAGCCTGGCGTGGTACTACCGTGTAGGGCGCGGATATAAAAAATTACATCCACCCCTACTTCTGCTCGTGCTGCTTTCCCTGGCCAGAGCTCACGGTACCATCGCGCCAAGGGCGCGGTACTACCGCGTAGGGCACAAATGTAAAAAATTACATCCGCCCCTACTACCGCTTGAGCAACTGCTCCTGGCCTGAGGCCATGGTACTACCGTTCCGTGGAGTGGTACTATCGTGAGCACCTACGGTAGTACCGTGCAGGAGCCCGGTACTACCGCAAGGGCCAATGGTAGTACCGCTCTGGGGAGCAGTACTACCGCCTGTATTAGTTCAGCAACAATAGGAATCCTTCATTTTGTAGAGACATGGAGAGACAGAGGATGCTCCAAAGAGCCAAAGGAAAGGTCGTGCAAAATGGAACAAATGTGTACGTGAGATTCCACCCAAACCTTTCCAGCGGGGGCCCCCTCTTAATAGTACGACTTTCCTACGACTCAAATCCACTGAAAAGAAACTTAGAGTAATGTTTTCTTCAATAGTCTTCGAGGGGCACCAAATCATCTTGTGTTTAGACATGATAGATCTGAAAAGCTCAATGCACACGATTAGTCCGCAAAAGCATTGTCATCAATCACCAAAACTACTAAGGGATAAATATGCCCTTACAACAGCAATAGAAGCAAGACACATAATTTCATCCTTACTAGGCAATTCTTTATCATGGGGTTGTCTACGAAATTTAGCAAAATTAAAGTCATGAGACATGTCCCATAAACAAACGGTAACAATATCCTTTTCATAGTCTATCTTAGCATTAACAGCATTCAAGAAGGGTCTACCAAATATAATCACTACAAAAAAATACACTTTCGTGATGATACGTGTTTGTCATAGTAGGTCGCGTTTTTTGTCATGCATGTACATCCATGACGATTTTATGACAGAATCAAGATAGTCATATCTGTGCTGTCATAGAAGTGTTCCATGACATTACAAAAATTATCATCACGGAAGTTTCCACTTCCATGACGATAAACCGCGTGTCACAGAAGTGCTTTCGTCAAGGGTGACTAACACGTGGCATCCACCATAACGGAACGCCGTTAAGCTATCGGGTCGGGTTTTGGATTCGATAACCTGTTAATAGCCCCGACCAATGGGGATTTTCCATGTGTAAAATGATTATTGATTGGAGGAAACACGTGTCGGCTCATCGTTGGGACAGTTGTCATCCATTCATTGGACAGAAGGCGCCTATGATACATCGACATGTGGCACGGTCCAACAGAGGCCCATTCTTGTGAAAAGGCCGGCCCATTTGACTTGGTCAAAAGTTGGTGGGCCGGCCCATGGAAAGCCTGTTAACGGCCTGTTCGCATATAGCCCATTTATAGCCCGCTAACCCAAGGCCCGTTACACCCTATCCGAATTAGGCCCAGTAGCGTCATTTGGGCCATCCAATATGATTCCAGCCCGTTTTCACTTCTAGCCCATGTATGGCCTATGACGTCTTTTGGCCCATATGAGGCCCTATGTAACTCTTGGCCTATTAACGGCCTGTGGTGAAACTGGCCTGTAACGAACAGTGTATCACTTTACACCCATTAACGACCCGTGGTGAAACTGGCCCGTAATGAACAGTGTGTCACTTTATACCCATTAACGACCTGTTATTCCGTTGGGCCATTTCTAGCCCATGTTATCTTTCGGCCTTCTCAGAGCCCATTTATTCTTGGGCTCATTTCCAGCATTTGTTTACTTACGGCCCGTTACTGTCATTTTCTGCTTGTGGGCCAAATTCAGCCCGTGGTTACAGTCGGCCTGTTTGTGGTCCATTAATACGTTGGGTCGTTTTCATAGCATCATCAAATACGGCCTATTAACGATGGCCCGTTATGGTCGGCCCATGAACGGACAATTCCAACTCTAGCCCGTTTACGGCCATAATGCGGTCTGTTTGGCCCATGTTTGGCCAATCGATCATACGGCCTGTATAAGGCCCATTGATGATACGACCTGTAGAAGGCCCATTGTTTCTACGGCCCATAGAAGGCCCATTGTTTCTATGGCCCGTAAAAGGCCCACTATTTCTATGGCCCGTAGAAGGACCACTATTTCTACGGCCTGTAGAAGGCCCATTGTCACTGCAGTAAATATTAGCCCATGGTTATTGTGGCCAAGTTTTAAAAATTAGGTTATTGCAGCCACTAGCAAACCACGGAAAAATAACCACACTGACTACAAGAAAACAAATAAACAAGACAACAAGGAAATAAATAAGCAAGCAACTTATGCTAGGCTATCACGGCTATTACACATATTACATCCACTGGGCATCAAAGTTCGCCACCAGTGCAAATATAGGGAACAAAGCAGCATATAAACACCGCAGCAAAACAAGTCCATAACTGAAACCACTTCAGAAGAGTTCAAGAAACAATATCCTGGGTACCCATAATGGTGGCAAGATGCTTAGCAAGCTTATTAACTTTCTCTTGTTTGGCGCTTAAATACTCCAGCGCTTGCTGTTGCACAAGAAAGTACGCATCTGAATTCTGCAGGGACTTCCTCGGTCCTTCGGCTTCTTGCCGCAGCACAACTGACTGATGCCTTTCAGCTTGTAGCTAAGACTGAAGAAGCCGAAGTGATTCAGGCAGCAAGTTCGAAGAGCTTGTGCCAGCGGTACTGGCCAGTAACTCGAACACTACATCAACGCAGGACTGTGGGGTTTTCTCACTGTCTACAAGATCATTTTTATCACCTTTCTTGGAGACCAACGGGGTTGTCTCACTATCTTGAACCTTATCTGCATTACTTTCTCTACCATTGCATAGTGGGGTGCTCTTCTCCAATATTCCTTTTGCATACTACAAGAGAAACAAGCAGACACATCATAGGATTAGCTTGTAGTATACGAAACTCATTTTGGTAAACCAGTGCAGTAGTAAGGTGGACAGGATAACAACATGAAACAAACATATATCTATGTACTATGGTCACTGTATTGTCCATATCATTCTAGTTTATGTTCCCTAATCAAGATAGAGACATAGTTCAACTCATATATTTTTAAGACATAGAAGCATAGACAGAATATAAGTGTGAGAAACTACACATCATTGGCAACACTTGTAATGTGCATCACATGAGAATATAACTGTTTATACAACTTAAACTGAAATCAACATAGAGCAAGAAGTTAGAACATCAATCTAGTTAAAGAAATAGGTTTAGAACATACATGTTGCGCCATTGGAGTTTCAATTGGATCCTTCAAATTCGGAAGTAGTTGGTATGAGTAAATACAGTGATGCAACAACAAAGGAGTATGGACCATAGCTATGGAATCTGACCTGAGAACAGTTGCTCTTCTGCTTTAAACGTGGAGTTTGGGTTAGCTGTGGTGGTCTTCATGCTTTGGGCAACGCAGTAGCTTTACAAACTGCTCGTGTGGGGGTACTTTGTGGTGAACATGGTGCTTTGTCAACTAGAAGTGGGTTACTATCCGCTGGGGTTGCGGTTAGATGGGTTGTAGCTGGTTCTCTGCCCAACGGTGTAAGTGTGCAATCTGGAAGAGTCTCGATTATGTGTGGTGGGGCTAGTATGTGGGCCAGTACAACCATGGTTCTATCTGCATCGACGGGTAGCACTGTTGTCAGTGTCAAAACCGGCGGATCTCGGGTAGGGGGTCCCGAACTGTGCGTCTAGGCGGATGGTAACAGGAGACGAGGGACACGATGTTTTTACCCAGGTTCGGGCCCTCTTGATGGAGGTAAAACCCTATGTCCTGCTTGATTAATATTGATGATGTGGGTTACAAGAGTAGATCTACCACGAGATCAAGGAGGCTAAACCCTAGAAGCTAGCCTATGGTATGATTGTTGTTCGTCCTATGGACTAAGGCCATCCGATTTATATAGACACCGGAGAGGGCTAGGGTTACACAGAGTCGGTTACAAAGGTAGGGGATCTACATATCCGTATGCCAAGCTTGCCTTCCACGCCAAGGAAAGTCCCATCCGGACACGGGACGAAGTCTTCAATCTTGTATCTTCATAGTCTTGGAGTCCGGCCGATGATGATAGTTCGGCTATCCGGACACCCCCTAGTCCGGAACTCCCTCAGTAGCCCCTGAACCAGGCTTCAATGACGACGAGTCCGGCGCGCATATTGTCTTCGGCATTGCAAGGCGGGTTCCTCCTCCGAATAATTTATAGAAGATTGTGAACACCAGGATAGTGTCCGGCTCTGCAAAATAATTTACACATACCACCGTAGAGAGAATAATATTCACACAAGTTCAATCTGCTGACGTATTCCGTGGCGTGACGTCACACCACAACCAAGCCTTTATTTGAAACGTTTTTATTGTACCACTTCAGCGCGTTTAGCGAAGCGGTTTCCTTGGCACGTCCTGTCGAAGCAGAGATCGTGTTCCCCTTATTCCGGGATTCCCATCAATACGGACGTGGGTAACCCAACCGCGCCCGTTGCCACGCCCCCTCCATCGAAGGCGGGTTCCAAACGGTCACGGGGACGGCTCTTGGTATTCTTCCTCTTTATAATGAGACCAAGGCCCGTTCTTTTTATTCAATCTTCTATCGAATCCGCCCCTCTCCCTGAGTTGCAACACCCAGGGCTCCGAATTCGGGTACCTTCAATCCTCGACAATGTCCGGTCCTGATCTACGAGGCCGGTGGATGCCCTCCTCCGTCACGGAGGAGGACGTGCTAAAGCTGAGAGATGCCAGGTATTTAACCTATGAGATTTCGCATAGGCTGCCTGCCCGAGGGCAAGTTATCCCAACTCCCGAGCCTGGCGAGATCGTCGTGTTCATGTCTCACTTCTGTCGGGGTTTAGGCTTCCCGACGGATCCCTTCATGAGGGGGCTCATGTTTTACTATGGGCTGGAATTCCACGACCTGGCTCCGGAGTCCATCCTCCATATCTCGTCATTCATTGTCGTTTGTGAAGCCTTCCTCCGCACTACCCCTCACTTCGGCTTATGGCTCAAAACCTTCAACGTGGAGCCGAAGATGATTGAGGGGCGTCAGGCAGAGTGCAGCGGGGCGGTTATAAGCAAGAGGGCCAAAGCTCCATGTCCCAAGGGATCTTTCCAAGAGGAGCTCGGCTTGTGGCAACAGGAGTGGTTTTATATCACCACTCCCCGGGGCAGCAGGCAGAAGCCGCCGCCCATCTTTCGCTCGGGCCCTCCACAGCAGCTGACGTCATGGGTCAACAAGGGGCGTGAGTGGGGGTCGCCCAAAGACGTCCCCCTGTTGCAGGACCGGATTCGAGTCCTCCAAGAAAGGGGGATCAATCTGGTCGCAGTGGTGCAGGTCATGTTGATCCGGCGCCTACTGCCCTGCAAACATTGCCCCCTCCGCCTGTGGGAATTTAATCCGGAGGGGCCGCGAGCTCTTCAACACTTCATGGGTTTGACTCCCATGGAGATGTATAAACCGTTCTTCGGATCGCAAGAGACGCATCCGGAATTGACCGAGGATGCTGGCCTAAGCTGCAATCGCCCGGATACTCAAGTAAGTAGCCCTGTGTCCGGACACACCATCCATTTATTTATCATGAGCTTGCCTTTTAACCAGCTATCCCTAGACAGGAGTGGATAGAGCAAGCAAAACTGATACGGTGTCTGGCCCCCCTCCCTGAGACCACGCAGGATCCCGTGTTAATCAAAATGTTGGAGGTTGCACCTTCAAATGAGGGCGAAGGGGGACACGGGGAAACTGTCACCTCTGCCAAGGGGGCGTTTAGTAAGGGAGGAATCGAGAGTCCCTCCATCCAGGGGGAGAAGCGGAACGCTTCCGAAGACCCGGAGGCCAAGGCCTCAAAACGGGGAAAGAAATCTGTACCGGAAGGTCCTGCGCCAGAAAGCGCCCCGGCCGTACTGTCTCCTCGGAGGAATCAGCCCTCTAACAAGCCATAAGTAAAAAGGGGGATTTTATAATTATTAGACACCCCTGCTTAATGTCTAAAGGCAATCGAAGTTTTTACCTTATAGTTCGGATCTCAGCCCATCTCAGCACAGCTCATCTTCGGGAGACCTTCGTCCGGAGATGATGGAGAGCGAAACGCCTCCATCTGCCGCCCCATCGCATGGGGCGGACGACCCTGAGGTGTCGTCGCGGAGGGTCTCCCCGAGTCCGGCAGGGCCGGAGAGTTCGGCACCCATTGGAGTACGGCCGGTGGAGCTGCAGGATTTGCTTAATAGGGCGTCCATCTCAGAAGATCACCGCACATTAATGGGTAATGTGATTGAGAGGATCTCGTCCGCTGAAAGCGGGTTGTATGAGGCCGTCGGAAGTTTACTGACGGGATTTGAGGTACACAAAAAATGACATACCTGTTGACAGTTTTGCACATGAAGTGCGCCCTGTATAGTAGCCCCTGAGACTTGGTATGCTGTCGAAAACGGCAGCGTGCCTAGGATCATAATCTCAGTTATTAACTGTCGCCTTTCCTATACAGGTGGCAGAACGTTCGGTGGCCAGCCGGACGGATGGATTTGCCGAGCTGAAGAAGCAACTCGACGCTGCAGATGCGGACATCTCGCTGGTCAATAAACGACTTGATGAGTCACAAGGTATGTGATTGCGCCGCGGTCGCTTAGTAAGGGAGCTGATGCCCATTCCTTACAAGTTGTATGCTTGATGCAGATGGTGCTGCTGCTGTGGAAGATCTTCGAGCAGAACTTGCTCGGGCCAAGGAGCAAGCCAGAAAAAGCGAGGCGGCTGCCTTGAAGGCAGTGGAAGAGCTAGAAGCCGAGAAGGCTGCTCACTGCCGAAGCAGGGAGGAAATGGCCGGAATGGCCATGAAATTAAAAGTTGCTACCGACCGTCTGGAGGTTCTTGAAGGAGAACACCGAGCGGAGCAAGAGGACCTGAAGAAGGCCGATGCCGAAGCCAAGGATGCCCGTAGTGCGATGCGGGCTATGAAGGAGGAACTGCGTCAGGTCGGAGACATTGTGGCTGGAAAGCCCTTTATGCTGCGTAAGAAGTTCACGGATCCGAAGTATGCTCAGCTGGGCCGATTGTATGGTGCGGAGGATCCTTATCTGGACTTGGCGGCGAGTGCGGCTGACGCAGTTGTGCACTTTCAAAGCCAGGAGGATCATGAAATTTTCTGGTCTCAATTCCATAGTCCGGAGCGTCCACTTCCGTTGAGTGATCGGCTGGTTGAGTGGGCTGAGCTGAATAGATTGTCCGGACTGGCCATGACGGATGTGGTAACTCATCTGTGGCCGAAAAGCCCCAAGCCGAAGAGTTATTTTGGCTTGTTGCAGCAATTCCTTGGGGCAGTGCCGCATATTAAGGCGATGAAGCGGTCAGCATGCATAGAAGGTGCGCGGATGGCTCTCGCCCGTGGTAAAACATACTGGGCGGAGATGGATGCCACCGCTGTTGCATCCCGGGGTTCGGACAAAAGCCGATTCCCCACCGAGCATTACTTCGAGGAAGTCCTGCAGGGCGCTCGTATAATAGAGTCGCAGTGCTCGAAAGATGTTATGTTTGAATGACATGTATGATTTCAAAGATCATGTTTATAATGCAATGACTTTTTATACTTGTGTGTTCAAGTATTGAACTATCTCCTGTGCGGCCGTATATGTATGTATAATCTGAAAGATGGCAGTCTTTGGATTCAGCCCCCACGCACATGGTGCAGGGGTGTTTGCAAAAAGAAAAACGCTTTTTCACACTTAATCCAACGTCTTGGTCCTTTTAAGGAGGTGATAGCATAGCAAACTAGGCAACCGGACTATAATGCTTTATCACTTTCACTTAGCCATACGAGCTCGAATGTGGGGCTACGAACTTGGGGCGCGTATGTGCCTGACCGGGAAGCGGTCCTTCGTCAAAGCGGAGGAATTCTAAACATTCCAATGGTCGATCGAGTGGTTGACCAGTCTCTCGCTATATCATGACAGTCAGTTTTCGGCTTTCTCTACTGAGGTGCTCTCCCGGCCGAACCGGGGCACAATCGCAGTAGTTCTCCTGGTGCCGCGTTAGCCGATGATACGGAACGTAAGGCAGCAAAACACAGGAGCCGGGGAAACCCAACATTTGACCAAAGACATGATTCGGAGCTGATGCATATAAGGCCTAACTCGAGACACCGAACACTCCCTGAGGTGTTTGGTCTTTATGATATCGGGCAGAATAAAGCCCTAAGCCCCTAGTGTCCAGGTACAAGCGGGAACTTCTGACGCGGCCGATGCCAAAACGCCAGCCTCCTCCTCGGCTCTGGTAGGAAACCGGGGGATGTGTATCAACAAGAGACAGTGAGAAAGGTTTACGCAGGGTCTTAATCTGAAAAGAATCCTTGAAACGGGTCCTTACTGCACGTTTGCACATGTGTCTCCGTTGTGCTGTATCCTGGACGGGTGTAGCACGTGCTTCATCTGTAAAAGAGAAGGACTTAGTTTCTAAGAAATATCGTGCAAAAAGTGTATCAAAATAAAGTATAATTTGGAAGATGAAGAAAGTTGAGCTTTATTGGCTTTCATCATTTATGCGCGCGGCCCCCTAAAAAAAGGGGTATGCGGCTGGGAAGCCCCTTGCTAGACTCGTCTAACCATGTCCGAGGTCTAAATGACCTGTTTTTAGGGGCTTTGACCTGCAAGGTCGGAATAATGTGTGGCTGTCTAGGCAGCCGCACATTCTCCATGGTCGAGAGACACCTGGAGTTTTAAGAATATGCCACGTGGACCGGGCATTTTTAAGCGTAAGAGACGCGTAATGCAGTATTGTATGAAAGCGCATGAAAGCTGCACGCCCCAGTAGTGCTTAAGGGCTACTGCTAAATGGGGCGATGGAGGGTGAGCTTTTCGCGACGGAGGTTGTCGGATGAACCGAACACGACCCCTAGTGTAACAAAGCCTTTAAAGTTGGCTAAAAAGGCCTGGCGTCACTCCTTTGAAGGAAGTGCTGCTATAGCGAATTTTGGTGGGTTCTATCCCCAGTCTGCGGACGGTGTCCTGGTATAGCAGGGGCCGCGCTGCGTGTTATCACGTGAAGTGAATTCACTGTTTTGACTTCTAATGGGAAAGTCTTTTGGTTTCCGGAGCGCTGCTTTTGGGTTTCGTCAGTGTCACTTGGTGTGTCGAGCCCTTTGTGTTCGGCGTTAAGTCGGCCGGACTGCTTGAAGACCCAAAAAATCTCTGTGGGTATGGTTTGCAGGCTTCCTGGAGGTACCGTGTATTTGACACAGTCTATCCAGAATTTTGTTGAGGTTGGATAACTCGTCACTGTTATCCTTTAAGGGCAGTGTTTTGTTGTTCGGCCGAGAGCTTTTGAATCCGGCGTTGACCGCCGTACTATTTGCGCCATTCTCCTTGTTCCGGCGCTGATCTTTTTTGCATCGTGATTTCCCATTTCCATCCCTGATTTCGGATGTACTCGGGTCGCTGGTGCTGCATCTAGCCAACCAGCTGTCTTCCCCTGCGCAAAAGCGGGTCATGAGACTTGTTAGTGCGGCCATTGTTCTTGGTTTTTCCTGGCCGAGGTGTCTGGCGAGCCATTCGTCTCGGACGTTGTGTTTGAAGGCTGCCAAGGCTTCAGCGTCCGGACAGTCGACTATTTGGTTCTTTTTAGTGAGGAACCTGTTCTAGAATTTGCGTGCTGATTCTCCGGGCTGTTGAGTTATGTGACTTAAATCATCTGCATCCGGAGGCCGGACATAAGTCCCCTGAAAATTTGCTCAAAACGCATCCTCAAGCTCTTCCCAACTCCTAATCGTATTTTCTGGGAGGCTTTTAAGCCAATGCCGGGCCGGCCCTTTGAGCTTGAGGGGAAGGTATTTTATGGCATGGAGATCGTCTCCTCTTGCCATGTGTCTGTGTAGGATATAGTCCTCAATCCAGACTCCGGGGTCTGTTGTTCTGTCGTATGCCTCTATGTTTATGGGTTTAAATCCCGCTGGAAATCCATGATCCAGTACCTCGTCGGTAAAACATAGTGGGTGTGCGGCGCCCCTGTATTTGGGTGTGCCGTTGTATTCAAATGCTCGGCTGGTTGTGTTACTTTCTGGAGTCTTCTTTTTTGGCCCATAGATAGACCTGGCCGGGTTATCCTTTTTCTGAAGATCTTTATGCTGATCATGTGCCGGCTTGTGTGTGGCGCCCCGTGTTGCTCTTGGCCTGTCATCTGGTCGTCTATCCGGCCAAGCGGCCCCTTTCTTTTTTGACTGCGGGGGCTCGAAGGCCTCCTCGTCAAATTCGGGCAACAACTTGCGCTTCGGGTAGCTCTTTGTCTAGTGACTAGTGCCATATTTATCTGCGGTGTTGAGTACTTTGCTCCATCTTATTCTGAGTGTGTCTTCTGCTGTTTTGAGCTGCTGCTTTTGCTTCTTCAAACTTCTTGCAGTGGCGACGAGCCTGTTATGGAGATTCGTATGCTCTGGTGATGTGAGATCATCTTCGCCGGGGATGGGTTGCTTGTCCGGTTCATGTCTGGCTGGCTGCTTGTTGACATGTGCGTCGTCCACTACTTCGCCCTGCTCTAGGGCCGGGTCCATATGGGTACCGTTTTTGTCGATGCCGGTCTTCGGGCGGCGCTTGCGTCGCCGCTTTGTTTGTCTATTGGGGGAGTTGTCCTTCGCCACGTCCCGTTTTTCCTCATTATCACTTCCTTTTGGTGTATCCACCATGCATACGTTGTGGGATGGGGTGGCTTTCCTGCGCCCGTTTGGCACTGGTTCTTGGTTGTCTCCGGCATCGTCGTCCATACCGTCGATGTCCTCAGAGTCGTAATCTAGCATGTCGGTTAGGTCGTCGACAGTGGCTACCAAGTGGGTGGTGGGTGGACTCTAAATTTCTTCGTCGTCCGCATCCCAACCGTCCTGGCCGCAGTCCGGCCAGGCCTCTCCTGATAACGAGAGGTACTTTAGCGAACTCAAGATGTCGCCAAAAGGTGAGTGTTGAAAGATGTCCGCCGCGGTGAACTCCATGATCGGCGCCCAATCGGATTCGACTGGAGGGGGCGCGGGAGGTCCGGAGTCCAGCAAGGAGTCCGGCACCTCGGAGTCACGAGCTTCATGGGGGACAAGATCGGTGTTCGGCTCTATCGCCGTAGACGTTGTAGCCCCCGAGGTGGTGTCTAGCCATCCATCCTTGGTCTGCGCAGCCGGCTCCGAGTCGAAGATCGGAGCGGCTTCGAGTGCGGCCTCCAGGGTACTGTCCGGCTGCAGAGCTAAATCATGCCCATCGTGACAGTTCGGCACGCTCGGCTATGGCTCGAATCCATCGAGGATCAAGTCCCCGCGGATGTCGGCCTTGAAGTCCAAACTTCCAAATCTGACCTGACGGCCAGGGGTGTAGCTTTTGATCTTCTCTAGATGGCCAAGCGAATTGGCCCACAGTGCAAAGCCGCCGAATACGAAGATCTGTCCGGGGAGGAAGGTCTCCCCCTGGACTGCGTCGATGATGATCGAAGAAGCCATCGATCCTATCGGTGACGACACAGAGGAACTCTCAATGAAATCACCAATGTCGGTATCAAAACCGGCGGATCTCGGGTAGGGGGTCCCAAACTGTGCGTCTAGGCGGATGCTAACAAGAGACGAGGGACATGATGTTTTTACCCAGGTTCAGGCCCTCTTGATGGAGGTAAAACCCTACGTCCTGCTTGATTAATATTGATGATGTGGGTTACAAGAGTAGATCTACCACGAGATCAAGGAGGCTAAACCCTAGAAGCTAGCCTATGGTATGATTGTTGTTCGTCCTATGGACTAAGGCCATCCGGTTTATATAGACACCAGAGAGGGCTAGGGTTACACAGAGTCGGTTACAAAGGTAGGGGATCTACATATCCGTATTGCCAAGCTTGCCGTCCACGCCAAGGAAAGTCCCATCCAGACACGGGACGAAGTCTTCAATCTTGTATCTTCATAGTCTTGGAGTTCGGCCGATGATGATAGTTCAGCTATCCGGACACCCCCTAGTCCGGAACTCCCTCAACTGTCTTTTGTGAAGAACGAATTTTTGCTCCCTTAGATACTTCCATCACCCCCTCCAATTCAAATGGCTGATAAACAAGAAAATAAATTGAACATACAGACATTATATGATAGACAGATGTGGTAATTCACATATATGTTGTCTAACCAAACAGGACAGATGACACAATTTCACATATATGATGCCTAACTAAACAGGATAGCATGACACAGTTTCAGATATATGATGGATAACTTAATATGATATAATGGCATAATTCAACATATGATGAGTACCTAAATAGGATGACATGACAAAACTATATGATGTCTTTCTAAAATATGTTGGGATGAAATAATTCACATAAATGTCGTCTAAGTATACAGGATGGCATGATATAATTGACATAATTGATTCATATACTAAGCAACTGGCACTTGCATGTATGATCTCTAAACTAAGCAGATGGGATTCAATATTGTGCATATGATGTCTAAATTAAGCAATGCAAGACACCGTATGCATTATATGAGAAATATAAACATTGCAACTTAGAGCATACACCTCAGGTGGGATATAGGACTAGTCATCTGTCTCTGAATCCTCCTCTGAGGAGCTCCCTATAACCATCGAGATATATGCTTCAACAGGTACCATTGTCTGCTCTGAAGACCTTGTTTTCACTCCAGATTTTTCCATAACCGGCTCAAATGGTTGATACACATGAAGAGTAGTTCAATATACACAGATTGTCGACAAATGGAATACGTAATAAAAAAAAGATGGCATGAGATAATTCACATATATGATGCCTGGCTCCATGGCGGTGCATAATTCACATATATGATAACTGGCTGAAAAACATGGCATTGCATAATTCACATATCTGATATAGAAAGCAAACATGAGGCATTCACACAAAGCATGTCTAATCTAAGCAGATGGCATGGCAATGCAAGACACCATATGCATGATATGAGCAATATAACCCAGCCAAGTTAGAGCATGCACCTCGGGGGGGGGGGGTACGACTGGTCATCTATCTCTGAATCCTCCTCGGAGGAGCTATCTATAACCAGCAAGAAATCAGCACTGACTGCTCAGAAGACCTTGTTTTCACTCCAGATTTTCCCATGACCGACTCAAATGGGTGATGCACAGGAAGAGTAGATGAATGTATAAACATTGTTGACAAATGGAATACATTATGGAAAAAATATGGCATGATACAATTCACATATACGATGACTGGCTAAACAAGATGGCATTGCATGATTCACGTATATGATGCCTGGCTAAAGAAGATGGCATTGCGTAATTCCCATATACTCCCTCTGTTCCTAAATATTTATCTTTTTAGAGATTTCAAATGGACTACCACATACGAATGTATATAGACATATTTTAGAGTGTAGATTCACTCATTTTGTTTCGTATGTAGTCACTTGTTGAAATCTCTAAAAAGACAAATATTTAGGAATGGTGGGAGTATGATATAGAAACCAAACAGGTGGCATTCACATAAAGCAAATCTAAACTAAGCTGATGACATATAAGATGTATAATGTAAGCAATGCAAGGCGCCATATGCATGATATGACCAACATTAGCATGTCAGGTTAGAGCAAACACCTCAGGTGGTAAACAAGCATGGTCGGCTCCTTCTGAATCTCCATCTAAACAGTTATCTTCCTCTAGAATACAATCTGGAAATGCAGGAGGGGGGGCACTTCGCCCACCATGGAGCGGCGTCTGCATGACATTATATTCCCATGCAACGGTCTTCTCTTTTTCTCTACATGTTCAGTATGATTGTGTACAATATATGACATGCATAATAAAAAATAGTTACATTTTGTAAGGCCTAAGGGGTGCATGCAAAAATCAAGACTGATGGTAGCAAACAAGTAGATGGATCCAAAACTAATGATAGCAGGTAGATTATAGCTTCAGTTTAAAAAGATAGTCAATGGATCATCTATTGTTTGTTGCCCACCCAACATGAACCACATAGAAGACCCCAGATGAACCAGATAGTAGACATCTACTATTCGTTGCTGGCTCAATATGAGACCCATGGGCGATGCAAAACTCAAGTTTGAACGATAAAGTAGCAGGTAATAATAACCGATGTATAATGTAAGCAAACACGAAAGACTACGACCTCTCTTCCGGAACTGTGTAGTCCTCAGGTTCATCTGCTCAGTCGATGATGGTAATGCAGTTGGCATGGCTGCCGGCAACGGGTAAGATGATCTGAGGCGGTGAAAGAAAGTCTGCAGGGGGGATCTCTGCTGCAGTGAACGCTTCTGTAGATGGTGCACCTCAGGTGGGGTGGATGACGGCACGGCAGGATCAGGACATAACACACAAAGTTCTCTTTGACGCTTATCTGAAAATGAAGTAAATCTGTAAGGGCTCCTTAGAATTGGAGGATTCTATAAAGGCAGGGACAGGAAAAACACAGGAATAGGATAGGAATGCACGTGCAAAACAGAGCATTTGGAAACATAGGATTTCAGTCAACCTGGGTGTTTGGTTCACATGAATGGGAAGAACATAGGAATGGAGAAACGTGGTCAAATTAAAGTCAAACCACGTGAAAATGAAAAAAATAAGAATCTTATTATGCCAGTAATGCAATTAGTTATGTTCTTCATGCATATTAATTTGAAAAGGACGTCCAAGTGAATAAAATTCCTACGTTTTTTCTTCGAAAGAGACACCAAAGGAAAAAAATCATCCAGTTTTGCTTTGCTCTACTCCTTATAACAGATTTGCACAAATAGTAGTTCCATAGCAAAGGATCCCTGAGGGATCGACATGAATGCAGAGTAACAAAGTGATGTGACGAGTGTACAACCTCTTTGGCATAGCCTTGTGGACCTCAGCATCATTGGGTTGGACGTGGAGGATGGTGATGATGTTGGTGTGACTGTCGAAGGTGGGGAAGAAGATCCGAGGCCTCTGGAAATGGCGCCAAGGGTACTACTCCGCTGTGATGGACGGTTCCTTCGTTGGGGCAGCTCCGCTAAGGTGTACGACGACGAGGCTGATGCAGGACAAGACATACAACGTTAATCTGAATTGGGACCCTAATATCATCTGCAATAGATGATGTATAATACATCACCAAAAAGTGCTAGATGTAAAACGCATCAGCTGCGCCACAGCCGCTCCGACAGATGCTGTAAGTACTGTTCACTCTGAACTTAACTGAAGAAAAGGAACTTTACAGTCGAAACTGAATTTTACTGCCGAAACTGATTGAACTAGTAACAGAGCATTGCAATAGATGTTTAGGGCGTTCGAGCACTAGTAGCAGAGAAGCAGTGATCTAAATCAGCAGACGCTCGAGCAGGGAACACACTAGCAGAGAGCAAGTCGTGCAGTAGCACCGCGAGCGAGTGCTAAAGCAGCAACTCCTGTAGCTGTCAGAGGTCGTGCAGCAGCAGCACCAGCAGCATAAGCGAGAGCAAGAGCAGAGCAGCAGCATGAACGAAAGCAAGAGCAATGCAGCAGCGTGACCGACAACAAGAACAGAGCCGCAGCGCAAGCGAGAGCCGGAGAAGCTGCAGCTAGTGCCGTTGTGGAAGTCACCGCCGAGGAAGCAACGACATGGGGGAGCGACACCGTGGATGATGTGGCCGGCGACGACGCTGTCGATGGAGACCCACCATGTGTGCTCGGTATCAAGCACCGACAGCCCCGTGCGATCGAATAAAAGATAAAATGCAGCAGTGAGTGTAGAACCTCCTTGGTGGTGCCGAGTTGGCCTCGGCTTCATCGGAGGAATTGGTTAGGGTTCTGCGGTTCCGGTGGGGCAGGTCAAGACGGCGTTGTGGGGATTGAGGTGGCGCGATAGACAAGGCGAACATCGGGGCAGCTCCTTGGAGGTGGAGGACGGGGCGGCTGATCCGGTGGGACGACGAGATCAACAACGGATCCTCATCTGGTGCGGTGGATGAGGGACTGCGAGCTGTTGCGGTGGACGGCGTAGTCGGGGAAGAGTCTCCGGTTGGGCGGCGGTCGGGAGGCCGACGGAGGAGCGTGGGGTTTCGCGGGTTTTGGCGGCCTCGATGTACAAATGGGGGGGCAAAGGGGGAGGGGGCAGCCAAGCTTAGGGACGCGCTTGTCCGAAATGTAGGGTAAGTTACCAGCATACCCCCACCGGTTTTGACACCGCAACATGGAGCTTCATTTCCGGGTGAGGGGTAGAAGGGGGGTTTCGCGTGTCTGGGCTGCGGGACCGATTTTGGATGAGGAGGGAGTTCTCGCGCGCGTCCAAATTTCGGGATAACAAGGCGCGGCGCGGGTTGAAGAGGCGGGAGTTTCAGAGCAGGTGAGACAAAAGATACTCGAGCTTGAAAATTTCAGGATAACAAGGTGCGGATTCCTTGTTCGTCAGAACAAACTTAACGTGTTAAAAACCAATTCATACAAGACACAAGAGAGTCATGTCCTCTTTTACTATATTGCTATAGATGCCATTGAAAAAACTACAAGAAAAATGTAAAAAAAATCAGGAGAACAAGATTACCCTACACAGTACCAAATCGATTCGCACTTCCCTTAACAAGAACAAAAAACAAATCAATTCCCACCAAAGAAAGAGTAATGTCCCTTTTTATATGATTACAAATGCCAGGATCTCGAATTTCAATTTTTGAATCCACGTTATGTTGAATTCGAATATATCATTAGGTGACCTTGCGGTTTATAATTGATGTAGTCGTACATTTTGATCTTCCATCATATATGAACATTTTACTCCACCATGTGAACATATATATTGTCGTCTACCATATGGACTAAATTTGAATCAATTTTCCTTATTTGAATACGATTGTTGTCAAGTTATACAATAATGTAAATATTATCTTGATAACAAAAAATATGCATATAGCAGTAATCATATTTCACTATGAACTACATGTACCATACGCTCTCCAACTCAACTATTTGTATCCATTTTATGTTGAATTCAAATCATAGTACATTATTGGTCTAGGTAGCGAGATGTTCGGGATAATCTAAACCCTGTTTTCATATGTATAATTTTTGGCTGAACTGGGACAAGTTTTGGTATAAACTTCTTGCAAAACCGGAGATTCTCTCAACAAGCCTCGTGGTTCCGAGAGGGAACGTGTCACCTTTGTGTGCGAAACAATATACGCTGCCTCCCCCCTAATTTTCTTTACAGAGGCAACATAGAACTATATGAGTGCCCTATTAAATTTTGGAATTATTTCGGGTTCATTTGGCCTTTTTATACAATAATTGAGTTTCTGGACTTTTAATGTGCATAATCTAAATATGAATTTCATGCATGCTCCGGTGCACCGAAGTGGGTTGAAAAATCACATATGTGTCCTTGGTTGAATTTCTAGGTCCCATGGAAGAAATGAGAATGAAATTCAAACATCTGGGCATCATGACTCGACCGAGAACATCGAGAAACTTAGATTTTAAATTCATGTAAATCCAAAACTCGCCTGGAAATCATGAAACTTAGCATGGTGTCATGTCATGGCACTAACATGTTGTGGTAAAAAATTGGGCCGATTTGGAAGCTCGTGGTTCTAAGAGGGAACGTGCCACCTTTGAGTGTGAAACGATATACGCTGCCCCCCTTGAGTTTCTTAACAAAGGCAACATAGAACTACATGAGTGCCCTGTTAAATTTTGGAATTATTTCGGGTTCATTTGGCCTTTTTATACAATAATTGAGTTTCTGGACTTTTAATGTGCATAATCTAAATATGAATTTCATGCATGCTCCGGTGCACCAAAGTGGGTTGAAAAATCACATATGTGTCCTTGGTTGAATTTCTAGGTCCCATGGAAGAAATGAGAATGAAATTCAAACATCTGGGCGTCATGACTCGACCGAGAACATCGAGAAACTTAGATTTTAAATTCATGTAAATCCAAAACTCGCCTGGAAATTATGAAACTTAGCATGGTGTCATGTCATGGCACTAACATGTTGTGGTAAAAAATTGGGCCGATTTGGAAGCTCGTGGTTCTAAGAGGGAACGTGCCACCTTTAAGTGTGAAACGATATACGCTGCCCCCCTTGAGTTTCTTAACAAAGGCAACATAGAACTACATGAGTGCCCTGTTAAATTTTGGAATTATTTCGGGTTTGTTTATTCATTTTTATACATTAATTGAGTTTCTGGTCATTTAATGTGCATAAGTCAAATTTGAATTACAAGCACATGCTCTCATGCACCAAAGTTGGTTCAAAAATCACTGTGTCCTCGGGTGAATTTCTAGGTCCCATGCAAGAAATGAGAATAAAATTAAAACATCTGGGTATCGTGGCTCGGCCGAGAACATTAAGAAACTTGGTTTTAAAATTCTTGTAAATCCAAAACACGTCTGAAAATGATGAAACTTGGCATGGGTACTACCATGCTGTGGTAAAAAAATTGGCTGAATAGCAACATATTTTGGTATAAGCTTCTTGCAAACCGAATCTTCTCTCAAGAAGGCTCATGGTTCTGAGAGGGAATGCCACCTTTGAGTGCGAAATGATATACATTGTCCCCCTTGAGTTTATTTACAAAGGCAACATAGAACTACATGAGTGCCCTGTTAAATTTTGGAATTATTCCGGCTTCGTTTGGCCTTACTTACACATTAATTGAGTTTTTGGTCATTTAATGTGCATAATTCAAATTTGAACTACAAGCACATGCTCCCGTGCACCAAAGTTGGTTGAAAAGTCACATTTGTGTCCTCGGGTGAATTTCTAGGTCCCATGCAAAAAATGAGAATAAAATTCAAACATCTGGGCATCGTGGCTCGGTCGAGAACATTGAGAAACTTGGTTTTAAAATCATGAAACTCGGCATGGTGTCATGTCATGGTAGTACCATGCCATGGTAAAAAAATTTGGCCGAATAGGAACAAATTTTGGTATAAGCTTCTTGCAAATCGGAGCTTCTCTTAAGAAGGCTCGTGGTTCTGGGAGGGAACGTGTCACCTTTGTGTGCATAATTGAAATTTGAAATACAAGCACATGTTCCAGTGCACCAAAGTTGGTTGAAAAATCACATGTGTGTCCTCGGGTAAATTTCTAGGTTCCATGCAAGAAATGGGAATGAAATTCAAAATTCTGGGCGTCGTGGCTGGGTTGGAAACATTGGGAAACTTAGTTTTATAATTCCTGTAAATCCAAAACACGCATGAAAATAATGAAACTTGGCTTGGTGCCATGACATGGCACCAACATGCAGTGGTAATTTTGCAGTCCGATTTGCGAAGGCGCACACATTAACAATCAACAAAGTCATTTTGGAACAAGTGCCGTCACGTTACAATCGGAAACACAAGTATTATTGAAACTGTGGGCATTCTACTTACTAGTACCATTTACGTGCCGCCACGCGTCCCCATTTTTTATTAGCTAGGAGGCGCCATGCAGGGTAGCTATTTGAGTATGAGAGGCGTGCGATCAGACCCCTGCGCGTGCTTATCGGGAGGAGAGCCCTTTGACCTCCACCTGCCGTCCACCTCTCTCCGAAGGTCTCCATTAATGGCGCCCGAGCCTCTGTTTAATGGCGTGGCTATGTCTCACTCGACTGAGATTTAAGAGAGAAAAAAGAAAATCTGAAAGCACAGATTTTGATGTAAGATCCGACGGACCTATATAGCATCTACTGCGACTTATAGCAAGACTATGAATATATAAGGACGATTAATTGTCTTACATAATTAGAAATATAATTAAGAAAAGCCACATGCGGCTACTCCCAAAATACACAACAGCAAAAGAAGAAGGAAGACAAGGATCTGGCTCGCTGATCTCTACTTTCTTGATGCGTTGTTGCAGGCCGCGGGAACTAGTCTCTGCGGTGAGCGGTGATGAGCTCTTTCGTGTCCTCAAGACGCTGCTTGAGAACATCCACGGATTCCTCCACCAGGCTTTGGCGCTCGTTGCGGAGCATGTCATTCTCGTCCATAAGTTTCTTGACGATGACGCTGGTCCTCTTCAACAAGGCACTGGTCTCCTCCTGCTGGTCTGCACTTCGGACGATCTTCTCCCTCAACAGGCCGCGCTCGGCCCGGAGCCTCTCATTGCCCTCCCTTAGTTGTCGGATGACGCCGATAGCCTGTTCAAACGAGGCTTTCATGTCGTCCTACAACCTCGCCCAGCCGGAGATCTCATCCATCTGTCTATGGACGATCGCATGCATGCGCCTGTAACAGTCGTCGCCTGCCCGCGAAAATTTTCCCAGGCCGCGGCGGCGCGGCGGGACATCTCTGTTGCATTCGCGGCGCGGCGGGACATCTCTGCTGCTTCTGTGGCGCAGCCGGACCAGTCTGCTGCATCGATGGTGCGGCAGGACCTCCGTGATGCTTCAGCGGCGCGGTGGGACCTCTGTGATGCTACTTCTGTGCGGCGGGACATGCCGGCTGCTCTCGCAGCGAGGCGGGACATCTCTCGTGCTTTCGCTTCCATGCTCACCTCTCCCTGGTGGCAATTTCTCGACCCAGAACTCACGCTGGCCATGGCAGACGCAAGGGAAGGATGCTGAATGACTTGTTTGTTTTTGTGGATGAGGAGTTGAGGAGGAATGTGTAGTCATCTTGGCATACTAGTATTTATAACCGAGTACTAATACGCTCATAAGTGGGAAACCGTTTAGGTTGTGATCAGTGTGAACAGGTTTGCAATTCAATATAGCGTGGTACTAATACGCTCCTAAGTGGGAAACCGTTTAGGTTGTGATCGGTGTGAACAGGTTTGCAATTCAATATAGCATGGAGTAATTTGGAATGTGACGAGACACAAGCTCAAAATTTGTTGACGGTTCTAGTTTTGAAGTGCGGCACTATTCCCAGATGGACTAGTTCTTTTTCTACTCCCTCCTTTCCGGTTTATAGGGCTTATCTCAAAATTTTAGTTTTTCCATTTTATAAGGCTCAATTTGGTTGTTCCCCATCACATGTTCAGATTCCAAGGTGCATTAAATCATTGCATTCAAGTATAAAGAGAAAATTGACCGATGCATGTACTTTATGCATGCATGCATTGCAATTAATGCATTGATAGACATAATTTTTTGAGAAAAACAAGAGCATTAATTAGGTGCTTTTGCAAAATTACAAAAAATATTCCACCACTCACCATCTTGGTTGGTGAGATTTTTGAGTTAAGCCATATAAACCGGAAAGGAGGGAGTACTGCTGTGTACGTGCAATAACTGGCACCATCGTATACATATCTTACGGTTAATGGGGCGTTCGACAGGAATAGCCGCGTGGCAAGCTCTAGGCTAGTCTTTTTTCCAGACGCATTAAACCTATCTCTCGAGACTTCTCGTACGCACCATCATGCCACCCATAAAAACTTGTACTCTGAGTTTAGTACGTTATACAGGAAGAGAAGAGGTGCACGCACGCACTCGTCCTCTCACACACGCATCTGTTTTTTCTCGAAAAGGAGGATGATGACCCCCGGCCTCTGCATCTGGGAGTCACACACGCATCTGTAGCTACAAATTGTAGTGTTCTCAACCATCTGATTGGCTCTATCATGGATGTACTTATATACTAAAACATGTCTAGATACATCTATATTTTGACAAATGGAAGGCATGTATTGTGGAACAGAGGGAGTGCTTGTCATCAAAATGGATAAAAAGGGACGTATCTAGAACTAAAATACATCTACATACATCTCCTTTTATCCATTTTGATGACAAGTCGTACTTCTTACCCAAAGGAACTTTATATCCAACAGACACAAAATATCCGTTCGACTGTTGGAAATTACTGATCTAATGTCGAAGTAATTGCTACATCGCCACCAAAACCCACCATTTCTTAAGCTAAAGTAGACCGAGGTAATCCCTATATTAGCATATGACTAAGATAAACAGAAGGCACTGTAGAAACATTTAGGACGTGAGCTTGTCAATCTGAATGTGGAGGGACACTAGCTTAGCCCCGGCCAGCAGCTTGGGCGGAACTGTGAAGAAGGTCAGCTCCTGCACGTCGATGTCGCCGGGATCCTTGCTGCTTGTCACCTCCATTTCCACCTTGACGGAGTCGGTCGTGCCTTTGGGCTCCCCTGACGGGCCGTTTGCCCACAGCTTGGCCATGTAGTGCGATAGTGGGGACGCCCCCATTCTGATGCAGACGACCGACAAGGCAATAGGCGCGCCGATGTCAAGCACGCCGCCGACCAAGAAAAACGTGCGGCCGTCCTCCTCTGCGAACAGCAAGAGCCATGGCTCCGACAGTGGCACTTGCAGCTGGAGCACCTTGTCGTACTGGATCCTGTGCACGGGCATGGGATGCGTGGTGCTAATGTGGTGGTAGAGCGCCGGCGGCGGGCTTTCGTAGCCGCAGACGGGCATGGGGCATTTGCAGGGCGTGAGCGGACACACGCTCTAGTGATCGGCGAGCTTGTGGTAAGTGACGTAGAGCCCACAGCCTTCATGCGGGCACTCCACCCTCACCAACGAAAGGATGGAGTCCACCGCCGTGTTCCGCACGTCGAAGCCACTGCCGCGCTCGCACTTCTGGCATTGTTGCTGGTTCCCCGGGCGCTCGACGCGGCAGTCTGCGCAGGCCAGGTGCCCTACCTTACACTGCAGAAATCAATTGAACAGCACATCAATCAAGAAACCTGCACCTTGCTCAATCAGTCGAACGGACGAGGCGTATTCGAACCTCATACACTGGAGGCGTCAAGGGGCGGAGGCACAAGGGGCAGTGGAGCACAGTGAGGTCCATCGAGACCTAGAGCTCCATCGTCGGGTCCTGTTCGGTCTGCATGATCTCGCCCTCCTCGTGCACAACCATCTCTCGACTTGGGCTGGGGCATTACAAAGCTTTACCGTCACATATTTTATATTACTTCAAGGTGCATTAAATCAACACATGCAAGTACTCCCTCTCTCTCAGTTTACAAGGCGTGCGTGTACCCCTAGGTCGTCAATTTGACCAACCTAATACAAGTAATATATTACAAAAAATATACCAATATAAACTTCAGATGTTCTATTTTCAAAATACATAATTTTTGTGTTATATAGTTTATATTAGGGTGATCAAATTAGCAACCTAGGTATACGTGTAGGACTTGTAAACTGAGATGGGGGAGTATCAAAAGGAGAGTCACGGCATGCGTGCATGCATTGTAATTAATGCATCAGTAAACGCAAATTATTGAAATATATCGAGTGTAGTGCTTTGATGTCTCGCGTCAACTCGTACATCAACGAGAAGTTTGATTATCCTCTCCCTCGTGAACTTAACTGCACCTGCCTTTGGCTGTATGATAGGTTGGCCACACACCTGTCGAGCCCACCTGTCATACACGCAAAGGCAGGAGCGTCCCTCCCTCGCCCATGAGCGTGGTGGCTGGCAATACTAGGACAAGCTTTCGCTACACGCTCTCCCTCCTGCACGCGGTGGACATGCAGCAGTTCAATCGATGTTAGATGGCCAGAAGCGTACTGTAGTACTCCTCCAGTGCAGTGGTACTCCATCATTGTTCGACTTCCCTAAGAGGCGAAGAGCCAAGCGCAGCCTGGACGCTTGTGTGGCAGTTTCATGTGTAGAGTAGTCTAGGATAGCGTGTATCATGCGTGTAAGCTTAAAATCGTTGGGGTCGGCTCCATGCTATGTGGCCATCTCGAAGTTTAAAAAAAATAGTCTTCTGGCCCTACCTGTCACCCTGGTGATTGTAGTTTGCACGCTCATCTGGTCAAGACAGGAATATATATTTTAATTTGTTTTTTTAAAGGGGGGACTCCCCGGTCTCTGCATTAGAACGATGCATACGGCCATATTTTAATTTGTGCTGGGTAAATGTTAGAGGTTGCAGCAAATATATTATACACTGTGGGTCTTTCAGCCAAGTTTAGAGGCAAGCATGTGGGGCCAGTGCTATGATGTGTCGCGTTAACTCGTACAACGAGGAGAAGCTTGATTTTACTACTACACGCCTTCTCCCTCGCCCATGCGCGCGGTTGCTCGCAAACGAGGACATGCTTTTGCTTAGTAGTACTTCTACAGCAAGCTATCCGTCCCGCTCGCGGTGGACGGACATGCATCAGTGGATTCGACACTGTAGAAGCAGTAGTAGTAACATCATTGTTCGTATTCTCGAAGAGGCAAAGAGCCAAGCACAAACTGAACGTTGCAGTTGCGAACATTGGAGCACGCATATAGCCAGGCTCTTGCATGAGGCAAAATTGCTATGTGAGCCCACTATTGTACTAGTACATACAACTACTTGCTAGTATAGCCCTGTAAACTAGAAAGGAGTATTTGCCCTTCTAGAGATTTCAACAAGTGACTAGACTACACCGAGACGGAGTACATATGGAGCAAAATGAGTGAATCCGCACCGTAAATAAATCAATACTAGTTCTATCGTTTTCCTCTCCGAGGTGCACAATATTGAGTATACTGACTAGTCTCTTTTTGACACACATTTACGTTTTTTTTTGACATAGTACAGACGCAAGAGCTCATATACTCGCGCATACACTCACCCCTATGAACACACACACGCACGGCACTATCATCTTGAAATTTACGAAGTCATCATAGGCACCACGTCATTGACGGGTCCATAGGTGCTTGAATGCCAAGGAGGGAGAGGGTAGCGGTTCCCGAGACATTGAACGGTCAATGATGCATCCTCAATTACATGCATAGGGAATTAATTGGAGAAGCAGAATAGAGCCAGCATGATGTGAATGCAACAGAGTTTGGACTCTCATATAATAAAGGCGCCCCACCAATCCAATCCATCTACTCCCAAGTCTCTGCGCAAAACTGCTCACTCCAATCCAAGACCAAGTGACCAGAAGCCACAAGCACCTATGGAGGCGATGGACGCGAGCGATAGTCGGCTGTGCCAAATCATTCAAGGCACCAGCCTACGGCCCCGCACCGCGTAGCGTTTCCAGAAGGTGCTAGCGACCTCCAGCATCGTATCCCTCGCCGACGCCGGCTTCGCCTCTCGCATGGACGACATGATGGTCGACTCCATCCGCAAGTTCACCACCGTCAAGAAGCATGCGGACGACCTTCCGTACTGCTCCAGCCCGCACGCCCAGGCTCCTCATTGCTTGCCACCCTCATCGGCCTCCATGGTGACGAACTCTTTCCAGCCCTGGTGGCCCTGCAGGTTCCGGTGGTCGCGATGAAGAATGTGCACCTCGAGGCCGCGCTCGCCGCGCAGTGCCTCGCCATGCAAGAAACCGTCAACCTGCGCATCCACGTCTACGAGGAAACCGTCTACATAGGCCACTACAAGGCAAGCGAGGATAGTAAGACGTTGGCCTTCTTCCAGCGGCTGGAATCTTTGGACGCCATTGTTCAGAAGCACGTCAACCTGGCCACGAAAGCCGCTGCTACTTATGCGCCGTTCGGTGGGCTGGGCCCTGAGTCGAGGAGGTGGACATCGTCGATGGATGCATCTCTTCTTCTTGCCTCCTGTAACCAGCACTGCATTGCCTCGTGGCCTTAATGTTCTATTAGTATAGTACTCACTCCGTTCCCAAATATAAGTCTTTTTAAAGATTCTAGCAAGTGACTACTACGTACGGAGCAAAATGAGTGAATCTACACTCTAAACTATGTGTACATACATCTGTATGTTGTATTCCATTTCAAATAGTATCTAAAAAGGCTTATATTTAGGAACGGAGGGAGTATATGGCATTTTTATTCCAGTCGTAATGTTTTCACTATGAGGTGGGGCCGCAATTGGGCAAATCCACCCCGCCCACCGGGTGTCGGTCGAGTTTAAAATTAGAAGAGAGAAACGAGGGAGGAGAGCTAGCTGTAGCACGGACGTTGTTGTTAGATGGGACTCGTGTTTATAGAATAGAAGTACTGAGCACTCGTGCCTCTTTTTTTTGAGGGAAAAATTAGTCGTATGTCTAGTACCACTAGTTGGGTGCGTGCGACCTATAGCTGTCATCACTTTAGGTCTCCTTTTCAAACCGCAGCTACACTTCACAGTACATATTTTTCATGCATTTATCCTCCTATATGTATACCTATGCTATTTCCACGTGCCCCCATTTGCCGACATGTGGGACATAGATCATCAGGGTCGTAGTGCATGCACGACTCGGAGCATATGTCGGGGTACTTTACATTTCAGACCTCATGAATTACATGCAAACCCCCCGCAGAAGAATAAATAAATGAATGAATTACTACATGAAACCGGATTATTTTCGTAGAAACCGGAGCACGTTCATTAAAATTTGGACATAACACATTTATAAAAAATGACCGGACCTAAACCAGTCTAAGGGCCTCTTTGATTTTTCCCGCAAAAAAGGGCCTCTTTGATTCGCAGGATAATGAAAACACAGGAATGGTGAAAGTATGATGGCGATGAACCAAGACGAGGAGAACTCTAACTCAGTTAGATGTTAGAGTTAGATTATAACCCTGAACTAACTCTAAACCAAAGAGGTGTATGGATGGCAGGGTTAGATTGACAATAAATGCTCTTTCTCAATCATTTGACTACTTTGGACCCTATTTCCTGCTGGATTTGGTGTGGCCGGCTCTTCTGTGGCCTCCTCCCGCTCACAATTGACATAAACGAACCATCTATACAAATCAAGCATGCAAAACATGATAAGTTTTACTTTGTCCATACAAATGAGATATCCCGCTTAAACATACAAGTCGTCAATCAAGCTTCACAAACTAAAAAAAACACTTCATGAAACAAAGCATGAGCTAACTCATCACAGAAGTCATTCACGATAGGGAGGGAGCCCGGAGCCCCTCACGCACCGAGGGAGGAACTCGCCATCGTCGCTCTGGAGGAAGGCTCTGTAGAGCCCAAGCCCCGGGAACCCCTCCAACGCCGGCCCTTGCGAGTTGAGGTCGACACCGGCATGGGTAGCAGGGCCGCTTGCCGCCGACTAGGAACTTAATCTTTGGGCCTCTAGAAATAATGCAAGCCTTTAACTAAAATACCTAGAAAGGTGAACTGAATCTTTGGGCCTCTAGAAATAATGCAAGCCTGAAACTGAAATACCTAGAAAGGTGAACTGAATCTTTGGGCCTCTAGAAATAAAGCAAGCCTGAAATTGAAATACCTAGAAAGGTGAACTGAATCTTTGGGCCTCTAGAAAGATTTATTACCTCCTCAAGCAGCATCAAACAATTCCATGCATGCACCACAAATCTATACCAAGTTTGATCAGGATCTACTTTTCCAAATCAGAATTAGCGCTAGAGCAAGCAAGATCAATGATATGGCCGTGAGACAGAGAAGGAAAGAACAAACACACCCCTCTCGCGACCTCCCTGGTAGATGTGATGCCGCCGCGCATGACAGAGGGAGAAAATGACTGGTGAAGGGGGAGCGGAGCGACCTTCGAAGGCCGGATGGAGAGGGCGGCCGGAGTAGGGTGGCAGAGGCCGGAAGGAGAGGGCGGCCGGAGTAGGGCGGCGAAGGCCGGAAGGAGAGGGCAGCCGGAGGAGAGAGAGGGCGAGCGCCGCTTGGGCGGGCGGCCCTATGGGGAGCATAGAGGAGTCGTGCCAGAGGGGGGGAGCGATCTGGTGCGGGCAGGGGAGATTTTTTTAGTTCTGTTTTAGTGGGCCCGAGGA
Source organism: Triticum aestivum (assembly GCF_018294505.1). Lineage (NCBI taxonomy): Eukaryota > Viridiplantae > Streptophyta > Magnoliopsida > Poales > Poaceae > Triticum > Triticum aestivum. The sequence goes on from NC_057801.1 coordinate 734,034,300, forward strand.
TAACTAACCCAATTAGAACCTCTCCACTGGGCTAGTTTTTTTAGCTGGGTTAGAGCAAACTAGCTCAAACTAACCCCTCTTGTTTCGATAATTTGAGGCTATTTCAACCCAAACTAGCTCTAACTCAGGGATCCAAACAAAGAGGAGTGTTACTGTAGATGCTACAGTGTGGACCGTAGCACATTGTTTTTTATGGCCATATCACCACATTGTTTTCTACTGCTGGTTCACTGGGCTACCGTGGTTCGCACTGCTGGTTCACTGGGCTGTCGTGGTTCGCACTCCTCCGACCTGAGCAGTAGTAGTACTAGTATATACCGTATCATTCTTTGCTCCTTCTTACTACTCCGACATGTGGGAGAGCCAGCATCTGGGTCGAGGTGTCATGCACCAAATTAGAGCGCGGAACGGAAGGGGGGCATCACCCGGTCGGAGCGCCAGTAATTCATGACTATAGTGAGTGGTCATATCACAAGTCTTTCTAGTAGTAACGCACCGTCAAATCGCACAGCCCTATCTTTCCAGCAGTATGTTTGAGAATCCGCCACTCGCTCACCCTCCTCGCCTCTCTATCAAACCGCCTACCCAAAAATTGCCGCGTGTACTACCCGGGAAAAGCCCCGCCCTCAACTTTTAACTACGTGAAAATAGTTCGAGCTTGTTCGTTCTATATAAATACAGTACTTACTGTATGTTTATTCACCTGTGGGGTTGTTCAATGAATGGAGGGGCAGGGAGCAAAAGTGAATAATACTGTAGTACTGCTAGTAGTAAGTAGGAGTCGTACAGTAGTTACCTTAAATAGAGAGTTTATTTTCTTTAATGCCATGTACACAAATTGAAACGCTTGTTATGGAGAGAAAAAGGATAATCACTCCACTATACATGTATGCAGGGGCTTGAGCGCTTGCTTTACTAGGGTTGCTCTCTTCATTCTCTCATCCTCTCCAGATATAAACAAGACAGCGGTAGCGACATTTTCTCTTTGCTCACCGCTGGTCACAGATCCGGCCAGATCCCTTCGGCCGGTGTGTGTAGAGGACTAAAAGGTGCATCGTTCACGCGGCCATCACCGCCAAGAGAGGAAACCCACAGCTGCCGGAGGGGCCCGATCCTCTGCCCGTGTCGTTCTCTCCGACACAGCGCCGGCTCGGGAGGTCCTCCGACCCTTCTTCCTCCCTGCCGTATTGCCCGCAGATCCGACCTACCGCCGCCAACATCCCAGCGACCCTCAGGTATAAGTTCTTTGAAAGCGGCCTTGCCCTACTGCCCCAGCTCCCCACGTGTCTGCATGTGCATCTTTTTCTACTCCCATCACCTCTTCCAAAGCCACCTAAATTTTTAGTATTATTAGAGGTAAAGCTACTTCATGCATTTGAATTTAGGGCTTTGTTCAAACAACAAAGAAACAGGGGAAGGTTGTAGCATGAATCTAGGACTTGATTCAAAGAGGAAATAATATGGTGAAAGTAGTAGAGACCGGATACCCAACCGGTCTCTTGGTTGAAAAGGGAAATAATGGGAAAACGTAGTACAAACTGGATAAGGAACAGATCTATTATTGGTTGAAAAAAGGATAGAAAGTGGCGGCTGGTGGACAAGTCAATAGAGTATGTCTAGGATTAGATTTGCTGCCATCACATAGTAAAAGGTCTCCAGGATTATATTTGCTGCCCACACAAAGTAAAAGGTCTCCAGGATTAGATTTTCTGCCCTCACATAGTAAAAGGTCTCCAGGATTAGATTTGCTGCCCTCACATAGTAAAAGGTCTCTAGGATTAGATTTGCTGCCCTCACATAGTAAAAGGTCTCCAGGATTAGATTTGCTGCCCTCACATAGTACAAGGTCTCCAGGATTAGGTTTGCTGCCCTCACATAGCATGAACAAACTCGGCATCACCACTTTATGCCTCCTTGTAGGTACATTGTGCTGATGTGTCCACTGTCGCATGTCCTTATACCAACCTTTTGCTGTTGTTAATGTAAGGGCGCATGTAAAATGAAGCGATCACACTGTTACCTTAGGGACATGTCTAACCAGTGTTATTGTTAATCTAATGCCTCCAATGATAAGATGCAATTAAACTGTGTTACAAATGGCACTCCTGCTGTTTTCCCCAGTATGATAAGTAAGTTGCTCCTTTACGCTACTGAGTGTCCCGGTGTCCCCACGGTCCCATGCCCTTAAACCAACTCTTTAGCTGCTGTTGATTTACTGTGTCTGGTAAACAAGCAATGCCACCATTAAAGTAATCCCATATTTGAGGAATCTCATTGTTGATCGTAATGCTTCTAGTAACATGAAGCATTGATGATGTTTTAAAATTTCTACTGTCCTTGCGTGATTGCCATGAACATAATTAAGATGCTTATTTTCATTTTGTATATGCTTCGTATATCCTTATTGAACAGCAACTGTTTACTTTCTATCTTTTTGTGCAGATAGGGATATCCATTTCACCCTGTTGCTATTGTGACCTTTTGGTGAACCGCACAAAACACTTTTTTTGGAATGAGTGTCTTGTGCAGTTCAACTAAAATGTCACGTGGGCAACATCTCTCAATTTTGTGGAACTGCACAAAATGGTGATTGGAGTTTCCAAAATCTCCGTCAAGTTCTGCTGGTAATCTCGTGCAACATTTTATTAGCCTTTGCAAGATGGAGCCGTCACTGTCACCACAATGGCACTTTATTTTAGTGGAACTGCACAAAAGGATAAGAAAATTATAGTTGCATCTTACATGAGCCGGACAACCAACCTTAATGTTCCGCAATTTTAGTGCAACTACTAAAGAAGAACCTGCCAGCTCACGAGAGCAAGTACTTCTTGCTAGCTGGATGATGCAATTTTGCTTCATTTCAGGTGAACTGCAGAAAAAGGCGCATGAATTGAATCATGGAACTCCAGGCATACCTCATCCTAGTGGAGCTGCAGGTTGAGTTCAAGGAGGCCTCTATTAAAGCTAAATCATGCTCTCCTGTCTCCTTGTTTGTGATGTGCAAACAGGAATACTCAACTACAGATGTTGTGACGGTCAAGAGCATTCGCCAAGTTCTTCGATTGTATGACATGGCTAGCCAAGATGGATTTAATCCCGATATTCACTTTATCAAAAGGCTCTAATGGTTGGTTCTGAATCTTGCAAGCTGGGAATCAATGAGATGTGTAGGCATCTTTGTTGTACTTATTATTTGAATCTTATTTGTTGGTTTTGAATGTTGCAAGCTGGGAATCAATGAGATGTGTAGGCATCTTTGTTGTACTTATTATTTGGATCTTATTTGTTGGTTCTGAATTTTGCAAGCTGGGAATCAATGGGATGTGTAGGCATCTTTGTTGTACTTATTATTTGGATCTTATTTGTTGGTTCTGAATCTTGCAAGCTGGGAAACACGGCATGATGATGCAGAGGACAACAACCATAACAAACAGTTCAAACTTGGTAGTATTATCTTTGTGAAAGTGCGACAAATGTGCTAATCGTGTGTGTCCTGAGAATAATAATTCTAATTACTGTGCATGTTGATCATGTGGCGCTGATAGAACGAGCCAATGCATTGCTTGTTTTAATTATAAATTTCTACTAAAGCTAATTAAATTTAAGTAAAGTGACCACTAACTCCTGTTACTACAGTATCAATACAGACCCGCTCGTGAACTGATGTGTGGCCGGAGTAGGTTTCTTAATGGAGGCATTTGAATGCGCCGAGGGTGCATCTTCCGCCGGGCATGCAGCGGACGAGGGAGGGGTAGTAACTATTGTGGCCTGTACACACTCAGCTTACTGTTGAATCCAGTTCTCCAAGAGCTGAAAAACGAACTATTGCAGCCGCCTACACACTCGTTCACTCCAAGAGACTCCAATGGCAATCCGAGGGGTGAGCCTGCTGGATATGGACTTCAGCAAGGAGTTCCCCTTTGAGTTCGCCATTCAGTCCTATGGCTGCACCAAGTTGAATGTGATGTACACCAACGATACGGACTCGGTCAAGCTCTGCCTCGCCTCAGTCCTATGGTTGCACTAGGTTCTGGACCATTCGCCCGTTTCATCAGCAGCGTCGACTGCACCTTCGCTACGGTGGAGAGAAGGAAGAACACGACGATTCGGCCATCTGGTGCAGCAAGCTTGTCGACATCCAGAAGTAATACAAGATCATCAGCAACGGGCGGGAGAAGGACTCCGTGGTTGACCTCGCTGAGACCATCATCGACCCCTAATATGCCAACATGAAAGAAGACAACAATACCAAGGACCTGAACACGTGGGAGTGGGAGGTACCTTTGAATCTAGCCTACATAACCTACGCGGCCAAGGACGCATACGCATGCTACGACATGTACAGGCAGATCTTGGACATGAGGGCGTGTCTGCTTCCCGTAACCGACGAGTACACGGACAGCCGCAGCATCATGATCAAGTGTGCCAGGAAGGTCTAGATGTTGTACTTTATTTGTTTATAAGCACCTTTATCATCTGAGTGTTTCATGCATTAGCCTATGTGTCGTAATTATCTATTTTGTCTGAAATTTTTCTTTTAAGAACCCATTAACCTCATTGCTTTTTTAGTGGCTATTTGCTTATGTATGTAACTAGTTCACTTGTCCGTTAAAAAACACTAGTTCACTCGGCTGCCATGCTTTGAATTTCCTTCCTCCCAACATATTCCCCTCCTCAGGTGGACCCAGCAGGTCTCTAAATTTTCTCCCACTTTCTTTTTCGATGTAAACTGAGTTTTCTCCCAGTACTTTTCCCTAGATCCAACTCAACTGTCCCACGTCTAGCCTAAAAAATAATAATACCCCAGGTACAATTAACTCATCAAATTTAAATGATATTTTATTTCGTAAGTTGAAAGTTCTTACAAAATAATTATTATTATTATTTATATATAACTTGGCAAGTTAACTCCTAGTGATTGCGTACATAAGCTTGCAAAGATTTTACTGACCAATGCAGTAATAGACGTGCAATCATGTGTTTATGTTTTTATAACATTTCTCCATCTAGCCCAACATGATATTTTCACCCAGCCCAGCAAGTCCGTGGATTTCGAGAAAAATGCACATGAGATTTAAATGGGTTGCATAGATGCTACATCATTGTTTCACCCAGCCAACCAAATGGACTAAAAACAAATGGAATGGCTAACATGTGGGCCAGTAGGGCGAAGCCTAAGAAGGCGTTGGATTTACATCCAATGGCCGGCATTCTTCTTCAATCTCTTGTCTTCTTCCCCCAGCGCTGCCGAAACCGCCTGCTCCAGCCTTCGGCGTCCAGCGGTGTTGTTTTACGCTCCTCAGCAAAATGCTACCCCGCCGACGGCCAGGCCATCCCTCCACTTCGCACCTCCTGTTATTCTCTGTCGAGTGTAGGCCCACCCCGCACCCGAACCAGTTAAGTTTCCCACTCCTCTCCGTCTGCGACTCCACTGCCGCGTCTTCCCCATCTCCGGGTCGTTCCAGTCTGGGGCCTCGCCATTGTCCATCGCCTCGGTGCGGTCAGTGCGGCGTGGTCAACATACGAGAGTCATCGGAAGAGGACTGTACGTGGAGAGCCTGACAGCCGAGACCCATGAGGTCCATGGTCAAGTTCCTCCTTATTGCGCACTGTACATGGATTGTATGTGGGAAGGGCTTATGTATTTCATGAAAAAAACGTTCCTCCTGCTGACAGGTCGGACCCACCAGCTATATCTTTGCACACAAGGAAGTGCCTCCTTATTACGCACACAAAAAATGAATACCCTCCTGCTAGCTGGGACCGTACAAGGACGGAGGGCTTTGACAACTTAGTCAATATGAACGATTCTAGCTCCAGTGACCGTACGATGTCCATCCAACGTCCATAGTGCTTCTTCAACCTCTGGTCTTCTTGCTCCAGCCGCCCAAAGCAGCGCCGGTCGTGCCGCGTGCTCCTGCCTCTCGTGGCTGGATGTGATGTCGTGGAGGCCTCACCGCCCCCTACTACTCCCACCGCTGGCCCAGGGCATCCCTCTACTCACCCACACCCCCTGTTATTCTGCGGCAACGACAGCCTCACGCCGCAGCCGAACCAGTGAACCCTCGCACTCCTCTCCGCGTGGGCATCCACTGCCGCGTCTTTCCCGGCTCCGTGTCATCCCCTTCCTAGGCCTCGCCGTCGTCCACCGCATTGGTGCTCTCGGCGCGGCATGGTCAATGTGGTCAACGACCGACTTCCATCGTAAGAGTATTGTACGTGGAGAGGCTGACAGCTGGGTCCACGGCCGCAGCTGGGTCCACGGCCACAGCCCAGCTTTTTTTGTGATTTGCCAAGTAAGTTGCTTTGTCAAGCCTGTTGGGCTGCAAATCTTTCAAGACGAGGAGAGCTTCATTCGGCTGGCCGAGAAAATGGCCTATCAATAATGAGAAATGGGATGTACATTTTTAAAACACATCAAACCGGCAATTAGTTTCAAATATCTTTTTTTCATTTCGAGATTTTAAATTGCATTTATTTTTATGCATGGACAATATGTTGGATTTTATATTGATATACATTTATTTTTAAAATCATTTTGAATGTGACTCGAAATTTTGGGATTAAAAACTGTTCGGACCGCACCGAAATATGCAAAATTTCGTATAACTTTTTAACCGTGGCCACAATGTGGGTTGTAATGCTAACAAAAATAATATGGGCTGCAAAAAAACCTTAAGAATTAGCAAATGGGCTGTAAATTATTAGAAATAATGGCAGATGGGATGTATGCTATTTTCCACAGATTTGAGGCTTTCCTAAAAAAAAGGTTGACGCACAAGCAGTGACTGTTGGATTTCCATCCAACGGCCGTCGTGCTTCTTCAATCTCTGCTCTTCCTGCTCCAGCCGCTCAAACAAGCGCCAGCGGGACTACCTGCTCCCTCCTTCCCGTGGCCGGCTATGCTGCCGCGAAGGCCTCACCGCCCCATCGTACTCCCATCGCTAGCCTAGCCATCCCTCTACTCACCCACACCTGTTGTTATTCTCCGGCGACGGCAGATGAACCAGTAAACCCTCGTATAGTCATACTCCCCTCTGCGTGGGAAACAACTATCGAGTCTTCCCTACCTCCGTGTTGTTCCCTTCCTAGGCCTCACCGTCGTCCACCGCCCTGGTGCTCTCGGCGGGGCTTTGTCAACGTGGTCAACGACCGACATGCATCTGAAGTGGACTGTACGTGGAGAGGCTCACAGCTGGGTCCACGTCCGCATGCAAGGAAATGCCTCTTTATTACGCGCCAAATAATGATTCCTCCACCTGACATCTGGGACCCACCAAAAGGGCCTCTGTATTTCGTGAAAAAATGTTACCACCGCTGACAGCTTGGACCCACCAGCTATATCTTCGCACGCAAGGAAGTGCCTCCTTATTACGCACAAAAAAATGAATACTCCCCCTGCTAGCTAGGACCCAGTATAGTGGCAGGCTGACTTGTGGGCCTACTAAGTTGACGGGGACGGAGGGCTTTGTCAACTTAGTCAATACTCCAGTGACCATAGGATGTCCAGCCAACGGTCGTAGTGCTTCTTCAACCTCTGGTCTTTGTTCTCCAGCCGCCCAAAGCAGGGCCGGTTGTGCCGCTTGCTCCTGCCTCCCGTGGCCGGTTGTGATACCTCGGAGGCCTCACCGCCCCCTACTACTCCCACCACTAGCCAGGCCATCCCTCTACTCACCCACACCCCCTGTTATTTTGCAGCGACGGCAACCTCACACCGCAGCCGAACCAGTGAACCCTCGTACTCCTCCTCGCGTGGGCATCCACTGTTGCGTCTTCCCCGGCTCCGCGTCGTCCCCTTCCTAGGCCTCGCCGTCGTCCACCGCCGTGGTGCTCTCGGCGCGGCATGGTCAATGTGGTCAACAACTGACTTCCATCGGAAGAGTATTGTGCGCGGAGAGGCTGACAGCTAGGTCCACGGCGGACGCAAGGAAGTGCCTCCTTATTACGCGCAAAATAAGTATTCCTCCACCTGACAGCAGGGACCCACCGGACGGGCCACCGCATTTCGCGAAAAAAACGTTTCCCCCCTGACTGCTGGGACCCACTAGCTACACCTTCGCACGCACGGAAGTGCGTTCGAGCAAAAAAAGATTCGCCCACTCACTGCTGGGACCCACCAGCTACATCTTCGCACGTGAGGAAGTGCCTGATAGTCGGGACCCACCTGGTTGAAGCGTATGTAGTGTTGTCATTCTGGTCGCGAACGTGTACGTACATATATACTCGTCGATGTAGAGGCGCGCACATGTCGTAGTAGATGCGCGCATGTGTCATAGTAGAGGTGCGTACATGTCGTAGTAGAGGCGCGCACGTAGCTGTACACGTACGTACAGCGGCCAGTGTGCAAGAAAGAAAATATGGCCACGTATGTGTACGTACGGGCGGGGTCTTGAACGCCTACTCGTGCATACGTGCGGCCAGGGCTAGTGTACATGGCTGGGTCGGAACGGAGAAACAGCGTCGTTGTCGTGTTCATGGGGAGCTAACCGGCTGGGTCGGAATGGAATGCGTCGTCGTATTCATCGGGAGGGCTTGGATGGAATAGGCGATGGAAACGAGGCCTGACGTACCGCAGAACGAAGGAAACGGCCTTGTGTTCGATCGGCCACGTTCGAAACAGGATCCTGTTCATCGGGAGGGGTCTGGCGTACTGCAAAACGGAGGAAACGGACCTCCTATGGTCAAAATGGGGGTTCTGTTGATCGGGAGAGGTGTGGTGTACCACAAAACAGACGAAACGGACTTGTGTTGGAGCGCTACGGTCGAAACGGGGGTCCTGTTGATCGGGAGGGGTGTGGCATACCGCAAATCGGACGAAACAGACTTGTGTTGGAGCGCTACGGTCGAAACGGGGTTCCTGTTCATCGGGAGGGGTGTGGAGTACCGCAAAAAGGGACTCCACAGGATACTGTTCATCTCCACCATCGACCTCCTCCAGCCTCCACGGGCTACCATCGACCTCCTCCAGCCTCCACGGGATCCTGTTCATCCAGCCTCCACCGCGCGCTACTCCATCGGCTACTGTTCAACCACCCCTCCACGGGCACCCCTCCACCATCTACTGTTCATCCAGCCCTCCACGGGGTCGTCCTGTTCATCCAGCCCTCCACACCTCGGGGTCCTATTCATCCAAAGGCAACGCCACCGCTCACTGTTCATCCGCCCCCCTGCAACGCTCACTGTTCATCCAAAGAGGCAGCATCGATCGGCTTCAGTTAGCAGTAGTAGCGAACGAATCGCTCGATCGGGTTCAGTTAACAGCCATCGATCGATCGCTCGGGTTTAGTAATGCGTAGCCTGCAGTGCAATCGCTCGGGTTCAGTTAGAGCCCAACGCCTCGCTCGGGTTCAGCTAGAGCCAACGCCTCGCACACACACGTGTACGTGTACGAGAGAAACGCGCATCGCTCGCCCCCCGACCACCCACCGTAACCGGGAACTCCCCAAAATTTTCCTCGCCCTCGCTTCTACCACGGTTTTTTCCGTCATGGACGGCCCAAAGAATGTCATGCAGCTGCGTCTCCGGCCTGCCCAGGACGAAAAGACCATTTTCTGTCATGATTTTTTGTCATAGAAGTAGGAGCCCACCACATCTATGATGATATCGGGTTTTGTCACAATTATCGTCATAGAAGTGTCATATGTATGATAGAAAAAAGTTTCGTTCGTCCCAAAATGTCACAGATGTGTCTTTTTTTGTAGTGAATGGGACAAAAGACATCTTGTGGGGAACCAAGAACAAGAAAATCAGTAGGATATTTAATTTTCCTGCACAATACTTCAACATATCTAACAATCCCAATTGGTGAAATAATATCTCTATTGTTAAGCTTAATTATAACATCAATATCTTCTATCTCAGCAGGTGCAATATCATGCATAATTTCTTTGTATAAGGAATGAGGTATTGCACTCGCACTAGCACCCATATCACATAAGCCATGATGACAATGATCTCCTATTTTAACAGAAACAACATGCATGCCAATAACAGGCCTATGTTTATTTTTAGTATCGGGTCTAGCAATTCTAGCAGCTTCATCACATAAGTAAATAACATGCCCATCAATATTATCGACCAAGAGATCCTTAACCATAGCAATACTAGGTTCAACTTTAATTTCCTCAGAGGGTGTAGGTGTTCTGGCATTACTCTTATGAACCACAGTTGAAGCTTTAGCATGATCCTTTATTCTAACAGGGAAAGGTGCTTTCTCAATATAAGCAGTAGGAAGAATAGGATCAGCATTATAAGTGATAGTCTTTTCTTCAACTTTAATAGGTTCAACTACTTTTACTTCAATGGGAGGATGACATCTAAACCACTTCTCCTTAGGGAGATCAACATGAGTAGCAAATAATTCACAAAAAGAAGCTACTATCTCAGAGTCAAGTCCATATTTAGTGCTAAATTCACGAAAAGCATCGGCATCCATAAAAGATTTAACAAAATCAAACTTAGGTATTATACCTGACTCCTTACCTTCATCGAGTTACCAATCTTCAGAGTTGCATTTAATTCTTTCCAATAAACCCTATCTGAATTCAGTAGTCTTCATCATAAAAGAACCGGTACAAGAAGTATCAAGCATGGAGCGATTATCTAGAGAAAGCCGAGCATAACTTTTTTGAATAATAATTTCTCTTGAGAGCTCATGATTGGGGCATGAATATAACATTGACTTAAGCCTCCCCGAAGCTTGAGTAATACTTTCTCCTTTGCGAGGCCACAAATTATATATATAATTGCGATCACGATGAACCAGATGCATAGGGTAAAACTTCTGATGAAATTCCAATTTCAATCAGTTGTAGTTCCATGATCCAATATCATCACATAGCCTAAACCATGCCAATGCCTTTCCCTTCAAAGATAAAGGGAAGACCTTCTTCTTGATAACATCCTCGGGCATACCTGCAAGCTTAAATAATCATCAAACTTCATCCACATAGATTAGGTGCATATCAGGATGTAAAGTTCCATCTCATGTAAAAGGATTAGCTAGCAGTTTCTCTATCATACCTGAAGGAATTTCAAAGTAAACATTTTCAGTAGGTTCAGTAGGTTTAGGAGAAAATCTTTGCTCTACTAGTCGGGGTGAAGATATCCCGAACAAGCCCCTCAAAGGATTATTTTCCATAGTAACAAGTGACAGTAAATTGCAGCACACCATATAAAAATTTTCCTTACCAAATTCCACCTACAAAGGCGCTTCACTCCCTGGCAATGGCACCAGAAAAGAGTCTTGACGACCCACAAGTATAGGGGATCTATCGTAGTCCTTTTGATAAGTAAGAGTGTCGAACCCACTGAGGAGTAGAAGGAAATGACAAGCGGTTTTCAGTAAGATATTCTCTGCAAGCACTGAAATTATCGGTAACAGATAGTTTTGTGCTAAGGTAATTCATAAGGGTAACAAGTAAAAAAAAGTAAACATGGTGCAGCAAGGTGGCCTAATCCTTTTTGTAGCAAAGGACAAGCCTGGACAAACTCTTATATAGAGGAAAGCGCTCTCGAGGACACATGGGAGTTATCGTCAAGCTAGTTTTCATCATGCTCATATGATCCGCGTTCGGTACTTTGATAATTTGATATGTGGGTGGACCGGTGCTTGGGTACTGCCCTTCCTTGGACAAGCATCCCACTTATGATTAACCCCTCTCTCAAGCATCCGCCACTACAAAAGAAGAATTAAGGTAAACCTAACCATAGCATGAAACATATGGATCCGAATCAGCCCCTTACGAAGGAACGCATAAACTAGGGTTTAAGCTTCTGTCACTTTCTACCTCTTGAGCATGTGTTGGTTTTCCCTTGAAGAGGAAAGGGTGATGTAGCAAAGTAGCATAAGTATTTCCCTCAGTTTTGAGAACCAAGGTATCAATCCAGTAGGAGGCTACATGCAAATCCCTCGTACCTACACAAACAAATAAGAACCTTGCAACCAACGTGACAAAGGGGTTGTCAATTCCTTCACGGCCACTTGCAAAAGTGAGATCTGATAGAGATAATAAGATAAAGATTTTTGGTATTCTTATGATATAGATTGGAAAGTAAAGATTGCAAAATAAAATAGATCGAAAACTTATATGATGGAAAATAGACCCGGGGGCCATAGGTTTCACTAGTGGCTTCTCTCAAGATAGAATAAGTATTACGGTGGGTGACCAAATTACTGTCGAGCAATTGATAGAAAAGTGCATAGTTATGAGAATATCTAGGCATGATCATGTATATAGGCATCACGTCCTCGACAAGTAGATCGAAACGTTTCTGCATCTACTACTATTACTCCACACATCGACCGCTATCCAGCATGCATCTAGAGTATTAAGTTCATAAGAACAGAGTAATGCATTAGGCAAGATGACATGATGTAGAGGGATAAACTCAAGCAATATGGTATAAACCCCATCTTTTTATCCTCGATGGCAACAATACAATATGTGCCTTGCTGCCCCTGTTGTCACTGGGAGAGGACACCGCAAGATTGAACCCAAAGCTAAGCACTTCTCCCATTGAAAGAAAGATCAATCTAGTAGGCCAAACCAAACTGATAATTCGAAGAGACTTGCAAAGATAACCAATCATACATAAAAGAATTCAGAGGAGATTCAAATATTGTTCATAGATAATCTTGATCATAAACCCACAATACATCGGATCTCGACAAACACACTGCAAAAAGAGTTACATCGAATAGATCTCCAAGAAGATCAAGGAGAACTTTGTATTGACATCCAAAGAGAGACAAGAAGCCTTCTAGCTAATAACTATGGACCTGAAGGTCTGTGGTAAACTACGCACACTTCATCGGAGAGGCTATGGTGTTGATGTCGAAGCTCTCCGTGATCGATTCCCCCTCCGGCGGAGCGCCGGAAAAGGCCCCAAGATGGGATCTCACGGGTATAGAAGGTTGCTGCGATGGAAATAGGGTTTCGTGGTGCTCCTGGATGTTTTTAGGGTATAAGGGTATATATAGGTGAAGGAAGTCGGTCAGGGGAGCCACGAGGGGCCCACGAGGGTGGGGGCGCGCCTCCCTGCCTCGTGGCCGCCTCGTTTCTTTCTTGACGTCCACTCCAAGTCTCCTGGATTACATTTGTTCCAAAAATTACTCTCCGAAGGTTTCATTCCGTTTGGACTCCGTTTGATATTCCTTTTTCCGCGAAACACCGAAATAGGTAAAAAAACAGCAATTTGGGCTGGGCCTCCAGTTAATAGGTGAGTCCCAAAAATAATATAAAAGTGCTTAGTAAAGCCCATTAAACATCCAAAATAGGTAATATAATAGCATGGAACAATAAAAAATTATAGATACGTTGGAGACGTATGAAGCATCCCCAAGCTTAATTCCTGCTCGTCCTCGAGTAGGTAAATGATAAAAACAGAATTTTTGATGTGGAATGTTACCTAGCATATTTATCAATGTAATTTTCTTTATTGTGGCATGAATGTTTAGATCCAAATGATTCAAGATAAAAGTTCGATATTGACATAAAAATAGTAATACTTCAAGCATACTAACAAAGCAATCATGTCTTATCAAAATAACATAGCCAAAGAAAGCTTATCCCTACAAAAATCATATAGTTTGGCCATGCTTCATTTTCATCACACAAAATGCTCCCATCATGCACAACCCCAGTTTCAGCCAAGCAATTGGTTCATACTTTTTAACGCACTACAGCTTTGTCAACCCTCACGCAATACATGAGCGTAAGCCATGGACATAGCACTATGGGTGGAGTAGAGTATGATGATAGGGATTATGTGAGAGAACAAAAAGGGAGAAAGTCTCATATTGACTTGGCTATTCAACGGGCTATGGAGATGCCCATCAATTGATGTCAATACAAGGAGTAGGGATTGCCATGCAATGGATGCACTAGAGCTATAAATGTATGAAAGCTCATCAAAAAGAAACTAAGTGGGTGTGCATCCAACTTGCTTGCTCACGAAGACCTAGGGCATTTTGGAAGCCCATCATTGGAATATACAAGCCAAGTTCTATAATGAAAAAATCCCACTAGTATATGAAGGTGACAACATAGGAGACTCTCTATCATGAAGATCATGGTACTACTTTTAAGCACAAGTGTGGAAAATGGATAGTAACATTGTCCCTTCTCTCTTTTTCTCTCATTTTTTCCTTTCTTTTCTTCTTTCCTTTTTTCTATTTGGGCTTCTTTGACCTCTTTTTTTATTTGGGCTTCTTTGGCCTCTTTTATTTTTCATAAAGTCCGGAGTCTCATCTCGACTTGTGGGGGAATCATAGTCTTCGTCATCCTTTCCTCACATGGGACAATGCTCTAATAATGAAGATCATCACACTTCTATTTATTTACAACTCAATACTTAGGACAAAATATGACTCTATGTGAACGCCTCCGGCGGTGTACCGGGATATGCAATGAATCAAGAGTGACATGTATGAAAGAATTATAAAGGTGGATTTGCCACAAATACAATGTCAACTACATGATCATGCAAAAGCAATATGAAAATGATGGAGCGTGTCATAATAAACAAAATGGTGGAAAGTTGCATGGCAATATATCTCGGAATGGCTATGGAAATGCCATAATAGGTAGGTATGGTGGCTGTTTTGAGGAAGATATAAGGAGGTTTATGTGTGATAAAGTGTATCGTATCACAGGGTGTGGATGCACCGGCGAAGTTTGCACCAACTCTCAAGGTGAGAAAGGGCAATGCACGGTACCGTAGAGGCTAGCAATGATGGAAGGGTAAGAGTGCGTATAATCCATGGACTCACATTACTCATAAAGAACTCATATAATTATTGCAAAAGTTTATTATCCCTCGAAGAAAAGTACTACTATGCATGCTCCTAGGGGAAGGGTTGGTAGGAGTTAACCATCGCGCGATCCCGGCCTCCACTCATAAGGAAGGCAATCAAAGAACACCCCATGCTTCAAATTTGTCACTTAACTTTTACCATACGTGCATGCTACGGGACTTGCGAACTTTAACACAAGTATTTCTCATTTTCATAATTACCCAACTAGCATGACTCTAACATTACCACCTTTATATCTCAAAACAATTATCAAGTATCAAATTTCTCATAGTATTCAATGCACTTTATATGATAGTTTTTATTATACCCAAATTGGGTGCCCATCATATTAGGACTAATTTTATAACCAAAGCAAATACCATGATGTTCTAAAAGACTCTCAAAATAATATAAGTGAAGCATGAGAGATCAATAATTTCTACAAAATAAAACCACTGCCATGCTCTAAAAAGATATAAGTGAAGCACTAGAGAAAAACTGTCTAGCTCAAAAGATATAAGTGAAGCACATAGAGTATTCTAATAAATTCCGATTCATGTGTGTCTCTCCCAAAATATGTGTACAGAAAGGATGATTGTAATAAACTAAAAAGCAAAGACTCATATCATACAAGACGCTCCAAGCAAAAACACATATCATGTGGTGAATAAAAATATAGCATCAAGTAAAGTCACAGATGGGCGAAGACGAAAGAGGGGATGCCTTCCGGGGCATCCCCAAGCTTAGGCTCTTGGTTATCCTTGAATTTTGCCTTGGGGTGCCTTGGGAATCCCCAAGATTAGGCTCTTGCCACTCCTTATTCCATAATCCATCAAATCTTTAGCCAAAACTTGAAAACTTCACAACACAAAACTCAACAGAAAATCTCATGAGCTCCGTTAGCGCAAGAAAGAAAACCACCACTTTAAGGTACTGTAATGAACTCATTATTTATTTATATTGGTGCTAAACCTACTGTATTCCAACTTATCTATGGTTCATACCCCCCGATACTAGCCATAGATTCATCAAAATAAGCAAACAACACACGAAAAACAGAATCTGTCAAAAAAAGAACAGTCTGTAGCAATCTGTAACTTTCGAATACTTATGGAACCTTAAAAATTATACAATAATAGGAAGTCCTAGGTAATTTCTCTATTAATCTTCTGCAAAAAGAATCAACTGAAAATCACGTTTATGTGAGTTATTAAAATTATTCTCATGCACACAAAAGTTTATGTTTTTCAACAAGATCACATTAACTATCACCCAAGATGATCCTCTAGGTTCTACTTGGCACAAACACTAATTAAAACATAAAACCACATATAAACATAAGCTAGATGAATTATTTATTACAAAACAGGAACAAAAAGCAAGGAACAAAAATAAAATTGGGTTGCCTCCCAACAAGCGCTATCGTTTAACGCCCCTAGCTAGGCATAAAAGCGAGAATAGATCTAAGTATTGCCATAATGATAAGCTAAATCATGAAAACTCATATCATATTCCCTACGTTCAGCAGCAAGTTTTCTTTGTGGCAAGGAAAAGTAATCAAAAGGGATAAATTTAATGGGGACAGAAGTCCCCAAGATCAAGCTCGGGAGGTATGGGTTCCTCCTTTGGACCTTCATATTGCACAAGCAATTCATCATTATAAGCATTATTTTGGCAAAAAGTCATGAGCCTTTGCTCAAGATAAAATCCTAACCCATTGTTTTGAATAAAAAATCATCATTAAGTTCAGATATTCTATCAACTAGAACATCGGTAGGAACCTTTTTTCTAAGGTTTTCATTATAAGTAACATGATCTAGAGATCGCAAACGCATTATGTCTTCTTGATTAAAAAGGATCGCATCTATGGGCGTCCACCCTATAGCGCGCAAAAATTTATTTGGCTTCTTTTATTATAAATCTGAACTCATGTGCAAGATAGTAGCTGCATGCTTAACAAAAGAATGCTCAATATTGGAAAATCCTAGGAAAATCTTTTGTATGCAAGGATGCATATGCATAAACTGTCTTTCAAGTTCAACTATAAGCAAGGATATAGCATCCGCAAGACTACTAGTTCTATGAAGAATAGATCCACCCATAGTGAGCAAAGCACCGGCACAAGTAAAGAAATCTTGAATAACCCCTTTTCCAATAATATTACCACTACCGATTCGAAACTTTTTAGTATGTAAGATGGTGGGTTCTTCAGTAGGATCATCAAAAGCATAGAAGTTTCCCACGTTATTACTATTGTCCTTATCAACGATAACCTCCCCAGTTTCAGACATAGTGGGAGCAAATACAAGAAGCAAGCGAAAAAGAGGCGAATGGGAAAGAGAGGGCGAATAAAACTGCAAGGGTGAAGTGGGGGAGAGGAAAACGAGAGGCAAATGGCAAATAATGTAATGCGAGGGATAAGAGTTTGTGATGGGTACTTGGTATGTCTTGACTTGTGCGTAGACTCCCCAGCAACGGTGCCAGAAATCCTTCTTGCTACCTCTTGAGCATGCGTTGGTTTTCCCTTGAAGAGGAAAGGGTGATGCAGCAAAGTAGCGTAAGTATTTCCCTCAGTTTTGAGAACCAAGGTATCAATCCAGTAGGAGGCTACACGCAAATCCCTCGTACCTACACAAAAAAATAAGAACCTTGCAACCAACGCGATAAAGGGGTTGTCAATCCCTTCACGGTCACTTGCAAAAGTGAGATCTAATAGAGATAATAACATAAATACCTTTAGTATTCTTATGATATAGATTGGAAAGTAAAGATTGCAAAATAAAATAGATCGGAAACTTATATGATGGAAAATAGACCCGGGGGCCATAGGTTTCACTAGTGGCTTCTCTCAAGATAGCATAAGTATTACGGTGGGTGAACAAATTACTGTCGAGCAATTGATAGAAAAGTGCATAGTTATGAGAATATCTAGGCATGATCATGTATATAGGCATCACGTCCGCGACAAGTAGATCAAAACGATTCTGCATCTACTACTATTACTCCACACATCAACCGCTATCCAGCATGCATCTAGAGTATTAAGTTCATAAGAACAGAGTAACGCATTAGGCAAGATGACATGATGTAGAGGGATAAACTCAAGCAATATGATATAAACCCCATCTTTTTATCCTCGATGGCAACAATACAATACGTGCCTTGCTGCCCCTGCTGTCACTGGGAAAGGACACCGCAAGATTGAACCCAAAGCTAAGCACTTCTCCTATTGAAAGAAGGATCAATCTAGTAGGCCAAACCAAACTGATAATTCAAAGAGACTTGCAAAGATAACCAATCATACATAAAAGAATTTAGAGGAGATTCAAATATTATTCATAGATAATCTTGATCATAAACCCACAATTCATCGGATCTCGACAAACACACCGCAAAAAGAGTTACATCGAATAGATCTCCAAGAAGATCAAGGAGATCTTTGTGTTGAGATCCAAAGAGGGAGAAGAAGCTATCTAGCTAATAACTATGGACCCAAAGGTCTGTGGTAAACTACTCACACTTCATCGGAGAGGCTTTGGTGTTGATGTAGAAGCCCTCCGTGATCGATTCCCCCTCCGACGGAGCGTCGGAAAAGGCCCCAAGATGGGATCTTACGGGTACAGAAGGTTGCGGCGGTGGAAATAGGGTTTCGTGGTGCTCCTGGATGTTTTCAGGGTATAAGAATATATATATAGGCGAAGGAAGTCGGTCAGGGGAGCCATGAGGGGCCCACGAGGGTGGGGGGCGTGCCCACCGCCTGGGGCACGCCTCCCTGCCTCGTGGCCGCCTTGTTTCTTTCTTGACGTCCCCTCCAAGTCTCCTGGATTATGTTTGTTCCAAAAATAACTCTCCCGAAGGTTTCATTCCATTTGGACTCCGTTCGATATTCCTTTTCTGTGAAACACTAAAATAAGCAAAAAAATAGCAATTTGGGCTGGGCCTACGGTTAATAGGTTAGTCCCAAAAATAATATAAAAGTGCTTAGTAAAGCCCATTAAACATCCAAAACAGGTAATATAATAGCATGGAAGAATCAAAAAATTATAGATCCATTGGAGACGTATCATCACTCTAGCAACCCATCATCTACTTATTACTTCCCAATGCCTTCCTATAGGCCCAAACAATGGTGAAGTGTCATGTAGTCAACATTCACATAACACCACTAGAGGAGAGACAACATACATCTCATCAAAATATCGAACGAATACCAAATTCACATGACTACTTATAACAAGACTTCTCCCATGTCCTCAGGAACAAACGTAACTACTCACAAATCATATTAATGTTCATAATCAGAGGGGTATTAATATGCATAAAGAATCTGAACATATAATCTTCCACCAAATAAACCAACTAGCATCAACTACAAGGAGTAATCAACACTACAAGCAACCCACAGGTACCAATATGAGGTTTTGAGACAAAGATCGGATACAAGAAATGAACTAGGGTTTGAGAGGAGATGGTGCTGGTTAAGATGTTGATGGAGATTGACCCCCTCCCGATGAGAGGATCGATGGTCATGACGATGGTGATGGTTTCCCCCTCCCAGAGGGATGTTTCCCCGGCAGAACAGCTCCGCTAGAGCCCTAGATTGGTTCCGCCCAGGTTCCGCCTCGAGACGGTGGCGCTTCGTCTCAAAAGCTTCCTTCTGATTTTTCAGGGCAAAAGACACATTATACTAGAAGATGTGCATTGGGGGGGCTTCCAGGTGGCCCACGTGGCAGGGGGTGCGCCCAGGGGGTAGCGCGCGCCCCCCACCCTAGTGGACAGTGGGTGGCCCCCCTCTAGTGCTTTCTTCGCCCAATATTTTTAATATATTCCAAAACTGACTTTTGTGGAGTTGGAGTTGTGTAGAATAGGTCTCTAATATTTTGCTCCTTTTCCAGCCCAGAATCCAGCTGCCGGCATTCTCCCTCTTCATGTAAACCTTGTAAAATAAGAGAGAAAAGGCATAAGTATTGTGACATAATGTGTAGTAACAGCCCATATTGCAATAAATATTGATATAAAAGCATGATGCAAAATGGACGTATGAATGCCCCGAGTGGCATCCCCTCTTTCTTCTAACAAGCATCGGTATTTTACTTGGAGCTATATTTTTATTCGTCACATATTATGAGTTTTGGTTGGAGCGTCTTGTATGATATGAGTCTTTGTTTGTTTTGCTTTGTGTTTTCTGTCTTGAATCCTTGCTGGACACACCTTTTTGAGAGAGCCAAAAATTATGTTATGTTTGCTCCTATGCTTCACTTAAATTTTTAGAGCCATGGAATTGCTCTAGTGCTTCACTTATATCTTTTTGAGCATAGTGTGCTTTGTTATTTTTGAAGAAATGCTCTCATGCTTCACTTAGATTTATATGGGAGTTAGTAATTTTTTTAAGAAATTATCTCTTGCTTCACTTAGATTATTTTGAGAGAAAGAAAAATCATGCTCATGTTCTTCACTTAAATTTGTTTGAGCTTATTAAAAGCAACATATGAAGTTAGTCCCAAAGTGATAGATATCCAAGGAGGATATAATAAAAACTTTCATGGAGATCATTGCACCAAATAAACTTGGTTCTTTGTAATGGTTTTGAGATATGACGATATGATATGTGAGTCATATGTGACAGCCTGATTTTTGGCCCATTCTTTTTCTTTTGTTTTTCCAAGGTTTTTGCCTGAGTTTTCTTTTTCCGTGGCTTTGTGGTCTGGAAACTGAAGAAGATGACCTCTTCTTTGCTTCCAGAGTGGCTTGTCATTCCCAAATCCTTCCCCATACCCTGTCATTTTCATCCTAGCCCAAATCTCAATATTATTTTTATTGGGAATATTCCTTTTCTATTAAAGGAATAACTCAAATTGCCCTAGGTTGTGAAGCAACCTATATTTACCTCACTCCTGAAATTCCCAAATAGTTCTCATAAATTGTTTGGGTCATATCTTGATCAAATATGGCAAAACTTTTCATTGCCATGTTCAAAAATAATTCCCCAATATTCATTTTTCTATTCTGCCCTGAATGGCACTTTGTGAAGGAAGTGTCATTTACATTTTTCCTAGTGGCTCCCAACCTTTTTGGGCATGTTTATATGTCAAAATAATTGCCGAATGCACAAGTTCAACTTTATTTGCCTAGCCAATCTTCCTTGGTGAATTTTCAAAGTTTCTGTCAAACAGAAGGCTTTGTGAAGGAAGTACTAGCTAGGAGTACCCAAATGAGTTGAACTTTTGAACACTCCTTAATGTGCTCATATTAAACCCCTTCACCCTTTTGCAGCCCCATCCAATCATCTAGTGAGCATAGGAGCAAATCTTTGTTTCTGGCAATATTTTCAGGTTGTGAAGCAAGTGTATTGCTTCAAAAATCCTGATAAATTACCATATCATTCTTATACCCATAAAACATCTCTCCACCCAATTTGGCATCATTTGAATGAGCCATTTGATCACCATAATTATTCCAAGTTTCTGGTCAGCAGAGATGTTTGTGAAGCAAGTGCCATTTTGGCTTGGCCAATTGGTATGAGACTTTTTGAGCATCTTCATATAACCAAATGATAAAGCCTTCCCAATTTGAGCTCAAGTGGACACTCCATGTGAGTGCACCATCATAATCTTCATTTCTGGACCATTTTGGTCAGTTGTGAAGCAACTGCATTAAATCTTGATCCATTTACCCTCAAAACCTCCAGGATGAAAGTCCTTCGATAGATAAACCTCCCAGACAAGCTATTTACTAAGTTACCTAGCTGGTGTCCCCACTGCACAGCCCAAACACTTGGCTGCTGATTTGCTTTGAAGCTAAGTGCAAATTAGTTCTTTGCCCCTGGAACGATTTGTTTCCTCATTTATACTTAGGTCACTAGGGTCATTCCACTAGACATGGTCGGCCCGGCCAGAACATGCCATTTGCACCAGAGACCGTGGTGATCACGATGGTGTCACGCACATTTCATGCTCTGGCTGGTTCTTGCCACTGTGCTCGTCTCCTCCCTCCTCGTCTTGACCTCCAACCATGTCCAGTAGCTGCCCCGTGAGCCTCTGCATTGCCCGGTGTCGCTGCTTTGTCGTGGTTCACCATGAATGCGTCGCAAATGCCATGCTCGTGCCATGTCCAGCCACTGCCCTCCATTAATGCTTGGTCGGGAGCTCGCCCATGAGCTCCACAAGCCTCCCCTCGGCCTATATAAGGACCCCTAGACTCTCCCGCAGCTCCCAGGCCCCTCCTCGTCCCTCCTAGTCCACCGGAGCAACGGCATCTCGCCGGAGTTCGTCTCTGACCGCCACGGCCGCCTCGGTTCCTCCTTGTTTCTGGTGAGCCTAGCCTCCCTCTCCTGCTCTGGTGTTGTCCATCGTCTTCCCCATGTCTCCACGAGCTGCCCCAACCCTCCTGCCCTCCCCAGAGTGCCCTGCATCACCGAGGCCACCACCGTCCGTGCCCTCCCTGCCGCCTCCCGTTGTTGCGGCCTCCTCTCCGTTCTACTCCTTCCCGGCGTCCCCTACTCCTCTAGATGGGTGCGACGTTCTTTCCCGAGCTCGCCGGTGCCCTCATCTCTCCAGGAGACGGCCAGAGTTGCTCGCTCCATCGTCCTCCATCTCCTCATGGCGCCGCCCGCCGCTGCCGTCCCAGGCCTCCCCGGCGACCACTTCCGCTCTGAACGGGTGCGGCGCAGCCCCGTGGTCCCGCCGGTGCCCTCAGCCAGGCTGGTGATCGCCGAAGCTGGCCGCTCCCTTGGCCGCTTCCCTCCTCTGCTTACATTCTGTTCCCCTCGGGAACGAACAAGAGTGAGGGGAGGAGGAAGATGACGCCTTGCCAGCTGGCAAGGCGGGCCCCATCCTCTGCGCGTGGACCCCTCCAGTCAGCCTAACAGCCATTGACCCTGCCTCTGCCATGTGGCAAGTGGACACATATTCGGGTGAGTACATTTCCAACTTCCAAAAACGTATTTCGTCAAATGCGCTTTCAGTTTTCTGTCCAGGCCCCTGTTTGAAAGTATTTTTCTTGCACATAGGTCCCTGGCAGAAAACACTCCATAACTTTTTATCCGTAACTCCAAATGAGATGATTCCAAAGCCTACTTCTTCGTTTTGTCAAGCCCGTTCTGTTTGTATCACTTTCATTATGTTTTGACATTCTGAAAATGACCTTTTTGCCCTTGCACGTAAACAGCCCCTCCGAGAGAGAACTGTTTCCGGCAAATCTTTCCGCGGCTTCACCGCACTTCTCCACAGTGCCTTCTTCATCCCCAGGCAAGCCGTAATACCCACTTGCATGATAGTCCTGCAGTAGCCATGGTTTTTAACTTGAACCTTTAATAAATGTTTGTTTGTTGAAAAGATGGTTATCGTTGTTCCAGTGATGTTTAGAGTTGCATGTTCACTTTTGTGCTATATTGTCTTGTACTCTGTTATCATGTTATACCTGCTAGTATTTACTTTCATATGTCTATGCTTGCTAGTATTACATGCTGATGCTGGTGATGGTCATGCTAGTCAGTATGCCATGCTCAGTGGATATGATTTATTGTTGATATGGTGGATAGTTATGTGATACCCTCATGATTATGTTGATATCATGTTCATGCATTTTATCATGGCTCAACATATTTGCATTCAAGTTAACCGGATTAAATTGAACTTGAACAACTGTTGGCTGAGTCATGGTGCCGCTGAATCGAAGCTGACCAGTGCAACCACGCTTACCGGTATGGGACGGTCCTAACTGGGTCAATTGTCGTGCCTCTCGTTGCTGCCTCCAACAAGGGAAGGTTATGCATGGGCCATACCCTGATTAGGTAGGACGGCATAAGCCTTGTGTGCCCGTAGTTGGTTCTGAGCTCATGTCCCTATGTGGGATCGTTTATGTTTGGCCACGATGGTGGTTTGAGGTGTCTTGAGGTAGACACGGGGCCACCCATGACTTAGCCCAGAGGGGAGTTAGTCGGAGTGGCCGGGAGAGTGTCATGGCAGTAGGACGGTTTTGTTGAAAGGCCGTTGGTCCACCCGAATGGGAGTGTGAGGCCATGGGTTCCGTAGTGTGGGTATAGTGTACTAACCTCTACAGAGTGTATATTAAATCTATCGATAGCCGCGCCCGTGGATAAGGGCCCAGGTCGAAAGTAGGGTACACCATGAGTCAACAGTAATAAGAATAACTTTATTAATGACAACTCGTGGTTGTGATCACCGTAAGGATCACGGGCGAAGTGTTGGCCGTGGTTGTGATCGTCGTAAGGATCACGGTTTGTGACCAAGTGTTGATCGTGGTTGTGATCGCCGTAAGGATCACGGTGGTATCGAGGATACCGAGTTGTTGTATATTCGTGATGTTATGCGAGAGTCGTGGGTAAAGATCAAGCTCCTTGTGGTCATTTACTGATCACTACGGTATTGTTCATACCAAGTTTGATTTGATCCTGAGATGATCGTGTGATGTCTGAGGTTGGTAAGTGATGCATGTGTTGGTTACGAGGTAACCCGAGCAGAATAAGTGGTGCATATAGTGTCATCATGTTGCATGCTAGTATTGTCGGATTAATATGTGCATGCCCTGTTCATGTTGTGTTAGCTGTATCATGTTTATGTTGGTCATGCTATGTTATTCTGATGATCTCATGATAATTCCTATTTAACCTGTAATTGCCATGTTGTTGTCTGTCTTGAATGCTTCTGGTTATTGTGAGCTTGCAAGTACATTCAATGTACTGACCTGGCGTGTCATGCCAGTTTGCAGGTCATGCTGGATTTGATTGCTTGCTTGCCGTGGTTTCCTTTCGTGCGAGCTAGGATAAGCATTCCAGCCAGAGTCCCTGCGGAGTGGAGTTCACCACTGTCGTCGTTGTTCCGCTGCTATAGTTCTTCCGCTGCATCGTGTGTTTTGCTGCTTGCATAGAGCAACAGTGGCAGGCGTAGTGTCGTCGTGCCGATGTAACCTTTGTACCCAAATAGATTGTAATAAAGAGTTGGTTTGTTCTATGCTAAGCAGTGTCGTATTCTAGAAGACTTCATCTCGATCTCTGGGCTAGAATATGGGGCGTTCCGCTTTTCTCTGAGCCGGGGAGCCACGGGCTTGGTATCAGAGCAGGTCTGGCTGTAGGATGCCCTAGACCGCGCGAACATTAGAAAGCGGTAGTATAGACCCCGGTTGGTTTGTTGCACTTGATTGCTGCATTTGTTTGTCGCATAGCTTGCATATAGATTATTATTTAGTCGCTAACGGTTAATCTTGTGAGTGTAGGTGGCATCATTTTCGATCCACCGCCTGCACCCTCCTTCTTAGCATGTCTGCTCTTTAGTGTTCAGCGCCATCTTTGTCCCAGCAGAGTGATGCCCTGGTACCCAGTGTTCCAGACACCATTTGCAGGAGTTATGCTCAGGTATCGCGTATATTCTTCTGCCACCCACCCATATTATTTCGGTGATAGACTTGTTTCTATCCTGAATCATGCCATCCATCTCGTCCAACTGGTAACCCTTACTGATCTTAGTTATCAAGAAAGGGCAATGCCAGCAGCCTTAGTTTTTCCCTGCAATCCTATTTCTTGGACGAATACGGATCTTTCTCCGTCCGCTTGATAATAATGTGGTTGTGACCTTCGTGTCCCACTGCATGGTTACCAAGTACGTCCTCTCCTCTAAGCTAGTTCAGGTTGCTACCTGGCTAAGCTAGCAGTTGGTGTAGCAATGTTTACACCAATTCTTCCACACATTTATTCGTCCTTGTGCACATCGTCACAGCATATTAGACCGCAATACCGGAGATCCCATGAGATTTGTGTGCTTAGATGTGCATGCATATTATTGTGTGAGTAGCAGTAATATGTGATGATTGCTTGATTAATTATATTAGTAGAATGCTTGTGTGCTTTTGTTTTAGTCGTTTCTGTTATTCCTTTCTTTGGACCTTGGGTGTTACAAATTTTCCCCTATTAAAGTTGCTCATCAACCGACACCGGACCCGAAGAGTCAGCAAGAAATGCATATATTAGCAAACTCAGCTAAACAGAATGGAATTATCAGCTGACTGCAGTGAAATTGGGAATATCTTGTCCGGATGCAAAAGAAATCCCGGATGGACCGTCAGTATCAAGTTTGCATTAGCGTGCACTCATCACAACAAAATGATTAAATCAGAAGAAGATAAATTGTGTGCAAGGTTGACAGAATATTATCAAAGGTATGGCTCAGATACAAGTTTAATTTTTTGTTGAGGATGATTTTGGAACTCGATGTACCTGGAAGCAAGCAAAAATATGGCATATACTCAAAAAGGAGAATAGTCCTGCAAAACCCCGTTTCATGCAAGAAATCAATAGCAAAAATATTCAGATGGTTATATATGTGAAAATTGGTCCGCATATCACAATAAGAAGTTTTTGGTGTAAGCAACCCACTTTTCCCTCACAAGATACCAGAGAAGCTTCCAAGGTTAGATTCATCGATCTTCCTCAGTACGATAGATGGATAACTTCTCGCACAAGGTACTCTGCCTTCTTCAGTAAGCAACCGCAAAAGCTTCTAGCATGAGGTACTGAGTCTTTCCCTAGCAAAGTCTTTAAGGGGGTAAGCTTCTGAAGCAGATACCCAGTCTTCTTCAGCAAGCTATCCGATGAAAGTTTCGAGCACAAGCCAGCAAATATTCCTCAGTAAGACATTGGTACAAGGTAGTACGCTGTGAATTGACAGCATATGGCAGTGAATCCCAAGAATCTAATCCGCAACATTTTGGTCAGAAGCAAGAATCAGTCAGAATACACGTCTGTCTCGGGAATCAGATTCTCATATATATGCTGTGAGCATACCACCAAGATCTCAAGTCACTCGGATGAGGATCTGACAACCACGTGAGGATGGTTAATAAAAGAAAGCCTGTATACCCTGCAGTGTGACAAAGGATTATGAGGATTAACGACATCAATGAGCTCCATACAAGTACTTGTGAACTGGAAAATGATCCTGATGAGCCCGTGTCCCCTTTTCTCCAATGACGGCACCACGCCTGTGATCTGAGCTGTTTCTAGCTATCCAAGGTGGATGCCGATTTTTGTTTCTCTCTTCAACAACTGTCACGAGTCTGAGCTGCTTTTCGGCCGTCTCGTACAATTGTTGACTTTCTTTTTGTGATAGTAGCCCTATAGCTACTTTTTAGCTATTTTAGGGAGATGCCACCTTCTTCTTATCGATTCGGTCTCATGCTCTGAGCTGCTTTTCGGCCGTCCTGAGTCGTGTTTGAGTTATTTCAGTAATGTCCCAGATCTGAGTTGTAAAGACCATTCTGGTGGCTACTGATTTATTTGCCGATTTCTTGCAAGGGTTTCGGATGATCATTTCCCAATGATCAGAACTTGAGAGGTGTTGAACCTGCCATTTAATGGGTTACCTTATCAGAAAAATGAGGATAAACTACAATTGCCGAAAAATTGCACCGACCGTACCTATGGTCATACGAAGAAACAATATGGTTGAGATGTTTCAGCCAAGGATCCAGACCAAGAAAACAATAATGAAGGAGCAAGACCAGTGATGCATCTATGAAAATTGTACATGATCACCATGGTGCAGATCCCCCGGACAGTCTAAGTTAGTATTGATCCACATGGATATGCCTACAGCATGAGTAATCGGCAAGAGGAATAGCAGTCTGGAAGCCTGAGTCCTCACTTATATGAATCATCATGGATAGCCTGTCGTGAACAAATTTTTTCTGTCAGAACCACCGTCAGTCAAGTTTGCAGATATTATCATACAGGCCAAACCCTTTATGCTGGCCGCGGCAGGAAACAATCAAATATTCTGTACGGATCCAATACTCGCGACAGTGGAACCGGTTAAGATGATTCAGAAACTTCTGCGATGAGTCAGAATCTGTCAGGAAACGGTTATGTTTTAACTCACTGTTTGGAACCCAAAGGTCCTGCATTTAGTGGAGAACCCAATGCAATGAGTCAGAGCTTGAGTTTTCATCAGAAAATTCTGATCATCATTACATGAAAGGTTGTCAGTGTCGGGTGGCACACCCAGCGGAAAACACTTTTGGATTTGTGAGACGGACATATATTTCAGTCGTGATAATTAAATCACACTCAGCTAGTTAGAAGATCTAAAAAGAAATTGGAGCCTATATAAGCATGAGCAAGCCAGGTAAGATCTGTCAGATATGGATACAGTAAAGCAAGCCACCCAGGGCCAGTCAGATAAAAATTTAGTGGGAACAACAATAAAGGAAAAAGGATACCCGAGTTGGAAACAGTTTCCTTAAGTCAGAATATTCATACTAGTTCCCTGAGCAACCAAATCTCGAGGACGAGATTTCTTTAAGGGTGTAAGGTTTGTGACAGCCTGATTTTTTGCCCGTTCTTTTTCTTTTGTTTTTCCGAGGTTTTTGCCTGAGTTTTGTTTTTCCGTGGCTTTGTGGTCTGGAAACTGAAGAAGATGACCTCTTCTTTGCTTCCAGAGTGGCTTGTCATTCCCAAATCCTTCCCTAGACCCTATCATTTTCATCCTAGCCCAAATCTCAATATTTTTTATTGGGAATATTCCTTTTCTATTAAAGGAATACCTCAAATTGCCCTAGGTTGTGAAGCAACCTATACTTCCCTCACTCCTAAAATTCCCAAATAATTCTCATAAATTGTTTGGGTCATATCTTGATCAAATATGGCAAAACTTTTCATTGCCATGTTCAAAAATAATTCCCCAATATTCCTTTTTCTATTCTACCCTAAATGGCACTTTGTGAAGGAAGTGTCATTTATATTTTTCCTTGTGGCTCCCAACCTTTTTGGGCATGTTTATATGTCCAAGTAATTGCCTCATGCACAAGTTCAACTTTATTTGCCTAGCCAATCTTCCTCAGTGAATTTTCAAAGTTTTTGTCAAACAGAAGGCTTTGTGAAGGAAGTACTAGCTATGAGTACCCAAATGAGTTGAACTTTTGAACACTCCTTAATGTGCTCATATTAAACCCCTTCACCCTTTTGCAGCCCCATCCAATCATCTATGTGAGCACAGGAGCAAATCTTTGTTTCTGGCAATATTTTCAGGTTGTGAAGCAAGTGTATTACTTCAAAAATCCTGATAAATTACCATATCATTCTTATACCCATAAAACATATCTCCACCCAATTTGGCAGCATTTCAATGAGCCATTTGATCACCATAATTATTCCAAGTTTCTGGTCAGAAGAGATGTTTGTGAAGCAAGTGCCATTTTGGCTTGACCAATTGGTATGAGACTTTTTGAGCATCTTCATATGACCAAATGATCAAG
Organism: Triticum aestivum; assembly: GCF_018294505.1. NCBI lineage: Eukaryota > Viridiplantae > Streptophyta > Magnoliopsida > Poales > Poaceae > Triticum > Triticum aestivum. Next base: position 734,063,362 of record NC_057801.1, read on the forward strand.
CCTTGCCCAATTTGAGCTCAAGTGGACACTCCATGTGAGTGCACCATCATAATCTTCATTTGTGGACCATTTTGGTCAGTTGTGAAGCAACTGCAGTAAATCTTGATCCATTTACCCTCAAAACCTCCAGGATGAAAGTCCTTCGATAGATAAACCTCCCAGACAAGCTATTTACTGAGTTACCTAGCTGGTGTCTGCACTGCACAGCACAAACACTTGGCTGCTGATTTGCTTTGGAGCTAAGTGCAAATCACTTCTTTGCCCCTGGAACGATTTGTTTCCTCATTTATACTTAGGTCACTAGGGTCATTCCACTGGACATGGTCGGCCCGGCTAGAACACGCCATTTGCACCAGAGCCCGTGGTGATCACGATGGCGTCACGCACATTTCATGCTCTGGCTGGTTCTTGCCACTGTGCTCGTCTCCTCCCTCCTCGTCTCGACCTCCAACCATGTCTAGTAGCTGCCCCGTGAGCCTCTGCATCGCCCTGCGTCGCTGCTTCATCGTGGTTCACCATGAATGCGTCGCAAATGCCATGCTCGTGCCATGTCCAGCCACTGCCTCCATTAATGCTTGGCCGGGAGCTCGCCCGTGAGCTCCAAAAGCCTCCCCTCGGCCTATATAAGGACCCCTAGACTCTCCCGCAGCTCCCAAGCCCCTCCTCATCCCTCCTAGTCCACCGGAGCAATGGCATCTCGCCGGAGTTCGCCTCTGACCGCCACGTTAGCCTCGGTTTCTCCTCGTTTCCGACGAGCCTTGCCTCCCTCTCCTGCTCCGGTGTTGTCCATCGTCCCCCCCCCATGTCTCCACGAGCCGCCCCAACCCTCTTGCCCTCCCCGGAGTGCCCTGCATCATCGAGGCCACCACCGTCCGTGTCCTCCCTGCCGCCTCCCTTCCCTGCGGCCTCCTCTCCGTTCTACTCTTCCCCGGCGTCCCCTACTCCTCTGGATGGGTGCGGCGTTCTTTCCCGAGCTCGCTGGTGGCCTCATCTCTCTAGGAGACGGCCGGAGTTGCTCGTTCCATCGTCGTCCGCCGTCCTCTGTCTCCTCATGGCGCCACCCGCCGCCACCATCCCAGGCCTCCCCGGTGACCCCTTACCCTCTGAACGGGTGCGGCGCAGCCCCGCGGTCCCGCCAGTGCCCTCGGCCGGGCCGGGGATCGCCGAAGCTAGCCGGCCCCTTGGCCGCTTCCCTCCTCTGCTTCTGTTCTGTTCCGCTCGGGAACGAACAGGAGCGAGGGGAGGAGGAAGACGACGCCTTGCTAGCTTGCTAGGCGGGCCCCATCCCCTGTGTGTGGACCCCTCCGGTCAGCCTAACAGCCGTTGACCCCGCCTGTGCCACATGGCAAGTGGAGACATATTTGGGTGAGTATGTTTCCAACTTCCAAAAACATATTTCGTCAAATGCGCTTTCAGTTTTCTGTCCAGGCCCCTGTTTGAAAGTATTTTTCTTGCAGATATGTCCCTGGCAGAAAACACTCCATAACTTTTTATCCGTAACTCCAAATGAGGTGATTCCAAAGCCTACTTCTTTTTTCGTCAAGTCCGTTCTGTTGGTGTCTCGTACATTATGTTTTGACATTCTAAAAATGACCTTTTTGCCCTTTCACGTAAACAGCCCCTCCGAGAGAGAACTGTTTTCGGCAAATCTTTTCGCGGCTTCACCGCACTTCTCCCCGGTGCCTTCTTCATCCCCAGGCAAGCCACAATACCCACTTGCATGATAGTCATGCAGTAGCCATGGTTTTCAACTTGAACCTTTATTAAATGTTTGCTTGTTGAAAAGATGGTTATCGTTGTTCCAATGATGTTTAGAGTTGCATGTTCACTTTTGTGCTATGTTGTCTTGGACTCTGTTATCCTGTTCTACCTGCTAGTATTTCCTTTCATATGTCTATGCTTGCTAGTATTACATGTTGATGCTGGTGATGGTCATGCTAGTCAGTATGCCATGCTTAGTGGATATGATTTATTGTTGATACGGTGGATAGTCATGTGATAACCTCATGATTATGTTGATATCATGTTCATGCATTTTATCATGGCTCAGCATATTTGCATTCAAGTTAACCGGATTAAATTGAACTTGAACAACTATTGGCTGAGTCATGGTGCCGCTGAATCGATGCTGACCAGTGCAACCATGCTTACCGGTATGGGACGGTCCTAACTGGGTCTATTGTCGTGCCTCTCGCCGGTGCCTCCAACGAGGAAGGTTATGCATGGGCGCTACCCTGATCAGGTAGGACGGCATAAGCCTTGTGTGCCCGTAGTTGGTTTTGAGATCATGTCCCCGTGTGGGATCGTTTATGTTTGGCCACGACGGTGGTTTGAGGTGTCTTGAGGTAGACACGGGGCCACCCATGACTTAGCCCAGAGGGGAGTTGGTCGGAGTGGCCGAGAGAGTGTCATGGCAGTAGGACGGTTTTGTTGAAACGCCGTTGGTCCACCCGAATGGGAGTGTGAGGCCATGGGTTCCATAGTGTGGGTACAGTGTACTAACCTCTACAGAGTGTATATTATAGGGTACACCATGAGTCAACAGTAATAAGAATAACTTGATTAATGACAACTCGTGGTTGTGATCGCCATAAGGATCACGGGCCAAGTGTTGGTCGTGGTTGTGATCGCCGTAAGGATCACGGTTTGGGACCAAGTGTTGATCATGGTTGTGATCGCCGTAAGGATCACGGTGGTATCGAGGATACCGAGTTGTTGTATATTTGTGATGTTGTGCGAGAGTCGTGGGTAAAGATCAAGCTCCTTGTGGTCATTTACTGATCACTACGGTATTGTTAATACCAAGTTTGATTTGATCCTGAGATGATCGTGTGATGTCCGAGGTTGGTGATGCATGTGTTGGTTACGAGGTAACCCGAGCAGAATAAGTGGTGCATATAGTGCATCATGTTGCATGCTAGTATTGTCGGATTAATATGTTCATGCCCTGTTCATGTTGTGTTAGCCGTATCATGTTTATGTTGGTCATGCTATGTTATTCTGATGATCTCATGATAATTCCTGTTTAACCTGTAATTGCCATGTTGTTGTCTGTCTTGAATGCTTCTGGTTATTGTTAGCTTGCAAGTACATTCAATGTACTGACCTGGCGTGTCATGCTAGTTTGCAGGTCATGACGGATTTGATTGCTTGCTTGTCGTGGTTTCCATTCGTGTGAGCTAGGATAAGCGTTCCAGCCAGAGTCCCTGCGCAGTGGATTTCACCACTGTCGTCGTTGTTCTGCTGCTATAGTTCTTCCGCTGCATCGTGTTGTTCTGCTGCTTGCATAGAGCAACAGTGGCAGGCGTAGTGTCGCCATGCCGATGTAACCTTTATACCCAAATAGATTGTAATAAAGAGCTGGTTTGTTCTATGCTAAGCAGTGTCGTATTCCAGAAGACTTCATCTCAATCTCTGGGCTGGAATACAGGGCGTTTTGGTTTTCTCTGAGTCGGGGTGCCACAGGCTTGGTATCAGAGCAGGTCTGGATGTAGGACACCCTAGACCGCGCGAACATTAGAAAGCGGTAGTATAGACCCCAGTTGGTTTGTTGCACTTGATTGCTGCATTTGTTTGTCGCATAGCATGCATATAGATTATTATTTAGTCGCTAACAGTTAATCTTGTGAGTGTAGGTGGCATCATTTTTGATCCACTCCTGCACCCTCCTTCTTAGCATGTCTGCTCTTTGGTGTTCAGCGTCATCTCTGTCCCAGCAGAGTGATGCCCTGGTACCCAGTGTTCCAGACACCATTTGCAGGAGTTATGCTCAGGTATCGCGTATATTCTTCCGCCACCCACCCATATTATTTTGGTGATAGACTTGTTTCTATCCCGAATCATGCCATCCATCTCATCCATCTGGTAACCCTTACTGATCTTAGTTATCAAGAAAGGGAAATGCCAGCAGCGTCAGGTTTTCCCTGCAATCCTATTTCTTGGAAGAATACGGATCTTTCTCCGTCCGCTTGATAATAATGTGGTTGCGACCTTCGTGTCCCACTGCATGGTTACCAAGTACGTCCTCGCCTCTAAGCTAGTTCAGGTTGCTACCTGGCTAAGCTAGCACTTGGTGTAGCAATGTTTACACCAATTCTTCCATACATTTATTCGTCCTCGTGCACATCGTCACAGCATATTAGACCGCAATACCGAAGATCCCGCGAGATTTGTGTGCTTAGGTGTGCATGCATATTATTGTGTGAGTAGCAGTAATATGTGATGTTTTCTTGATTAATTATATTAGTAGAATGCTTGTGTGCTTTTGTTTTAGTCGTTTCTGTTGTTCCTTTCTTTGGGCCTTTGGTGTTACAAATTTTCCCCTATTAAAGTTGCTCGTCAACCGACACATGACCCAAAGAGTCAGCAAGAAATGCATATATTAGGAAACTCAGCTAAACAGAATGGAATTATCAGCTGACTGCAGTGAAATTGGGAATATCTTCTCTTGATGCAAAAGAAATCCCGGATGGACCGTCAGTATCAAGTTTAGATTAGCGTGCACTCATCACAACAAAATGATTAAATCAGCAAGAAGATAAATTGTGTGCAAGGTTCACAGAATATTATCAAAGGTATGGCTCAGATACAAGTTTAATTTTTCGTTGAGGATGATTTTGGAACTCGATGTACCTTGAAGCAAGGAAAAATATGGCATATACTCAGAAAGGAGAATAGTCCTGTAAAACCCCGTTTCATGCAAGAAATCAATAGCAAAAATATTCGGATGGTTATATATGTGGAAATCGGTCCGCATATCACAATAAAAAGTTTTTGGTGTAAGCAACCCACTTTTCCCTCACAAGATACCAGAGAAGCTTCCAAGGTTAGATTCATCTATCTTCCTCAGTACGATACATGGATCACTTCTCGCGCAAGGTACTCTGCCTTCTTTAGTAAGCAACCGCAAAAGCTTCCAGTGTGAGGTATTGGGTCTTTCCCCAGCAAAGTCTTTAAGGGGGTAAGCTTTTGAAGCACGATACCCAGTCTTCTTCAGCAAGCTATCCGATGAAAGTTTCAACCACAAGCCAGCAAATATTCCTCAGTAAGACATTGGTACAAGGTAGTACGCTGTGAATTGACAGCATATGGCAGTGAATCCCAAGAATCAGATCCGCGACATTTTGGTCAGAAGCAAGAATCGGTCAGAATACACGTCTGTCTTGGGAATCAGATTCTCATATATATGCGGTGAGCATACCACCAAGATCTCAAGTCACTCGGATGAGGATATGACAACCACGTGAGGATGGTTAATAAAAGAAAGCTTGTATACCCCGCAGTGTGACAAAGGATTATGAAGATGATCGGCATCAATGAGCTCCATACAAGTACTTGAGATCTGGAAAATGATCCTGATGAGCCCTTGTCCCCTTTTCTCCAATGACGGCACCACGCCTGTGATCTGAGCTGTTTCTAGCTATCCGGGGTGGATGCCGATTTTTGTTTCTCTCTTCAGCAACTGTCACGAGTCTGAGCTGCTTTTCGGCCGTCTCGTACAACTGTTGAGTTTCTTTTTGAGATAGTAGCCCTATAGCTTCTTTTTGGCTATTTTAGGGTGCTGCCACCTTCTTCTTATCGATCCGGTCTCATGCTCTGAGCTGCTTTTCGGCCGTCCTGAGCCGTGGTTGAGTTATTTCAGTAATGTCCCAGATCTGAGTTGTAAAGATTGTTCTGGTGGCTACTGATTTATTTGCCGATTTCTTGCAAGGGTTTCGGATGATCATTTCCCAACGATCAGAACTTGAGAAGTGTTAAACCTGCCATTTAATGGGTTACCTTATCAGAAAAATGAGGATAAACTACAATTGCCGAAAAATTGCACTAACAGTACCTATGGTCATACGAAGAAACAATATGGCCCAGCTCTTTCAGCCAAGGATCCAAACCAAGAAAACAATAATGAAGGAGCAAGACCACTTATGCAGGTATGGAAATTGTACACGACCCCCATGGTGCAGATCCCCCGGACAGTCTAAGTTAGTATTGATCCACATGGATATGCCTACAACATGAGTAATCGGCATGAGGAATAACAGTCTGGAAGCCTGAATCCTCACTTATATGAATCATCATGGATAGCCTGTCATGAACAAAAAAATTCCGTCAGAACCACTGTCAGTCAAGTCTGCAGATATTATCATATAGGGCAAACCCGTTATGCTGGCTGGGACAGGAAACAATCAAATATTTGGTATGGATCCGATACTCACGATAATGGAACCGGTTAAGATGATTCAGAAACTTCTGTGATGAGTCAGAATCTGTCACGAAACGGTTATGTTTTAACTCACTGTTTGGAACCCAAAGGTCCTGCATTTAGTGGAGAAACCCAATGCAATGAGTCAGAGCTTGAGTTTTCATCAGAAAATTCTGATCATCATTACATGAAAGGTTGTCAGTGTCGGGTGGCACACCCAGCGGAAATCACTTTTGGATTTGTGAGACAGACATATATTTCAGTCATGATAATAGAATCACACTCAGCTAGTCAGCAGATCTAAAAAGAAATTGGAGCCTATATAAGCATGAGCAAGCCAGGTAAGATCTATCATAATGTGGATACAGTAAAGCAAACCACCCATGGCCAGTCAGATAAAAATTTAGTGGGAACAACAACAAAGGAAAAAAGGATACCCGAGTTGGAAACGGTTTCCTTAAGTCAGAATATTCATACTAGTTCCCTGAGCAACCAAATCTCGAGGACGAGATTTCTTTACGGGGGTAAGATTTGTGACAGCCTGATTTTTGGCCCATTCTTTTTCTTTTGTTTTTCTGAGGTTTTTGCATGAGTTTTCTTTTTCCGTGGCTTTGTGGTCTGGAAACTGAAGAAGATGACCTCTTATTTGCTTCCAGATGGCTTGTCATTCCCAAATCCTTCCCTAGACCCTGTCATTTTCATCCTAGCCCAAATCTCAATATTCTTTTTATTGGGAATATTCCTTTTCTATTAAAGGAATAACTCAAATTGCCCTAGGTTGTGAAGCAACCTATATTTCCCTCAATCCTAAAATTCCCAAATAATTCTAATAAATTTTTTGGGTCATATCTTGATCAAATATGGCAAAACTTTTCATTGCCATGTTCAAAAATAATTCCCCAATATTCCTTTTTCTATTCTGCCCTGAATGGCACTTTGTGAAGGAAGTGTCATTTATATTTTTCCTAGTGGATCCCAACCTTTTTGAGCATGTTTATATGTCCAAATAATTGCCTCATGCACAAGTTCAACTTTATTTGCCTAGCCAATCTTCCTCGGTGAATTTTCAAAGTTTCTGTCAAACAGAAGGCTTTGTGAAGGAAGTACTAGCTAGGAGTATCCAAATGAGTTGAACTTTTGAACACTCCTTAATGTGCTCATATTAAACCCCTTCACCCTTTTTCAGCCCAATCCAATCATATATGTGATCACAGGAGCAAATCTTTGTTTCTGGCAATATTTTCAGGTTATGAAGCAAGTGTATTTTATATTGCTTCAAAAATCCTGATAAATTACCATATCATTCTTATACCCATAAAATATATCTCCACCCAATTTGGCATCATTTCAATGATCCATTTAATCACCATAATTATTCCAAGTTTCTGGTCAGCAGAGATGTTTGTGAAGCAAGTGCCATTTTGGCTTGGCCAATTGGTATGAGACTTTTTGAGCATCTTTATATGACCAAATTATCAAGCCTTGCCCAATTTGACCTCAAGTGGACACTCCATGTGAGTGCACCATCGTAATCTTCATTTCTGGGCCATTTTGGTCAGTTGTGAAGCAACTGCAGTAAATCTTGATCCATTTACCCTCAAAACCTCTAGGATCAAAGTCCTTCGATAGATAAACCTCCCAGACAAGCTATTTACTGAGTTACCTAGCTGGTGTCCTCACTGCACAGCACAAACACTTGGTTGCTGATTTGCTTTGGAGCTAAGTGCAAATCACTTCTTTGCCCCTGGAACGATTTGTTTCCTCATTTATACTTACGTCACTAGGGTCATTCCACTGGACATGGTCGGCCCGGCCAAAACACACTATTTGCACCAGAGCCTGTGGTGATCACGATGGCGTCACGCACATTTCGTGCTCTCGCTGGTTCTTGCCACTGTGCTTGTCTCCTCCCTCCTCATCTCGACCTCCAACCATGTCTAGTAGCTGCCCCGTGAGCCTCTGCATCGCCCTGTGTTGCTTCTTCGTCGTGGTTTGCCATGAATGTGACGCAAATGCCATGCCCGTGCCATGTCCAGCCACTGCCCTCCATTAATGCTTGGTCGGGAGCTCGCCCGTGAGCTCCAGAAGATTCCCCTCGGCCTATATAAGGACCCCTAGACTCTCCCGCAGCTCCCAAGCCCCTCCTCATCCCTCCTAGTCCACCGGAGCAACGGCATCTCCCCGGAGTTCGCCTCTGACCGCCACGGCCGCCTCGGTTCCTCCTTCTTTCTGGCGAGCCTAGCCTCCCTCTCCTGCTCCGGTGTTGTCCATCGTCCTCCTCATGTCTCCACGAGCCGCCCCAACCCTCTTGCCCTCCCCGGAGTGCCCTGCATCACCGAGGCCACCACCGTCCGTGTCCTCCCTGCCGCCTCCCTTCCCTGCGGCCTCCTCTCCGTTCTACTCTTCCCCGGCGTCCCCTACTCCTCTGGATGGGTGCGGCGTTCTTTCCCGAGCTCGTCGGTGCCCTCATCTCTCCAGGAGATGGACGGAGGTTCCCGCTCCATCGCCGTCTGTCGTCCTCCGTCTCCTCATTTTTTATTGTGCCATGCTGTTATATTATCATTCTTAGATGTTTTACAATCATTTTATATCTTTTTTTGGTACTGACCTATTGACATAGTGCCCAGTGCCAGTTGCTATTTTCTGCTTGTTTTTTACATCACAGGAAATCAATACCAAACGGAGTCCAAACGCAGCAAAACTTTTTATGGGTTTTTTTCTGGACTAGAAGACACAAGATGGGCTTAAGAAGTACTAGAGGGGTGCTCCGAGGGGGACACAACCCACCCCAGGCGCGCCCAGGTGGGTTAGGCCCACCTCGGTGGCCTCTCGCACCTCCTCTTTGCTCTATAAATACCCCAATATTCCAGAAACCCTAGGAGATTCGACGAAAATAAATTCCAGCCGCCGCAAGTTCCAGAAACAACAGATCCAATCTAGACACCATCACGGAGGGGTTCATCATGTCCATTGGTGGCTCTCCGATGATGCGTGAGTAGTTCTTTGTAGACCTACGTGTCCGTAGTCAGTAGCTAGATGGCTTCCTCTCTCTCTCTTGATTCTCAACACAATGGTCTCTTGGATATCCATATGATGTAAGTCTTTTTGCGGTGTTTTTGTTGGGATCCGATGAACTCTGAGTTTATGGTCAGATCTATGTTTTTATCCATGAAAGTTATTTGAGTTTTCTTTGATCTCTTATATGATTGCATTGATTGTCGCCTCATATTTATTCTCCGATATTTTGGTTTTGTTTGGCCAACTTGATCTATTTATCTTGCAATGAGAAGAGGTGCTTTGTGATGGGTTCGATCTTACGGTGCTTGATCCCAGTGACAGAAGGGGAAACGACACATATGTATCGTTGCTATTAGGGATAACAAGATGGGGTCTATTCCTACATAAATAGATCTTGTCTACATCATGTCATCATTCTTATTGCATTACTTCATTTTTCCAAGAACTTAATACACTAGATGCATGCTGGACAACGGTCGATGTGTGGAGTAATAGTAGTAGATGCGGGCAGGAGCTGGTCTACTAATCTTGGACGTGATGCCTATATAATGATCATTGCATGGATATCGTCATGATTATTTGAAGTTCTATCTTGCCCAACAGTAATTGTTTTCCCACAGTTTGTTATTTTTCTCTAGAGAAGCCACTAGTGAAACCTACGGCCCCCGGGTCTCTTCTTTAATATATTTGCCTTCACGATCTATTTTTATTTGCTTTTATTTTCAGATCTATTAAACCAAAAATACAAAAATACTTTGTTGCACTTTATTTTATTTGCGATCTATTTATCCAATCTATTACAACTTTCTCCCGTCTCCGTGCCAATTTCTGGCGTTGTTACCCGAAAGGGATTGACAACCCCTTTAACACGTTGGGTTGCGAGTATTTGTTATTTGTGTGCAGGAGTTGTTTACATTGTGTTGCGTGGTTCTCCTACTGGTTCGATAACCTTGTTCTCATCACTGAGGGAAATTCCTACTGCTGCTATGCTGCATCAACCCTTCCTCTTTGGGGAAATACCGACATAGTTCTTGTAGACATCAAAAGGAATTTCTAGCACCGTTGCCAGGGAGACATCATTAGAATCTACTAGGTTCCTAATCACAAATCTCATCTCATCTCGTTTTCCTCTCCCCCACTTCACAAAAATTTGTTGTTTTGTTTGCCCTCTTTTTCATTTGCCTTTTTCTTGTCAAATCTCTTGTTTGCTTGTGTTACCATGTGCCTGCTATTTGCTTGCATCTTCACTTGCTAAAAATCTATTGATATGGATCCTCACCCACTTGCTAATCTTTTTAAAACATCCAATTATGATTAACGAATTGGTAGTGAATTGAGTGCACTTGATTATCCCTATGAAGGTCTGCTTGAAATTCGTGAATCTGAAAATTGTGATGAAGTGCTAAAAGAGGAAATTTATGAAGTGTTGAATGAAAAGCATGATTGCAATGTTGTTATCATAAATTCTATTAATGTTAATTCTGCTAATAATGTGCAAAACCCCAAGCTTGGGGATGCTAATTTTGGTATGTCCACTACTTATTGCAATGATCATGATTGGGGATTCGCAGTCCCAATTGCAAAAAGAACGTATAAATAATTGAACAAAAAATCCTATGGACAATAACCTTTACTTTACCGCTTGGGAACCGCTACTAATGTGTTTAGCATGGAAGATATTGATAACTGATGGTCATGAAGTAAACAGGAAGGGTGCATGTCTCAAAATTTCATTTACCTCTGTTTTTAAAACTTGAGCTCTTGCACCTCTGCAAATCACTGCTTCCCTCTGTGAAGGGACTATCTATTTACTTTTATGTTGTGTCATCACCTTCTCAAATAAGCGCCAGAACCTGAGAGCACTATTGTCATGCTTATGCATTGCGTGTAGCTAATGTTGGATGCATCATGACTGGATCTTTTCTACCATGAATTACAATGTTTAGTCGCTACTTGAACTTTGGAGGTGCTTTGCATTTATGTTTTGCGGTCTTAGAAAGGGCTAGCGAGATACCATTATTGTCATATTGTATCAGGGTTCTTTTGACAACGTGTTGCTGTTTGAGATGTCTTATTATTGCTCGCTAGTTGATTATGTCATTGACATGAGTTAATATAATTTTAAGAGTTATTGTCGACATGGTTAGTTATAATCTTTGCTGAAAACATGGGTGTTGTTTCAGCTTATTTATGGAAACAAGAGCAAAAGAGTTCTTTTTTTTCTTTTTCACTTTCAGTTTATCAAGCGAATTGCTTGAGGACAAGCTAAGGTTTATGCTTGGGGGAGTTGATATATCTCTGTTGTATCTACTTTTCCTAACGCTTTTCCTCTTGTTTTGGACTCTAATTTCCATGATTTGAATGAAACTAACCTGGACTGACGTTGTTTTCAGCAGAACTACCATGGTGTTGTTTTTGTGCAGAAATAAAAGTTATCGGAATGGAACGAAACTATGCAAGGATTTTTTATATAATAAAAGATAATTTTTTGAGTCAAGAACCACCGGAGGGGGGCACGTGGGTGGGCACAACCCACTAGGGCATGCCACCCCTCCAAGCGCACCTAGGTGGGTTGTCCCCACCTGGTGGCCCCGTGGACCCTGAAACCGACGCTATAAAATCCTATTATTCCAGAAAAAAATCAGGGAGAAAGAATTATCACGTTTCACGAGACGAAGCCGCCACCGTCTCCTGTTCTTCATCGGGAGGCCAGATCTGGAGTCTGTTTGGGGCTCCGGAGAGGGGGATCTTCGGTATTCGTTATCACCGTCCCTTCTCCGTCGCCAATTCCATGATGCTCCCCACTGGAAGTGAGTAATTCCTTCGTAGCCTCACTGGTCGATGAGGAGTTGGATGAGATTCATCATGTAATCGAATTAGTTTTGTTAGGGCTTGATCCCTAGTATCCATTATGTTCTAAGATTGATGTTGCTATGACTTCGCCATGCTTAATGCTTGTCACTTTGGGCCTGGGTGCCATGGTTTCAGATCTGAACCGTTTATTTTATTACCATTATATCCATGTTCTAGATCCGATCTTGCAAGTTATAGTCACCTACTACGTGTTATGATCCGTCAACCCCGGAGTGACAATAGTTGGGACCACTCCCGGTGATGACCGTAGTTTGAGGAGTTCATGTATTCACCTTGTGCTCATTCTTTGTTCCAGTTCTCTATTAAAAGGAGGCCTTAATATCCCTTAGTGTCAAATAGGACCCATCTGCCATGAGAGGGTAGGACAAAAGATGTCATGAAAGTTCTTTCCATAAGCATGTATGACTATTTACGGAATACATGCCTACATTATATTTATGAACTGGATCTAGTACTGTATCGCCCTAGGTTATGACTGTCTCATGATGAATACCATCCAACGAATCATTGATCCAATGCCTACGATTTTCCTACATATTGTTCCTGCTAAGTTACTACTGCCATTGTCACTATTGCACTTGCTACAAAATCTCTGCTATCACTGTTACCGTTACTATTGCTGTTGCTACTACTATCAAAATTACAATACTACTTTGCTACTGCTCACTTTGTTGCACATAATTAATCTCCAGGTGTGGTTGAGCTGACAACTCTGCTGCTAATACTTGCAAATATTCTTTGGTTCCCCTTGTGTCGAATCTATAAATTTGGGTTGAACATTCTACCCTCGAAAGATGTTGCGATCCCCTATACTTGTGGGTTATCATTTACCATAGACCTACGGGTCCATAGCTAGTAGATAAGATGGCTTCTTCTCTCTCTTTGATCTTCAAATACAATGTTCTCCTTGATGTTCTTGGAGATCTATTCGATGTAATCTTCTTTTGCGGTGCGTTTGTCGAGATCCGATGAATTGTGGATTTATGATCAGATTATCTATGAATAATATTTGAGTCTTCTCTGAATTCTTATATGCATGATTTGATAGCTTTGTATTTCTTTCCGATCTATCGATTTGGTTTGGCCAACTAGATTAGTTTTTCTTGCAATGGGGGAGGTGCTTTGTGATGGGTTCAATCTTGCGGTGTCCTCACACTGTGACAATAGGGGTAGCGAGACACATATTGTATTGTTGCCATTAAGGATAAAATGATTTGGTTCATATCATATTGCTTGAGTTTATCCCTCTACATCATGTCATCTTGCTTAAAGTGTTACTCTGTTCTTATGAACTTAACACTCTAGATGCACGCAGGAGTCGGTCGATGTGTGGAGTAATAGTAGTAGATGCAAAATCGTTTCGGTCTACTTGTCACGGATGTGATGCCTATATTCATGATCATTGCCTTAAATATCATCATGACTTTGTGCTTTTCTATCAATTGCTCGACAATAATTTGTTTACCCACCTTATGCTTTCTTCGAGAGAGAAGCCTCTAGTGAAACCTATGGCCCCCGGGTCTATTTTCCGTCCTATATTTTCAGATCTATAAAACCAAAAACTAAAAAGTACCTTGCTGAATTTTATTTACTTTCATTTGTTTTATATCTCTCTATTAGATCTCACTCTTGCAAGTGACCGTGAAGGTATTGACAACCCCTTTTTCGCGTTGTGTGCAAGTGTTTGTTAGTTTGTGCAGGTGCATATATTGGAGACTTGCTTGTGCCTCCTACTGGAATGATACCTTGTTTCTTAACTGAGGGAAATACTTATCTCTACTTTGCTGCATCACCCTTTCCTCTTCAAGGGAAAAATCAAAGCAAGCTCAAGAAGTAGCAATTACTAAACCAATAAAATCGCTAAGAAATCAAAAAACGCATCATAATTAAAGAATAGTAGTACCAATAGGAAACAAATAAAAAAACTATCTAATTCAAACATCATTCACCCTTTGCCTCACCACCACCACCACCACCACCAGTGTGTGTTGGCATTCTACCAAATAGTCCCTAAGTGTCTGTCAGTTTGTTGGAGGTCTGGAACTGAGACAATGTGCTTTGGCCACTTAAAAACACATCATGATGCATCGACTATCAAGGCTCAATCCATGTTTTCATATAGTAAGAGTGAGACTGATACGTCTCCAACGTATCTATAATTTATGAAGTATTCATGCTAATATATTATCATTCTTGGATGTTTTACAATCATTTTATAGCAACTACATATCATTTTTTGGGACTAACCTATTGACCCAGTGCCCAGTGCCAGTTGTTGTTTTTGCTTGTTTTTTACATCGCAGGAAATCAATATCAAACGGAGACCAAACACCGCGTAACTCCTGGGAGAATTTTTATGGACCAGAACACCCAGGATGGGCCAGAGCAGCACCCACCAGGGCGCGCCTGGGCCCCCAGGCGCGCCCATGTGGGTTGTGCCCACCTCGGTGACCTCCCGCACCCCTTCTTCACCCTATAAAATTCCAAATATTCCAAAACCCTTTGGGGTAGCCCTAGATCGGAAGTTCCACCGCCGCAAGGCCTCTGTATCCACGAGATCCAATCTCGACCCCGTTCCGGCACCCTGCCGGAGGGGGGAATCATCAGCGGTGGCCATCCTCATCATCGCGACGGCCACCACGATGAGGAGGGAGTAATCCACCCTCAGGGCTGAGGGTTTGTACCAGTAGCTATGTGTTTAATCTCTCTCTCTCTCTCGTGTTCTTGAGATGTCATGATCTTGATGTATTACGGGCTTTGTTAATATAGTCGGATCATATGGTGTTTTCTCCTCTCTATCTTGTTGTGATGAATTGAGTTTTTCCCTTTGAGATTTCGCTGTTATCGGATTCAATACTTTTATGGATTTGAGAACACTTGATATATGCCTTGCAATTGAATACTTGTGGTGACAATGGGGTATCGTATTGATTCACTTGATATATGTTTTGGCATTCAACTCGCGGATTCCCGCGATGACATTGGGGTAATCTATGCATAGGGGTTGATGCATGTTCTCGTCTTTTATTTCTCCGGTAGAAATCTTGAGGCACTCTTTGAAGTTCTTTGTGTTGGATTGAGTATTATGAATATGAATTTGCTTTGGTGTTATTTTAGTACGAACCCTAGGATAGATCGAACGGAAAGAATAGCTTCGTGTTATTTTAGTACGAACTCTTGAATAGATGGAACAGAAAGAATAGATTTGAGGTGGTTTCGTACCCTACAAACAATTCCACCTTATGTTCTCCGCTAGATAGGAACTTTGGAGTGATGTTTCATCGCACTTTGAGGGGTAATCATATGATCCAACTATGTTAGCATTGTTGAGAGATTGCACTAGTGAAAGTGTACACCCTAGGCCTCATTTTCCATTATTGCAATACCGTTTGTGCTCCGTTTACTATTTACTACCTTGCTGTTTTTTATTGTTCGCATTAAAAAAACTCATATCTACTATCCATACTACACTTTTCTCACCATCTCTTCGCCGAACTAGTGCACCTATACAATTTGCCATTGTATTGGTTGTGTTGGGTACACAAGAGATTTCTTGTATTTGATTGCAGGGTTGCTTGAGAGAGACTATCTTCATCCTACGCCTCCCACGGATTGATAAACCTTAGGTCATCCACTTGAGGGAAAATTGCTACTGTCCTACAAAACTCTGAGCTTGGAGGCCCAACACGGGTCTACAAGAATAAAGTTGCGTAGTAGACATCAGAGACCAGGGATAGGGCCAACAATTTAGTATGTGTGTGGGGCGGGGCAAGATTCACACTTGAGCTCCTACAGATGGATAAACACAGGCCCAGCCATAAAAATATCAGAGCATGCAAAAAATTGTAAGCCTAAACTCAAATAGTACATCTTTAAGGAGACAAGATTATTTTTCCAAGTAGGATTTTTTACCTATTGTAACTAGTTGATTTCAAATACAATTTCATGTTAATCAATTCATCCATATTAGATAACAAAAATTAGAGGATTGGGTATAGGTTAACCATGAGAGCGGACATGCCATAGAGAAGGTGTCCTGCGGCGTCAGCATCGTGGTCGCTCACTGTGGTGATGCTTCACCTGATAACCCCTTTATGATGATTGATGACAGTGAAAAACTGGGGTTTCCAGGAAGGCAAGGAAAAACCATGCACCTATGCAGCTGTGGTGGATCTCAATCAACCCTTTCTATCTTTGATTTCAAGGTGGAGCATGTTTTTCTCTAGCGGCAGTAGGCGAACACTCGATCAAACACCAGGGAGAGACGTTACATGATGCCACAATATGAATGTGTTTTGGATGCAACGATAAAATTGTGTTGATCGCAACAACAGGGAAAAGGAAGGTAATGTGTGTGTGCGTCTATTGGTAAGTTTTGGACCATCTCCCCTATGTACTCGATTGTGAACTTTTTCATTTGCTAGCTTTTGGTCTACTGTCTCTTTGTACATGGGTTGGGATGGGGCATGTGTTGGGGAACATAGCATGGAATTTAAAAAAAATCCTATGCTCACGCAAGATCTATCTTTGAGATGCATAGCAACAAGAGGGGAAGAGTGTGTCTACGTACCCTCATAGACCATAATCGGAAGCGTTTGACGCAGTTGATGTAGTCGAACTTCTTATAGCTCCGACTGATCAAGTACCGAACGTACGGCACCTCCGAGTTCTGCACACGTTCAGCTCGATGACGTCCCTCCCCCTCTTGATCCAGCAAGATGTCGAGGAAGTAGATGAGTTCCGTCAGCACGACGTCGTGGTGACTGATACGTCTCCAACGTATCTATAATTTTTTCCATGCTATTATATTATCATTCTTGGATGTTTTACAATCATTTTATAGTCATTTTATTCATTTTTAGTACTAACCTATTGACATAGTGCCCAATACCAGTTGTTATTTTCTGCATGTTTTCACATCGTGGGAAATCAATACCAAACGAAGTCCAAATGCAGCGAAACTTTTTGAGGCTTTTTTTGGGCCAGAAGACATCCAGTGGGCCAAAGCTGCACCTGGGGGTGCCTCGGGGAGGGCAGCACCCACCTGGGCACGCCAGGAGGCCCAGGCACGCCCTGGTGGGTTGTGCCAACCTTGGGTGCCCCCTGAACCGCATCTTTGCTCTACAAATACCCCAATATTCTATAAACCCTAGGGGAGTCAACGAAAATCAACTACAGCCATCGCAGAGTCCAGAACCACCAGATCCAATCTAGACACCATCACGGAGGGGTTCACCACTTCCATTGGTGCCTCTCCGATGATGCGTGAGTAGTTCTTTGTAGACCTACGGGTCCATAGTTAGTAGCTAGATGGCTTCCTCTCTCTCCTGATTATCAATACAATGGTCTCTTGGAGATCCATATGATGTAAGACTTTTTGCGGTGTGTTTGCTGGGATCCGATGAACTTTGAGTTTATGATCAGATCTATGTTTTTATCCATGAAAGTTATTTGAGTCTTCTTTGATCTCTTATATACATGATTGCTTATAGCTTCCTATTTCTTCTCCGGTATTTGGGTTTTGTTTGGCCAACTTGATCTATTTATCTTGCAATGGGAAGAGGTGCTTTGTAGTGGGTTCGATCTTACGGTGCTTGATCCTAGTGACAGAAGGGGAACCGACATGTATGTATCGTTGCTACTAAGGATAAAATGATGGGGTCTATCTCTACACAGATAGATCTTGTCTACATCAATGCAGGCAGGAGTCGGTCTACTAATCTTGGACATGATGCCTATATAATGATCATTGCCTGGATATCGTCATGATTATTTGAAGTTCTATCAATTGCCCAACAGTAATTGTTTTCCCACCGTTTGCTATTTTTCTCGAGAGAAGCCACTAGTGAAACCTACGGCTCTCGGGTCTCTTTTCATCATATTTGCCTTTGCAATCTATTTTCCTTTGCATTTATTTTCAGATCTATTAAACCAAAAATACAAAAATACCTTGCTGCAATTTATTTGTTCCGCGATCTATTTATCCTATCTACCACTTTTACCTCACGTTATTTGCCTATCTTGAGGCGTCGTACCTGAAAGGGATTGACAACCCCTTTAACACGTCGGGTTGCAAGTATTTGTTATTTTTGTGTAGGTGTTGTTTACATGGTGTGACGAGGTTCTCCTACTGGTTCAATAACATTGGTCTCATCACTGAGGGAAATACCTACTGTCACTATACTGCATCATCCCTTCCTCTTTGGGGAAATACCAACGTAGTTCTAGCAGACATCAAACGGAATTGCTGGCACCGTTGCCGGGGAGGATCTTCAACATCAACCAGGTTCCTAATCACAAATCTCATCTCCTCGCAATTTACATTATTTGCCATTTGCCTCTTGTTTTCCTCTTACCCACTTCACAAAAAAAATTCGTTTTATTCGCCCTCTTTTTCATTCACCGTTTTCTCGTCAGATCTGTTTTTGAGTGCAATGTTGTTGCGTAGTCATCATGACTCAAGAGAACACCTAGTTGTGTGATTTCTCAAATACCAACAACAATGATTTTATTAGCGCTCCAATTGCTCCTCCCGCCACTAGTGCGGAGTCTTGTGATATTAATACTGCTTTGCTAAATCTTGTCATGAAAGATCAATTTGCCGGTACTCCTAATGAGGATGTCGCGTCCCATCTTAGCACATTTGTGGAATTATGCAATATGCAAAAGAAAAAATGTGTGGATAATGATGTTGTGAAGTTGAAATTATTTCCGTTTTCTTTGTGAGATCATGCAAAAATTTGGTTTTCTTCTTTGCCTTGCAATAGTATTGATTCCTGGAACAAGTGCAAGGATGATTTTATCACTAAGTATTTTCACCCACAAAAAGTATATCCCTTAGAACCCAGATCATGAATTTCAAGCAACTTGAACATGAGCATGTTGCACAATCTTGGGAAAGGATGAAATTGATGCTAAGGAATTGCCCAACTCATGGGTTAAATCTTTAGATGATCATACAAAAAAATTATGTGGGCTAGAATTTTGTTTCTCGTAATCTTTTAGATTCCGCCGCGGGGGGTACTTTTATGGAAATTACTTTGGGTGAAGCTACTAAATTTCTAGACAAAATTATGGCAAATTACTCACAATGGCATACCGAAAGAGCTCCTACTAGTAAAAAAGTCAATTCGGTAGAAAATTCTTTCAGTGAAAAAGTTGATGCTCTTATGAAGTTGGTTGCTAATAAAAGTGCTCCTATTGATTTTAATGATGTGCCTTTGTCTACTTTGATTGGGCAAAATAGTGATGCCATAGATGTGAATTTTGTCTCGCGAAACAATTTCAATAACAATGCTTATAGAGGCAATTTTAATCATAGGCCTTTTCCTAGTAATTCCTATAATAACTATGATAATTCTTGTGGTGATCACACCTATCATAAAAGTGATGAAGATATTAAAATGATTGGTGTTTCTTCTATTGATTCTTTGTTTAGTAAATTTGAGATTGACGAAAAATGGAGTGGAGAAGAGTCAACTTTAGTTAGAAGGCGTCCCTATGATTCGGAGGGTGAAAATGTTGTTGAAAAATTTGATAAAAGTGGGTTTGAAGAGGTCAAGACTTTAACTAGCGATGTGCCCACTATTTTGGATTACAAACACTTTAATTATGATAGTTGCTCTTTGGTTGATTGTATTTCTTTGTTGCAATCCATGATAAATTCACCCCATGCTTATGAACAAAATAAAGCTTTTAATAAACATATTGTTGATGCCATGATGAAAGCTTTTGAAGAAAAGTTGGAATTAGAAGTTTCAATTCCTAGAAAATTGCATGATGAGTGGGAACCTACTATCAAAGTCAAGATTAAAAATTATGATTTTGCTTTGTGTGACTTGGGTGCCAGTGTTTCTACAATTCCAAAATCTTTATGCGATGTGCTTGGTCTTACCAATATTGAAGAATGCTCTTTAAATTTGCACTTGGCGGATTCTACTATTAAAAAGCCTATGGGAAGAAATAATGATGTTCTTATTCTTGCAAATAGGAATTATGTGCCCATAGATTTTATTGTTCTTGATATTGATTGCAATCCGTCTTGTCCAATTATTCTTGGTAGACCTTTTTTGCGTACTATTGGTGCCGTTATTGATATGAAAGAAGGCAATATTAAATTTCAATTTCCACTAAGAAAGGGAATGGAACACTTCCCTAGAACAAGAATTAGGCCACCATATGAATTAATCATGAGGGCATCTTATGGATCTAGAACCAAAGATGACAACACTTAGGTCCTACGCGTTATGCCTAGCTAGGGGCGTAAAACGATAGCGCTTGTTGTGTTATTCTCACGATGAGTGTTTATTCACTTGTCATTGCACGAGAGTACGACAAAGGTATTAGGGATTCCCATTCCCAAAAAAATGAATTTACTTTATGTTGTCAAATAATAAATTCCTTGGAAAGTGTTGGTATGGAGGGCAACCGTGGATTTGGCTAGCCATGGAAAGTGAAAGTAATGGTGGAAAAAGGAATAAAATTTATTTTTTGTTTGGGAACCGCCTATGATGTATCTAGCATGGAAAGTGTTGAGATCTCTAAGTCATTTTTGTTGTTGGGAAAAGTATGCCTCCCAAAATATTTTTATCTCTCAATTTAAGCTTTGAGCTCTGGCACCTCTACAAATCCCTACTTCCCTCCACGAAGGGCCTTTCTTTTACTTATGCAATTTTTTATTTTTGAATTTGAGTCTCCATCTTCTCTTATTAAGCACCAACGAAGGGGCACTATGATCGTATTTGAGCATTGGGTGTAGCTAATATTCAAGTGTGTTTCATGAATGGATCAATGATTGAGCATAATGGGATAGGGATAACTTGCTTTAGTGTTGATATTTTGAAAGACATGGTTGCTTGTTGATATGCTTGAGTATTAAAGTCTTCATGTCAAAACTAGACTATTGCTTTGAATCATATAAAAGTCCATATGTCCATGCTATAAAGAAATGTGATGAATATGTTAGGCCGCATTCCACATCAAAATTTATGTTTTTATCATTTACCTACTCGAGGACGAGCAGGAATTAAGCTTGGGGATGCCGATACGTCTCCAACGTATCTATAATTATTGATTGTTACATGTTGTTATATTATCATTCTTGGATGTTTTACTATCATTTTATAGTCATTTTATATCATTTTTTGGTACTAACCTATTGACATAGTGCCCAGTGCCAGTTGTTGGTTTCTGCATATTTTTTACATCGCAGGAAATCAATACCAAACGGAGTCCAAACGTAGCGAAACTTTTTGAGGATTTTTTTGGGCTAGAAGACATCTAATGGGCTAAGGCGGCATCTGGGGTGCCTCAAGGAGGGCAGCACCCACCAAGGTGCGCTAGGAGGCCCAGACACTCCCTGGTGGGTTGTGCCCACCTTGGGCACCCCCTGAACCGCCTCTTTGCTCTATAAACACCCCAATATTCCAGAAACCCTAGGGGAGTCGACGAAAATCAATTCCAGACGCCGCAGAGTCCAGAACCACCAGATCCAATCTAGATGCATGTTGGGATCTCCGGAAGGGTGCGTCGACTGCAAATTAAAATTTTCGTATGTGTAGAACAACCAGGAACATGCTACGGGAGATGGATCCTAGTTCGTTACCACTAGACGCGCAGTGCCCTACAGCGGAAGAAGGGTTGGGGCAGCGCGTCTGCGTGGATCGTCTCCTCCTCGTCCGATCTCCCTCGAATAGACGGTCGTCCGATCCCATGTACAAGTTCACCGGAGCGGCGCAAGTGCACCGCCTCTAACGGTATCCGCACATGCAGGAGGAACACCGTGTGGCGGACTACTAGGTCTGATCACACAGTCGGTGGCGAGTGGATGTGGCTATCCGCAACACATGCAAACCCTAGTGACAACGCTGAATCGATCAACCAAGTGGGTGTGCCGCACTTCCACTTTATATAGGCATCCGTCGCAGACTCAACACTTCGGCCTTGCACGGATCCTAAAGCCCAAAGTCTACTCGGTCGTGTTCCAAGTCCAGCTCGGATCACATCCGACCAATGTCCTCCGAATTGACCTCGTAGGTTCCTTCCCTTAAGCGCGTGACCCCTTAGGTTCAAGTCGGCTTGGTCACAGTTTGGATCACCTCCGACCTGCACGGTTGGTAGCGGCCTCTAGCAAGACATGTCGACCACCAAGCAGACTATGAAGCTGGTTAGGCGAACCTGTACAACGTGTCACACTTCTGTTCCCTTTGCCTCACGATATATGTTGTCGGGCTCAAGGCGAGACTGTCATCCTTGTGCTAGCTCGACCTCTTTCTCGTTCCATTAATACCAACCACAAACTGGATTATCTCATAATCCTTGTCGCATGGCCATGCTTATCCTGGTCGGATCACATGAGGGGCCCAGAGTATATCTCTCCTAATCGGAGGGGCAAATCCCATCTTGTTTGACCATTGCAGCATGGGACTAGACAAACCCGAAACCTACCTTTGTAACTACCCAGTCATGGAGTAGAGTTTGGTCGGCCCAAAGCAAGTCTGTCACCACCCCGAGTACATGTGTCAGCTCAGGTCTTAGGACATAGAATGTATGTTGTACTAGAGACTCACAGATGACATATCGATGTGTATCATAGTTGGGTTTGTTCGACTCAGACCTTATCTCGACTCGGATCCAACTATGTCGAATCCGACCAGACCTTTCCAAGTCCATATTAACCGGTTAGCATCGAATGCTCCATGGCTAGTGAGACTGAGCCATCGACCGTGTCATATGCTAGTCTAGTCGGCTCCGCGTCCACACAACCCTTTCGACTAGGGACCTTTTAGGACAGTCATCATACAATGCATAGTCCCACAAACAAGTCACGTACTGGCTGATACACATGATTGATAATGTCCAAGGACTATCTTTATTCATAAACAAATAGGAAATATCATCATACATGATTGCCTCTACGGCATATCTCCAACAGTCTCCCACTTGCACTAGAGTCAATCAAATAGACATAGAATGCCCATATCTCTAACCTGCTCCTCATGCTTGGGTTGTGGAAGTGGCTAAGTCAACGGATCTGCAACATTTGCATCCATGTGAACTTTGCATAAGTCTACATCACCATTCTTTACGATCTTTCATATCAGGTGATATTTCCGATCTATGTGTCTGACCTTGTGGTGATTCCTCGGCTCCTTGGCTTGTGCGATGGCACTAGAATTATTACAATAAAGGTCCAACGGTTTTACCGAGGCTTGGAAAATACCAAGATCATCCAGGAAATGCCGGATCCAAACACCTTCCTTTGCAGCTTCACAAGCCGCAATGTAATCGGCTTCTGTGGTAGAATCAGCCACCGTATCTTGCTTGGAACTCATCCAGCTCACTGCCCCTCCGTTCATGACGTATACGAATCCAGACTATGATCGACAATCATCTCTATCGGTTTGGAAACTAGCATTGGCGTAACCCCTTACGACGAGCTCTTCCTCACCTCCATAAACTACGAACATCTCTTTAGTCCTTTTCAGGTACTTCAAAAATAGTCTTTACCGCTGCCCAGTGACTCTCACCTGGGTTGGCCTGGTATCTACTTGTTAGGATTATTGCAAAAGCAACATCAGGCCTTGTACATATCATGGCATACATGATGGATCCGATTGCCGAGGCATACGGAATCCTACTCATCCTACTTCGCTCATCAGATGTCGAAGGACTCTTAGTCTCGCTTAGCCTTATACCATGTGAGAGTGGCAAGAACCCTTTCTTCGCCTCACTCATGTTGAGCCGCTTCAACACTTTATCTATGTACGTGCTCTGGCTTAAGCCGAGCAGCCTCCTCGATCTATCTCTATAGATCTTAATGCCTAAAATATAGACTTCCTCACCAAGGTCTTTCATCGAAAACTTGCCATTCAATGACCCCTTGACCGAGTTTAGCATCGAAACATCATTTCGATCAGTAGTATGTCATCCACATACAAGATCAAAAATACTATCGAGCTCCCACTTAACTTCTTGTATAAACAAGTGTCCTCTTCGCTTTTGATGAAACCGAGACCAGTGACGACCTCATCAAAACGAATGTTCCAGCTCCGAGATGCTTGCCTCAACCCATAAACGGATCTCTTGAGCTTGCATACCTTACTAGCGCTAGTCCGATCAACAAAACCCTCGGGCTGTATCATATACACGTCCTCGGTTAAATTTCCGTGAAGGAAAGCCGTTTTGACATCCATCTGCCATATCTCGTAATCAAAATATGCAACTATAGCTAGTACGATCCTCACCGACTTCAGCATCGCTACCGGCGAGTTAGTCTCGCCGTAGTCAATTCCTTGAACTTGTCCATAACCCTTAGTGACAAGCCGAGCTTTGTGGATCTGAACATTTCCATCCACATCGGTTTTCTTCTTAAAGACCCATTTGCAACCAATGGCCGTTACGCCAGGTGGTGGATCAACCAAGTCCCAGACTTGATTCTCATCTATGGAATTTAACTCGGATCTCATGGCCTCCAGCCATGCCTCGGAATCTAGGCTCACCATCGCTTCTACATACGTGGCCGGCTCGTTGCTTTCTAGCAACAACACATCACGCACTCTGCGCAATCTTTCCGACCTCCGTGGTTTCGGTGCCGCTTCCACTACGGGTTCCCTGATTGACTCCGGTATGATCTCACCACCAGCCGAGCCGTCCCCGAGTGGTCCTCGAATTTCTTCGAGTTGAACCGTCCTCCCACTGGCTTCCCGACTGAGAAACTCTTTCTCAAGGAAAACCCCGTTCCGAGCAACAAACACTTTGTTCTCTTCCCGGTTGTAGAAGCTATATCCCAAGGTTTCCCTCAGATATCCCACGAATATGCATTTATTCGACTTGGGTGTAAGCTTGTCTGACATAAGTCGCTTGAAAAATGCTTCACAACCCCAAATCTTTAGAAAAGACAAACTGGGACTCTTCCTGGTCCACATCTCATGTGGTGTCTTGTCTACGGATTTTGATGGTACCCTGTTAAGTGTGAAAGCTGTAGTTTCTATAGCGTATCCCTGGAATGACAAGGGTAAATCCGATTTGCTCATCATAGACCGGACCATGTCCAACAAGGTCCTATTCCTCCGCTCCGATACACCATTTCTCTGTGGCGTACCCGGAGGTGTGAGCTGAGGTACTATACCTCGGCTTTTCAGATGATCATCAAACTCCTGGCTCATGTACTCACCTCCATGATCAGATCGCAGAAGCTTTATAGTCTTGTCGAGCTGATTCTCAACCTCGTTCTAAAACTCTTTGAACTTTTCAAAAGTTTCCGACTTGTGCCTCATCAAATAGATATATCCATATCTACTCAAGTCGTTGATAAAAGTCACGAAGTACTGATAGCCACCTCTAGCAGTTGTGCTCATTGGACCACACGCATCACTGTGTATAAGCTCCAATAGCTCGGATGCCCTCTCGCAACTCTTTGCGAAAGGAGACTTAGTCATCTTGTCGAGCAAGCATGATTCACATGTCTCAAACGACCCGAAGTCGCACGAAGTTAGGAGCCCATCATCATGGAGCTTCTTCATGCGTTTCAGACTAATGTGTCCAAGCCGGCAATGCCAGAAGTATTTCGGATTTATCTCATTAGGCTTATGCCTCTTGACATTCACGTTATAGACCGGTTCCTGTTCTAGATTCAATATAAAAATCCCATCAACAATGGGTGCATAGCCATGGAACATACCATTCAAAAATATCGAACAACCATTGTCCTTTAAATTGAATTCATAACCTTGACTCATCTAACATGAGGCAAAAAAAAATGTTTCGACTAAGTGCAGGAATGTAATAACAATTATTCAATTCCATAATGAATCCGGAAGGAAGATGGAGTTGCATCGTGCCGACCTCCAACGCAGCAACTCTTTCATTGTTGCTGGTCCTGATGTCAATCTCCCGTTGTGCCACACGCCTAGTTCTTACCAGCCCTGCATCGAGTTGCAAATGTGAACAACCGATCCGGTATCAAATATCCAAGAGCTACTAGGTATGTCAGCAAGGTAAATGTCTATAACATATGCAACAAGTGTACCTTTGCCTGAAGCAGCATTCCTATCCTTCTTGCCATGCTCTGCAAGCCACTTGCTATAGTTCCTTTTCCAGTGACCGGTCTCCTTGCAGTGATAGCAAACGGTCTTCAAGTCCGGTCCAGACTTCGGCGCAGCGGTGGAGGTTACCGTCTCCGTGCCCTTTGCCTTAGCCTTTTTCTTGGACCAACTCTTCTTGAACTTAGCCGATTTCTGCACCATCAACACTTGATGCAAGCCTTTCTTAATATCCTGCTCTGCCACTTTGAGCATCCCATGCAATCCAGTGAGTTCTTATCCATGCCATGCATATGATAGTTCAAGATGAACGTCCCATAGTTGGGCGGAAGAGAACCCAGAACAGCATCACTAGCTAGCTCATCCAAGAGCGGGAAGCCCAAACAATCCAAAGCTTGCACATATCCGATCATCTTGATCACATGTGGGCTCAGTGGATCACCTTCCTTCAGCTTACAATCCATCAAGGATCGCCAGATGTTGAACCTCTCGGTCCTAGCCTGTGTCTGAAACATGCTCTTGAGACTCTCGATCATATCGTAAGCCTCAACATTTTTGAAATGTTGTTGCAAATCGGGCTCCATACAAGCCAGTATCAGACAACTGATCTCCGTTGATTCATCAATGAGTTTTTGGTAGGCATTCTTAGTTGTGGCATTAGCATTATCGGCAGGTTCCTCTGGAAGTGGATCCTCTAGAACATGTTCCTTTTTATCGTGCTTGAGAACAATTCTCAGATTTCTATACCAGGTGGTAAAGTTTGTTCCATTCAGTTTATCCTTTTCCAGAATTGATTTCAATGCAAAGTTGGGTTGAGCAGGTGGTGCCATTGATCTACAACAGAAAATATGCAATCACTAAGAAATGTGTTTATGTAGAGTAATTCAAGCCTAAACAGAAATACTCCCACTAAAGTTAGCATCCCTCCGCAAACTCTCAGTGATTCAAGATCCGACAAGCGCATGCGACTAGTGAGCTTTAGCATCACTGCTAGCCAACATACCTATCCAGTAAGCAACTCCTTGCTAATCGTATCTCTATACGACTCCTATCGGTCGGGAAGGTATCTCATACCCCGGCTCCCAACCTTCTTTGCCACAAGGCCCAAAACCATTTTGATAACCTTGTCAAGTTAACGTGAAGCAGTGCATGTCCGTGTCCGACATGAACCCTTCAGTTCACGGACA
Source organism: Triticum aestivum (assembly GCF_018294505.1). Classification (NCBI taxonomy): domain Eukaryota; kingdom Viridiplantae; phylum Streptophyta; class Magnoliopsida; order Poales; family Poaceae; genus Triticum; species Triticum aestivum. The sequence goes on from NC_057801.1 coordinate 734,090,682, forward strand.
CCCAGCAGCACCCCAATTTTATGAGCCCACTACTAGACGTACTTGACGTGCGAAGGTGCAACATCGGGAATGGCAATTTACTTGATATTCATGAGAGATCTTTCTACCATTCTAACATGCATAGAAACAAAGAAGCATAACAATCACAAATAAACACATATTGTGAAATATTATGGCTTCTTCATGGACGTTCTTCCATGTCGGCTCCGACTCCGATGACCATCTAGGAACTCCATCTTTTTTGTCACGCCGGGACGCCAAGCCACCAACCTGATCTCTATTATCCAACTACTACAACTAGTAATGAATTTTACATAGAGTCATAAGTCGACACGCAGGTCGTTATACATTATAATGAAAGCACTTTGGCTCCTGCCGGCTGACAAACATGACACGCAGGCCACGTATAAATTACACACATGCATCACATGCACATGAGCCATACTATTCACATCCAACCTGCAAAACAAAGTTATGTACAGAATCGTATTCTACCGTTTTGTGTGTCGGGTACGAAATACACGGCGCTACACACATGGCGGTTAGCGGGCGGGTTTCGAAGGGGCAGCGCCCCTCGCGAGTGCGGGCAGCGCCCGATGTTTTTGGAAATCACAGATCACATCTGAACTCCGATCACGCCGAATTTTCTGATCTGACTGATCTTATCGATCATCGTGAGTCCGATTGGGGTTTACGTTTCACTGTTAACCCTGATGGCGGATACCGACTGGTAGGGGTAGGTTGTGTCATGACCTCATCAGCTCTGATCATCAAAAAACATAGCCACATCAATCCCCATGTGCAGTTGATCTCATAAACCGTGCACACAGCCGATCTCATCAAGGAAAACAGATCTCATCTACCGCCTCCACATATCTAATATGCATACGATCAGAATCCAAATCTTATAGCAGAGGCTCTGATACCACTGTTGGGATCTATGGTAGGGTGCGTCGACTGCAAATTAAAATTTTCCTACGCGTAGAACAACTAGGAACATGCTACGGGAGATGGATCAATGTTTGTTACCACTAAACGCATAGTGCCGTGCAGTGGAAGAAGAGTTGGGGCGGCGCGTCTGCGTGGATCGTCTCCTCCTTGTCCGATCTCCCTCGAACAGTCGGTCGTCCGATCCCACGTACAAGTTTGCTGGAGCGGCACAAGTGAACCGCCTCTAACAGTATCCGCGCGTGCAGGAGGAACACCGTGTGGCGGACTGCTAGGTCTGATCACACAGTCGGCAGCGAGTGGAGGTGGCTACTCGCAACACATATGCAAACCCTAGTGATAGTGCCGAAGCGATCAACCAAATGAGTGTGCCACACCTCCACTTTATATAGGCGTCCGTCGCGGGCTCAACACTTGGGCCTTGCACGGATCCTAAAGCCCAAAGTCTACTCGGTTGCGTTCCAAGTCCAGCTCGGATCACATCCGACCAATGTCCTCCTTCCCTTAAGCGTGCGACCCCTTAGGTTCAAGTCGGCTTGGTCACAGTTAGGATCACCTCCGACCTGCATGGTTGGTAGCAGCCTCTAGCAAGGCGTGCCGACCACCAAGAAGACTATGAAGCTGGTTAGGCGAACCTGTACAACCTGTCACACTTTTGTTCCCTTTGCCTCACGATATATGTTGTCGGGCTCAAGGCGAGACTGTCATCCTTGTGCTAGCCCGACCTCTTCCTCGTTCCAGTGATACCGACCACAAACTGGATTGTCTCATAATCCTTGTCGAATGGCCATGCTTATCCTGGTCAGATCACACGAGGGGCCCAAAGTATATCTCTCCTGATCGGAGGGGCAAATCCCATCTTGCTCGACCATGTCTCGCAGCATGGGGCTGGACAAACCTGAAACCTACCTTTGTAACTACCCAGTCATGGAGTAGCGTTTGGTCGGCCCAAAGCAAGTCTGTCACCATCCCGAGTACATGTGTCACCTCAGGTCTTAGGACATAGAACGTATGTTGTACTAGAGACTCACAGATGACATATCGTTGTGTCTCATAGTTGGGTCTATCCGACTCGGACCTTATCTCGACTCGGATCCGAATACGTCCAATCCGACCAGACCTTTCCAAGTCCATATTATCCGGTTAGCATCTAATGCTCCATGGCTAGTGAGACCGAGCCATCAACCGTGTCATATGCTAGTCTAGTCAGCTGCGCATCCACACAGCCCTTTCGACTAGGGACCTTTTAGGACAGTCATCATACAATGCATAGTCCCACAAACAAGTCACGTACTTGCTGATACACATGATTGATAATGTCCAAGGACTATCTTTATTCATAAACACATAGGAAATATCATCATACATGATTGTCTCTAGGGCATATCTCCAACAACGCCATCATGAAGGGGTTCACCACTTCCATTGGTGCCTCTCCGATGATGCGTGAGTAGTTCTTTGTAGACCTACGGGTCAGTAGTTAGTAGCTAGGTGGCTTCCTCTCTCTCTCTTGATTATCAATACAATGGTCTCTTGGAGATCCATATGATGTAAGCCTTTTGCGGTGTATTTGTTGGGATCCGATGAACTTTGATTTTATGATGAGATCCATGTTTTTATCCATGAAATATATTTGAGTCTTCTTTGATCTCTTAAATGCATGATTGCTTATAGCCTCGTATTTCTTCTTCGATATTTGGGTTTTGTTTGGCCAACTTGATCTATTTATCTTGCAATGGGAAGAAGTGCTTTGTAGTGGGTTTGATCTTACGGTGCTTGATCCCAGTGACAGAAGGGGAACCGACACGTATGTATCGTTGCTACTAAGGATAAAATGATGGGGTCTATCTCTACATAGATAGATCTTGTCTACATCATGTCATCGTTCTTATTGCATTACTCCGTTTCTCCATGAACTTAATACACTAAATGCGTGCTGGATAGCAGTCGATGTGTGGAGTAACAGTAGTAGATGCAGGCAGGAGTCGGTCTACTAATCTTGGACGTGATGCATATATAATGATCATTGCTTGGATATTGTCATGATTATTTGAAGTTCTATCAATTGCCCAACAGTAATTTTGTTCCCACCATTTGCTATTTTCTTGGGAGAAGCCACTAGTGAAACCTATGGCCCTCGGGTCTCTTTTCATCATATTTTCCTTTGCGATCTATTTTCCTTTGCATTTATTTTTAGATCTATTAAACCAAAAATACAAAAATACCTTGCTGCAATTTATTTGTTCCGCGATCTATTTATCCTATCTACCACTTTTACCTCATGTTATTTGCCTATCTTGAGGCGCCATACCAGAAAGGGATTGACAACCCCTTTAACACGTCGGGTTGTGAGTATTTGTTATTTGTGTGTAGGTGTTGTTTGCGTGGTGTGAGTAGGTTCTCCTACTGGTTCGATAACCTTGGTCTCATCACTGAGGGAAATACCTACCATCGCTGTACTACATCATCCCTTCCTCTTTGGCGAAATACCGACATAGTTCTAGCAGACATCAGTGAGGGTGATAGTGAAGTGATCCGCGCAGGACTTCACCTAAGCACCACGAGAATATGACCGGGGGTGTAAACTATGGAGGGGGGCACCGCACACAGCTAACAATTGATGTTGTGTATTCTAGGCGCCCCCCTCCCCACATATATATAGGTTGGAGGGGAGGAGAGGCAGCTAGGGGGCACCCCAAGTAGGTCGAATCCTACTTGGGGTCTTCCCCAATTTGGTCTCCCCCCTTCCATAATTGCCGGAGAAGAAAAGGGAGGGGGAAAGAGAGAAGGAAGGGACGGTGCCCTATTTAACGTGAATGCAGATGTCTCTAAAGCATAACCCCAAAATGATAGTGGTAAATCAGTAAGAGACATCATAGATCGCACCATATCTAATAAAGTACGGTTACGACGTTCAGGCACACCATTACGCTATGGTGTTCCAGGTGGCTTGAGTTGTGAAACTATTCCATGTTGTTTCAAATGAAGGCCAAACTCATAATTCAAATATTCGCCTCCGCGATCAGATCGTAGAAACTTTATTTTCTTGTTACGATGATTCTCCACTTCTCTCTGAAATTCTTTGAACTTTTCAAATGTTTCATACTTGTGTTTCATTAAGCAGATATACCCATATATGCTCAAATCATCTGTGAAGGTTAGAAAATAACGATACCCGCCGCGTGCCTCAACACTCATCGGACCGCATACAGCGGTATGTATTATTTCCAATAAGTCATTGGCTCACTACATTATTCTGGAGAACGGAGTTTTAGTCATCTTTCCCATGAGGCATGGTTCGCAAGTATCAAATGATTCATAATCAAGTGATTCCAAAAGTCCATCTGCATGGAGTTTCTTCATGCGCTTTACACCAATATGACCTAAACAGCAGTGCCACAAATATGTTGCACTATCATTATTAACTTTGCATCTTTTGGTATCAATATTATGAATATGTGTATCACCACAATAGAGATACAATAGAAACAGACCACTCTTCAAGGGTGCATGACCATAAAAGATATTACTCGTATAAATAGAACAACCATTATTCTCTGATTTAAATGAATAACTGGCTCGCACTAAACAAGATCTAGATATAATGTTCATGCTCAACGCTGGCACGAAATAACAATTATTCAGGTCTAAAACTAATCCCGGAGGTAGATATAGAGGTAGCATACTAACGGCGATCACATCGACCTTGGAACCATTCCCGACGTGCATCGTCACCTCGTCCATAGCCAATCTTCGTTTAATCCATAGCTCCTGTTTTGAGGTACAGATATGAGCAATCGAACCAGTATCAAACACCCAAGCGCTACTACGAGCATTAGTAAGGTACACATCAATAACATGTATATCAAATATACCTTTTTTCACTTTGCCATCCTTCTTATCCGCCAAATACTTGGGGCAGTTCCGCTTCCAGTGACCAGTCCCTTTGCAGTAGAAGCACTCAGTTTCAGGCTTGGGTCCAGCTTTGGGCTTCTTCCCAGGAGTGGCAACTTGCTTGCCATTCTTCTTGAAGTTCCCTTTCTTTCCCTTACCCTTTTTCTTGAAACTAGTGGTCTTGTTAACCATCAACACTTGATGCTCCTTCTTGATTTCTACCTCCGTAGCTTTGAGCATTGCGAAGAGCACGAGAATTGTCTTCTCCATCCCTTGCATGTAATAGTTCATCACAGAGTCTTTGTAGCTTGGTAGCAGTGTTTGGAGAACTCTATCAATAACACTAACATTGGGAAGATTAACTCCCAGCTGAGTCAAGTGATTACGATATCCAGACATTCTAAGTATGTGTTCACTAACAGAACTGTTCTCCTCCATCTTGCAGCTATAGAACTTGTTGGAGACTTCATATCTCTCAACTCGGACATTTGTTTGAAATATTAACTTCAACTCTTGGAACATCTCATATGCTCCATGACGCTCAAAATGGCTTTGAAGTCCCGATTCTAAACCGTAAAGCATAGCACACTAAACTATCGAGTAGTCATCAGATCGAGCTTGCCAGACATTCCAAACATCAGCATCTGCTCCTGCAGCAGGCCTTTCACCTAGCGGTGCATCAAGGACATAATTCTTCTGTGGAGAAATAAGGATAATCCTCAAGTTACGGACCCAGTCTGTGTAGTTGCTACCATCATCTTTCAACTTAGCTTTTGCTACTTCTTGAGCTTGTGTTGATTTTTCCCTTGAAGAGGAAAGGGTGATGCAGCAAAGTAGAGAAGTATTTCCCTCAGTTTGAGAACCAAGGTATCAATCCAGTAGGAGACAACGCAAAAATCACCAAATACCTGCACAAACAATCAAACAACTTGCACCCAACGTGATAAAGGGGTTGTCAATCCCTTCATGGTTACTTGCAAAAGTGAGATCTGATAGAGATAGCTAACGATAAAGTAAATACTTTTGGTATTTCTGGGTTTATAGATCAGAAAGTAAAAGATTGCAAAAATAGTAGATCAGAAACTAATATGATGGAAAATAGACCCAGGGGGCATAGGTTTCACTAGAGGCTTCTCTCAAGATAGCAAATAACACGGTGGGTGAACAAATTACCGAGCAATTGATAGAAAAGCGCAAAGTTATGACGATATCTAAGGCAATGATCATGAATATAGGCATCACGTCCGTGTCAAGTAGACCGAAACGATTCTGCATCTACTACTATTACTCCACACATCAACCGCTATCCAGCATGCATCTAGAGTATTAAGTTCATAAAGAACGGAGTAACGCATTAAGTAAGATGACATGATGTAGAGGAATTAACTCAAGCAATATGATGAAAACCCCATATTTTTATCCTCGATGGAAAGAATACAATATGTGCCTTGCTGCCCCTACTGTCACTGGGAAAGGACACCGTAAGATTGAAGCCAAAGCTAAGCACTTCTCCCATTGCAAGAAAAACCAATCTAGTTGGCCAAACCAAACCGATAGTTCGAAAAGAATTACAAAGATATCAAATCATGCATATAAGAATTCAGAGAAGATTCAAATAATATTCATAGATAAGCTGATCATAAATCCACAATTCATCGGATCTAGGCAAACACACCACAAAAAAGTATTACATCGAATAGATCTCCAAGAATAGCGAGGAGAACATGGTATTGAGAATCAAAGAGAGAGAATAAGCCATCTAGGTACTAGCTATGGACCCGTAGGTCTATGGTAAACTACTCACGCTTCATCGGAATGGCAATGGTGTTGATGTAGAAGCCCTCGTGATTGAATCCCCCTCCGACAGGATGACGGAAAAGGCCCCTAGATGGGATCTCATGGGTACAGAAGGTTACGGCGGTGGAAAAGTGTTTTCGTGGATGCCTCTGTTGGTTTGGGGATATATATGGGAATGTATAGGAGAAAGAATTAGGTCAGGAGGTGCGCGAGGGGCCCACAAGGGTGGAGGCGCGCCCAACCCCCCTGGGCGCACCCTTCGTCCTTGTGGCCGCCTCGTGGCTCCTCTGACTTCATCTCCAAGTCTCCAGGTTGTCTTCTGGTCCAAGAAAAATCATCGCGGAGGTTTCATTCCGTTTGGACTCCGTTTGGTATTCCCTTTCTGCGAAACTCAAAAATAGGGAAAACAGGAACTGGCACTAGGCTCTAGGTTAATAGGTTATTCTCAAAACTAATACTCCCTCCGTCCCAAAATTCTTGTCTTAGATTTGTCTAGATACGTATGTATCTAATACTAAAACGTGACTTGATACATCCGTATTTAGACAAATCTAAGGCAAGAATTTTGGGACGGAGGGAGTATAAAATAGCATATTAATGCATATAAAACATCCAAAACAGATAATATAATAGCATAGAACAATCAAACATTAACCCATTGCACCAACCATTGCACTACCACTACCGGTACACACTAAAATCTCCTTATGTCCTTCGAATGAGTTTTCTTACTAATATTGCTTCTAGCTCCATTATGATGTGTCCTTGATCATCAACCAAAGGCAGGTGTGGACCATCAATCACTTCAGGGCCAATGTATTGCTTAACTTGACTCACATGGAAAGTAGGGTGTAGTCCACAGCCTTCTGGCAACAATAGTTTGAAAGAGGATTTTACAATTTTACGTAGTCTTATGAATGGGAGATAGAATTTAGAGTGTAGTTTCAAATGTGTGTGAATGCTCGGGAAAGTATGCCTATAAGGTTGGATCTTTAAGTAGACCATTATACCCACTAGAAATTCTCTAGGAATTCTTTTTTTGTCAACAAACTGCTTCATCCCAGCATATGCTTTTAGCAGCCTTAAGCAATTGAGTGGTCATTTATCTGTTTTGCACTAAGTTCGCTGAATCTAGTGAAATGAATTCATGCAGACTAGTTTCGGTTGTGGTGGGGGGAATCCATACAATGCCTGAAAGTGTGTCATTTTTAAGGAACCACTCTGCTAGAGCTAGCCATGAGTGTTACTTTTTTGGATTTTGAAAAGCTATGCACCTCAAATATGATTCCTAGCACTGACTGACTCTCTTTGTCTGATCGTCAAATTGAGGGTGATATGAAGTAATCATACGTAACTTGACTCCAAGTATCTTAAACAAGGATTGCCACAAAGTGATTTATGAAGATTTTGTATCTCACTATCACAGTACGTAATCCATGCAATTTGAATATGTTGCCTAGAAAGGCCTTTGCAACTTAATGTACTGAAATGGGGTATAGAGATGAAATGAGCATACTTCGTGAATCTATCCACCACCACTAAAATTAGGTCCTTATGTTCACACAGAGGCAACCTTTCCACAAAGTCCATGCTTACATGGTGCCAAGCAAGGTCAGGATTTGGAAGTGATTTCAACAATCTGGGTTAATGGGTATTGCTCTTCTTTATTAATGGGTCTTTTACATCTGTGTCCCTAACTCGAACCCACTACTCACATTTGCCCATAATTCGAAAGCCTACTCAAAAATGCCCCTCCACTGTCATGTTCCCTTATAGAATTGCCCTTCCATGCCATTTCTGTCTAGTCAAGGTTGTTTGATTGGTAAGTGGTCGTTTCTTTGACATTTTTGCCCCTTCGTCCTTACACCTAGGCCCAGGTCACCGGTTCACTCTATCCCCCTCTCATTCTCTCGCCCAAGCCGCGCGCTCTCTTTCTCCCCCAAATTTCCTCCCGCCATAACCCTAACCCTAGCTCGCTCAATTCGCTCGATCCCAACTCCTAAGGCTCGATCTACTGATGGCGGCCACGGTGGAACTTCGGATTTGACTCCGTGTCGCACTCTACTACGGCGTGAAGGAGACACAGGCGACGGGATGGATGGGGACAGCAGTTGCGGCAGCGACGAATGAGGGAGCACATCGCAGCTACATAAGAATGCTTCGGCAGGGTAAGTATCTCTTGTAATCTGCTGCAGTCTCATGTCGTTTGTAGTTTGATTTGTTCTTTTAGTTTAATTTGTTGACCTAGTTCATAGTGCTCATGGCGTTGGGATCTATCTCTATTTTCAATGGTCATCGTAGGATGGACCCTGATAGAGTAGTTGGGATGGATTGTAGAATGGAAACCACACTTCTAGCTAGTGCTAGCACAAAAGCATCCAACACAGGATTATCTTTTCCTTTTGTTGCTGACAATCAATGAACTTTCAATCAGTTTAGATCTGCCATATCTGCTAAATATCCATGGGGTCTATACGATGCAGTGGAATTCAGGTACTGGGACATTGACAAATCAGCATGGGTCCCTGTCTAGTGTGATGATGAGCTTGGTATCATGTTTGCAATACATGATTCTTTCCCTGCTAAACTAGAAATCAGTGTCATACAAAGGGAGAGAGAGAGCCAGAGAGCTGAGGAACAAGATCTTAGTCTAGGTCTACAGGTAAAGGTAGAACTAGCCAATCAAGGGGCAGAAAAACAATAGCTCATAGTGGAGGCAGCAGTTCCATGCAAGCACCAGGAACACCTATTGTAGAAGTTCCTAGGCATGCAGGTCCCTCTCATAATAAAGATTCAGGTGACCCATACACTGAAGAGGGACTACCAGATGATTGGCCAAGTGATGATGAGGATGAAAGGTTGTTTCCACAGTTTGTAACAAGGAAGAAGGGCAAGGAGAAAGATGATGAGGGGGAAGATTGTGTTCCACCCCCTAAAGGCATGTTTGGTGAAGCAGGTGAAGATGAGAAAGAGGAGGACAATGACATGGGGTACTCTGAAACATCTGATGAGGAAAGACCAGATGTGCAATACAATAGAGATGATCCTTCTTTGAAAGAGGGAACAATATTTTCCAGTGCTTTAGACTGTAGAAATACCCTCGCAACCTTCTCGATAAAGACTCAAAGTGAATTTGTGATAGACAAGAGTGACAGTACTAGGTTGACAGTGCATTGTGCTTATAAGAGGTGTCAATGGAGGATGCATGCCTCCTTAATGAGACATAGCACACTATTTCAGGTATTAAATATAGCAACTAACAGTGCATTTGTAGTTAGTAGCATTGATACTGTATTTTGTTTGTTTGTTGCAGCACATAGGTTCTGACATGTTTCTGAACTATCATGAATGCAGGTTAAAGTGAACAAAACTGCTCATACATGTCCTTGTGTGAACAGGAGGAAAAGATTGAGGTCAGCTAAGAGTAGATGGGTTGTTGATGCTGTGAAGACCTGGATTTTAGAGGATTCAGAAGTGGGACCAACAGAATTGCAGAAAAATTTGAAGAAGAAGTATGGCCTGGAAGTTCCATATATGAGAGTATTCTATGGGAAGCAAATGGCACTTGACAATATCTATGGTAAGTGGGTTGACTCTTTTCAGTTATTGTATACCTTCAAGGCAGAAGTGGAGAAAGCATCTCCTAGCAGTGTAGTTAGCATTGATAAACACATTGTATAGTACAAACTGAATGGGAAGAGTAGACAGAAAGAGTGCTTTAGAAGAGTATTTGTTTCTTTCAAAGCATGCTGGCAAGGGTTTTTGAATGGGTGTAGGCCTTATCTTGCAGTAGATGCCACTTCATTGAATGGCAGATCTAGAGGGCAACTAGTTAGTGCATGTGTTGTGGATGCTTGCAACTGGATCTTCCCAGTCGCATATGGAGTTGTATAAGGTGAAAATATAGAGAGTTGGACTTGGTTTTTCCAGAATTTAAGAGAGCTTATATGTAACACCCACGATGCGGCTATATCTCCCACGTGTCGAAGCACGACTTAGAGGCATAACCGCATTGTGGTTTTGTCGCAAGAAGGGTCATCTTCACACAATCCCATGTAATGAACAAGACTGGGATAAAGAGTTGGCTTACAATCGCCACTTCACACAATGAACATATAATAAATCATACATCATTCAGAGTACACACATAGTCCGACTACGGACGAAGCCAAAATAAAAGAAGATAACCCAACTGCTAGATCCCTGATCGTCCCGACTGGGCTCCACTACTGATCAACAAGAAACAACACATAGCGACAACTAAGATCTTCGTTGAGCTCCCATCTAAGCTCGGTTGCATCATCTGCACTGGTATCATCGGCACCTGCAACTGTTTTGATAGTATCTGGTGAGTCACGAGGACTCAGCAATCTCAAAACCCGCGAGATCAAGACTATTTAAGCTTATGGGAAAGGAAGGGGTAAAGTGGTGAGGTTGGCGCAGCGACTAAGCATATATGGTGGCTGACATACGCAAATAAGAGCGAGAAGAGAAGCAATGGAACGGTCGTGAACTAGCAATGATCAAGAAGTGATCCTGAACTCCTACTTACGTCAAACATAACCCAAAAACCGTGTTCACTTCCCGGACTCCGCCGAGAAGAGACCATCATGGCTACACACGCGGTTGATGCGTTTTAATTCGTATCTGGGGTCAAGTTATCTACAACCGGACATTAACAAATTCCCATCTGCCTATAACCGCACGGCTTTCGAAAGATTATACCCTGCAGGGGTGTCCCAACTTAGCCCATGATAAGCTCTCGCGATCAACGAAGGAATAGACCTTCTCCCAGGAAGACCCGATCAGACTCGGAATCCCGGTTTACAAGACATTTCGACAATGGTAAAACAAGACCAGCAAAGCCTCCCGTTGTGCCGACAAATCCCGATAGGAGCTGCACATATCTCGTTCTCAGGGCACACCGGATTGTCCAAACTTCCGGTAGGCCAGCCCAGAGTTGCCCCTGGTGGCCACCGGCGGTTGACAGGTTGGACCAACACTCACGACGAGCACTGGCCCAGCGGGGGTAAAATAAAGATGACCCTTGAGTCTGCAGAACCCAAGGGAAAAAGGCTTAGGTAGGCAAATGGTAAAACCAAGGTTGGGCCTTGCTGGAGGAGTTTTATTCAAAGCGAACTGTCAAGGGGGTCCCATAAATCACCCAACCGCGTAAGGAACGCAAAATCCGGGAACATAGCACCGGTATGACGGAAACTAGGGCGGCAAGAGTGGAACAAAACACCAGGCATAAGGCCGAGTCTTCCACCCTTTACCAAGTATATAGATGCATTAATTAAATAAGAGATATTGTGATATCCCAACATAATCCTGTCCATCATGGAGCAATCTTCAACTTCACCTGCAACTAACAACGCTATAAGAGGGGCTGAGAAAAGCGGTAACATAGCCAAGCAATGGTTTGCTAGGAAGGGTGAAAGGTTAGAGGCTGGCATGGCAATATGGGAGGCATGGTAAACAAGTGATAGGCAGCGCATCATAGCGATAGAACGAAGCAACTAGCAAGCAAAGATAGAAGTGATATCGAGGGTAAGGGTCATCTTGCCTGAAATCCCGATAGGAAGAAGAACGAGTCCATGAAGAAGACAAACGGACGTAGTCGAACGAATCCTCACAACTCCGGAATGAAACCGAAGCTAACGAGAGAAGCAAACCAGAAAGAAACAATCAATATGGTAAACACAAGCATAATCATGGCATGATGCACAAACAAGTATGATGCATGTCCGATTTAATGAGGCATGGCATGGCAATATGCACAAACAACACTACAAGTTAAGTGGAGCTCAATATGCAACGGGTTGCATATTGACGAAACATCACATCAATTATTTAGTTCTCTCTCATTTATGTACCCAACAATATTAAATGTTGTTAAACATGGCAAGAGGTGAAGCATAATTAAACTAACAATTTAAGCAAGTTTAAATGAGGCCGGAACAACAAACAACAATTCCAGAAATCCCCATATGTCATTTAGTAGTTTAATGCAAACACAATTAACCATTTTAAATGTTGTTATCAAGATGCGGATGACATGTGCAAGGTTTATGCAATTTATGAAAACATTAACAAGAGCATGTTGATACGAGGCATTTGTCGCCATGGCGGAATGAAAAGGGTGCCACGGTGGCGAAACAGAAATGGTGCCACGGCAACATATCCAAAAATGATGCCATGGCAACATATCGGTTCCGGTAGCTCACGGAGATACCGGTGCAAAAGGAAATGGGCGTGAGCGTGTCGTGCAAGATGGTGGGGTGCTCCCGACTTCCGGGTTCCCACGGGACGGGGGCATGGCAAAAGAGGGGCATCGCAAGGACAATCGGGCACGGTGCAAACATATCGTACATCACATACATGCAAGGGCATCTCATCGCGGTCGTCTCGGGTTATACCTTCAAAGCGTTCAGACAGGACGGTTCACGTTTCATAGAGGGAAGTAGTCGTTCACGGGCCGACGGTAGTGGTACATCTCGTAGACGTTCACGGGTCGTCGTGGGAAGTAGTCGTACACGGCGTAGTGGAAGTCGTTGTTCACATGGCGACGGTAGTTTTACACGTTTTCGTAGACGTTCATGTCGACGGTAGTGGTACACGCGACGTTGGGGTACTTGTCGGTCCGGTCTTGGCGGTGTAGATGTACACGAGGTCCTGCCCGGGGATGGTCTTGGCGTTCCTGGTCGATAAGGGCGGGCGGAGGCGCATCCTCCTCCCTGCTCGAACAAGGCAGAGGCGGGGCATGGGGCTGCTCCTGCAAAGGGGCGATGGGAGCCGGTGGGGACGCGGGGTGAAGAGGTCGCGCTCGAGGAGGAGGCCGAGGGGACGGGACGAGGGCGCGGCGGCGGAGAAGCAGGCGGTCTCGCGGGATGGAGGCGCAGGGCGACATGGACGAAGTGGCCGCGGGGCTCGGTGCAGATGAGGAAGGAGGGCGGCAGCGCTCCTGGTCGCAGCGACCGGAGGGGCGACGGGGCATGGTAGCACTGGAGGAGGGATCGAGGGAGGAAGCCGGCTGATGCGGGTGCCATGAGAGGCGCGCTCAAGAGGAGGGGATCGGGCGCATGGAGCAGGAGGGAGAGATGGCGGCGGGGTCGCGCGCGAGGAGGAGAGGAGGGGGAGACGAGCCGAGGCGCGAGGGGATCGAGCGCTGGCTCTCCCTGGCGATGCGGCGCTGGGGGGAATCGAGAGGGAGAGAAGGGGATCGAGGAGAGAAAGGGGGGGTCGGGCGCAGGCGCGGGTGTGCGTGCGACGGCGCACAGGGGAACGAGGGGAGATCGATGGAGAGGGGACTGGGCTAGGGTTAGGAGGAAGTTAGGTGGGCTGGGCCTTAGAGGCCGGCCGGCTAGGCTTTAGGAGGTTAGGAAGGCTGGCCTGGCTGCAGGGCTTCTTCTCCCTCTCTTTTATTTTCTGAAAATAGAAAATAAATCAAGGAAGAAAAGGAGAAGAAAGGAAGGTAGAAATAGAATTTTGGGCAAGGGGATTATTTTCCCGGACTCGCGAAAATATGCTCGTTCCAAGAAAAATAGAAAGAGGCATGAATGCAAGATTTAAATTCAAACTCATTTGAATTAAATTCAAATGGGTTTGAACTAGGACTTGATAAAAGGAAGGTCCAAAAATGTTTGGATTTTTGGTGGAGCTCCGGAAAATGACAAAAGAATTTATGGGCAGAGTTGGAGACCAAGAATTAAGATAATAAAGGCATTGGGATATTTTGCAAGTGGGTTATGGTGATTTCCGAAATAAAGAAATATTTAAATATAGCTCCCTAATATTGGAGGATATGTTATAAAGAGAAGTCACCATGTGAGTTCCCTCGGTTTAAATAGATCAAAAGATCTATGCAATTTATTTAGTTGAGTTTTAAAAATTAAATGGCATGATGGCATGATGACGTGATGCGATGCACATGATGCAGTGATGAATGCACGAACCAAACAAAATCACACGACGAATCTCGGAAACCCTGGAAGGCATCTGAAGCTCCGGTCTTGGGGCGTTACAACACTCCACCACTACGAGAGGATCTCGTCCCGAGATCTAGAATGGCACCGGAGAGAAACGGAAGAGGAAGAGAGGAGGTAAAACTAAGTTGCTTCTTTGACAAAAGAGTGAAACCAAAGAACCTTGAGAAGTTGAAAAGTTGAGAGAAAGAACACAACGGAGTTGAACACAATTGAGAGCACTGCGGTAGAAAATAGAAACAAGGAACACCATTTGAACCTTGGAGGTTGCAAAGCTATGAATGACGAGTACAATGGACAAGAAGGGATTGAGCCACTCTGGTTGAAACGAGATAAACAAGGAACAAGGAAGAACAAATTTGGACAACACTCCAGTAGAAAAGAGATGCAAGACTTGATAAGATGAAAAGAACTTAGCAGAGAACATAACACTCTGGTTAAATGGATAAGCACGAAAAGAACATGATCCTCAATACGAGAAGATGAGTGAAGAAAGCAACATCACAATGCCTTCGAAAGAAAGAATAGAAGATAGATCATTGGAATAACAGAATGGAGAAGGAAATGCCAACTTCTGCCACAAATGAGCTTGGAAAGCATCCTTGCAAAGTAGGATTTAACAGAGTTGTTGGAAACCAACAACGAAAGGATAAGCTTGATGTGGACTTATGGAAGACAACTCAAAATTATGAGGTGAGCTTCTGCCACCAACGGAAACAAATGATTGGATTGATATCAACAAGGAGACGAGAAACTTATTTCATCGAGAGGACAAATGAAGAACTTGGGTCATTTATGAGCACCATAAATAGCAACAATCCTTAGGGAAGGCTTTAGGTGAAATATGACACAAGATAACTCCAACAAAGAGATTGATGGATTTAAAATACCTCATTCTTGACAACATATGAATCATGAAACATGAAGGAAATTGTCAAGAGTGACATAACACCATCTCAAAAGATAAGGTAGAAAGAATAGCACTTTGAAATGCAAGAAGAAGAATACTTGAACTCCACAAAACAAAACATGTGTTGAGCACCATGTTTATTTTAGAGTGTAGCTTGGCGGATTATAACTTCGAGAGAAATCTTGAAGAATAATTGAAGGATGAAAGGAATCCTTGATGAACCACCATGTAGAGCCTCCATGAAGAACTCCGGTAATAAAAGGATGATAGAAAGAAAGAGAAGTTGAAAACACAAGGTGAAGCCTTGCAATGATTTAGATGGAGCTTCCCGACGAGATAACCGAGAAAACTTGGAACTCCGGAAAAGAAAAGATGAAGCACTAGAGCCAAGAATTACTTCATCATGAACAATCTCCGGAAGAAAAGAATTGAATCACCTCGAGGAAATAAGAATAAGATTTATTGTATGATTATCCTTCATCAAATTAAATTGATGACAAGCAATGGATTTGGCATACTACTTATTCCCGTAGAAAGAATTAAGAGAGATATGGCGTAAACTTAAGAAGGTATTGATGGAGCCACTGGTGGGATTTGGAAACAATGAATGAATTGATACAATAACGAAGGAAGTGAAATCTTGAACAAACCACCGTAAGAATTGAAAATGAAAGTAACAAAGGCACAAATCACCGGGAAGAATTGGAAAACGAATGAAGATACTTGAGGGGATTTAGATACATGAGAACGAAGAGATTATGAACTGATTAGAGGATATTTGGATGATGCACTGGAAGAATTCCAGAACAAGAGTTGAAATCTGAGAATGAATAATTCTAAGATGATTGGCTCCGGAGAATGAAACTGAAGAGACTCCTGAATTGCTCTGGATGGGTGAAAAGAATTCTCACAATCGAAAGCAATTATGAGAGGATAGCATCACGCTAGAACCATGAATCTTCAAGAGAACGGACAAGATTTAAGAGAACCTCTTCTTCGGTTTGCACATGCTGAGAATCATGACGAGAACCACCATGAATTGTTGAGACACTCCATAATAAGGAATAGAAAGGTTGAATCAATGATGAAAGAATTTGAAAGATCTTGAAGAAAGACATTTGACTGATGATAATTCATTCTTACATCAAACTTTGAAATGAATTTGGGAATAACTCCAGGAAAATTAGAAGAGTCAGGTAAGATCCTGGGAAAAGACCTGTGGGTTAGGGCCCACTAAAAAGATACACCGTTGAATGATTGATTGAAATAGATATTGCACCGGTAGAATTAAATGACTTGAATGAGATAATAATCTCCGAATAGCTTGAATGGATCTTGAATGAAAAGACGAGCCTTCTGAGAAATATTCAACACTCGAGAACGAAGGAATATCGAGAAGTGAATGATTAAGAGGTGCACCGGCATGGGATAGCATTTGAACGAGGATAAGGATATGATCAACACCGAAAGCTTGAGGTAAATCCACCGGAGAAGAATACGAGAATGAAGAATGATGAACTTGAAACTCCTGGCCAACTTCATGAAAATCACCGGGTAAGAACATTGATTGCAAGGAGTGAAGAGGCTTCACATGAATAAATGGATACTTGATTAACATATATGAGTCCTTGAAGAAAAGAAAGGGTGGGAGGGCGGGAAAACAAAGGCAACTTGGAATGGATGAAACAAACACCGTTGAGAAAACATAGAAATGATCTTGCAGATGGGGAGAATGATGGGATCATCTCGAAGAGAAGTGCACCGGTTGGAAAAGAATTAACATGACGACCTCGATGATCAAGAAGGATTAGTATTCACATAGAAATATGAGAACACCGTTTAGGAAAGGTATGGATTCAACATTTGACTTTGAAGCAACTCGAATACCACAAATGAAACAAAACCAAGGGTTGGCTTGCAGAATAAGCCGGAACAAACATATGATAGAGATTCCGTCCGAAGTTTTCATGGTGGGGCCCACACGGGCTCGAGTGTACAGCACCATCATGTACAAGGCAGTGCACATGACATACGAAGTGTCACCGAACCAGCATAGCCAAGGGTTCTTTAAGACACAACAAGACCACTATAAAAACGACCGTGGAAAGGCGGACCACTAGACGTCAAACCCCAATCTCATAACATGCATCTGTCGAAAAGATATTCTAGGAGCTACTTGAATTCCCACCTATAAAACTCCTGAAACTTTCTGGTTGTGCAATCTGGTGTTGGGGATACAGGGGAAGCAATATATATCTCACCCAAAACTAACAATTCCTACATCCAAGTTGTATCCATCCGTCAACACATAACCAAGAAACCTTCGGAAATCGTGTACCTCAACCTTCGAAAAGCATCCGTTATACGAGTTATGGCAATACTCTCGAGCTCGCCCCAGTACTGGGTTATCGAGGTTATCTCACCAACAACTGCATAAAAGAGATTTTCGATGTCGACAAAACTCAGGTATTCCAGAACTGCAACGATAAAATTATGACGACAACACCTCGGAGCTCAACTCCCCGGGTCAAAGCCACATAATAGACAGGAGGCACCAAAACAATGTTCTCGTCACAAAACCATCGGAACGATTCCAAGATACCCGCGTGATCCTAAAAAAATTTAGTGAAATTTGAGGAGAGGAAAGTCAAAACATCTACGTCAGGAGACCTCACCAGAGCGACGAAGGGACTGAGGAGTAAAAAGAATCCTACTCTCCGATATATATAATCCTAAGACTCAAAACATTTTTGTTCTAGACTCAACAACGCCAGCAAACAATCAAGCAGGGGGCTCCTAAGTCGGGGATGGCTCTGATTACCAACTTGTAACACCCACGATGCGGCTATATCTCCCACGTGTCGAAGCACGACTTAGAGGCATAACCGCATTGTGGTTTTGTCGCAAGAAGGGTCATCTTCACACAATCCCATGTAATGAACAAGACTGGGATAAAGAGTTGGCTTACAATCGCCACTTCACACAATGAACATATAATAAATCATACATCATTCAGAGTACACACATAGTCCGACTACGGACGAAGCCAAAAGAAAAGAAGATAACCCAACTGCTAGATCCCTGATCGTCCCGACTGGGCTCCACTACTGATCAACAAGAAATAACACATAGCAACAACTAAGATCTTCGTTGATCTCCCATCTGAGCTCAGTTGCATCAACTGCACTGGTATCATCGGCACCTGCAACTGTTGTGATAGTATCTGGTGAGTCACAAGGACTCAGCAATCTCAAAACCCGCGAGATCAAGACTATTTAAGCTTATGGGAAAGGAAGGGGTAAAGTGGTGAGGTTGCAGCAGCGACTAAGCATATATGGTGGCTGACATACGCAAATAAGAGCGAGAAGAGAAGCAATGGAATGGTCGTGAACTAGCAATGATCAAGAAGTGATCCTGAACTCCTACTTACGTCAAACATAACCCAAAAATCGTGTTCACTTCCCGGACTCCGCCGAGAAGAGACCATCACGGCTACACACGCGGTTGATGCGTTTTAATTCATATCTGGGGTCAAGTTATCTACAACCGGACATTAACAAATTCCCATCTGCCTATAACCGCAGGCACGGCTTTCGAAAGATTATACCCTGCAGGGGTGTCCCAACTTAGCCCATGATAAGCTCTCGCGATCAACGAAGGAATAGACCTTCTCCCAGGAAGACCCGATCAGACTCGGAATCCCGGTTTACAAGACATTTCGACAATGGTAAAACAAGACCAGCAAAGCCTCCCGCTGTGCCGACAAATCCCGGTAGGAGCTGCACATATCTCGTTCTCAGGGCACACTGGATTGTCCAAACTTCCGGTAGGCCAGCCCAGAGTTGCCCCTGGTGGCCACCGGCGGTTGACAGGTTGGACCAACACTCACGACGAGCACTGGCCCCGGGGGGTAAAATAAAGATGACCCTTGAGTCTGCAGAACCCAAGGGAAAAAGGCTTAGGTAGGCAAATGGTAAAACCAAGGTTGGGCCTTGCTGGAGGAGTTTTATTCAAAGCGAACTATCAAGGGGGTCCCATAAATCACCCAACCGCGTAAGGAACGCAAAATCCGGGAACATAACACCGGTATGACGGAAACTAGGGCGGCAAGAGTGGAACAAAACACCAGGCATAAGGCCGAGTCTTCCACCCTTTACCAAGTATATAGATGCATTAATTAAATAAGAGATATTGTGATATCCCAACATAATCCTGTCCATCATGGAGCAATCTTCAACTTCACCTGCAACTAACAACGCTATAAGAGGGGCTGAGCAAAGCGGTAACATAGCCAAGCAATGGTTTGCTAGGAAGGGTGAAAGGTTAGAGGCTGACATGGCAATATGGGAGGCATGGTAAACAAGTGATAGGCAGCGCATCATAGCGATAGAACGAAGCAACTAGCAAGCAAAGATAGAAGTGATATCGAGGGTAAGGGTCATCTTGCCTGAAATCCCGATAGGAAGAAGAACGAGTCCATGAAGAAGACAAACGGACGTAGTCGAATGAATCCTCACAACTCCGGAACGAAAGCAAAGCTAACGAGAGAAGCAAACCGGAAAGAAACAATCAATATGGTAAACACAAGCATAATCATGGCATGATGCACAAACAAGTATGATGCATGTCCGGTTTAATGAGGCATGGCATGGCAATATGCACAAACAACACTACAGGTTAAGTGGAGCTCAATATGCAATGGGTTGCATATTGACGAAACACCACATCAATTATTTAGTTCTCTCTCGTTTATGTACCCAACAATATTAAATGTTGTTAAACATGGCAAGAGGTGAAGCATAATTAAACTAACAATTTAAGCAAGTTTAAATGAGGCCGGAATAACAAACAACAATTCCGGAAATCCCCATATGTCATTTAGTAGTTTAATGCAAACACAATTAACCATTTTAAATGTTGTTATCAAGATGCGGATGACATGTACAAGGTTTATGCAATTTATGAAAACGTTAACAAGAGGATGTTGATACGAGGCATTTGTCGCCATGGCGGAATGAAAAGGGTGCCACGGCGGTGAAACAGAAATGGTGCCACGGCAACATATCCGAAAATGATGCCACGGCAACATATCGGTTCCGGTAGCTCACGGAGATACCGGTGCAAAAGGAAATGGGCGTGAGCGTGACGTGCAAGATGGTGGGGTGCTCCCGACTTCCGAGTTCCCACGAGACGGGAGCATGGCAAAAGAGGGGCATCGCAAGGACAATCGGGCACGGTGCAAACATATCGTACATCTCATACATGCAAGGGCATCTCATCGCGGTCGTCTCGGGTTATACCTTCGAAGCGTTCAGACGGGACGGTTCGCGTTTCGTAGAGGGAAGTAGTCGTTCACGGGCCGACGGTAGTGGTACATCTCGTAGACGTTCACGGGTCGTCGTGGGAAGTAGTCGTACACGGCGTAGTGGAAGTCGTTGTTCACGTGGCGACGGTAGTTGTACACGTTTTCGTAGATGTTCATGTCGACGGTAGTGGTACACGCGACGTTGGGGTACTTGTCGGTCCGGTCTTGGCGGTGTAGATGTACACGAGGTCCTGCCCGGGGATGGTCTTGGCGTTCCTGGTCGATGAGGGCGAGCGGAGGCGCATCCTCCTCCCTGCTTGAACAAGGCAGAGGTGGGGCATGGGGCTGCTCCTGCAAAGGGGCGACGGGAGCCGGTGGGGACGCAGGGTGAAGACGTCGCGCTCGAGGAGGAGGCCGAGGGGACGGGACGAGGGCGCGGCGGCGGAGAAGCGGGCGGTCTCGCGGGACGGAGGCGCGGGGCGACATGGACGAAGTGGCCGCGGGGCTCGGTGCAGATGAGGAAGGAGGGCGGCAGCGCTCCTGGTCGCAGCGACCGGAGGGGCAACGAGGCATGGTAGCGCTGGAGGAGGGATCGAGGGAGGAAGCCGGCTGATGCGGGTGCCATGAGAGGCGCGCTCGAGAGGAGGGGATCGGGCGCAGGGAGCAGGAGGGAGAGATGGCGGTGGGGTCGTGCGCGAGGAGGAGAGGAGGGGGAGATGAGCCGAGGCGCGAGGGGATCGAGCGCTGGCTCTCCCTAGCGATGCGGCGCTGGAGGGAATCAAGAGGGAGAGAAGGGGATCGAGGAGAGAAAGGGGGGGTCGGGCGCAGGCGCAGGTGTGCGTGCGACGGCGCACAGGGGGACGAGGGGAGATCGATGGAGAGGGGACTGGGCTAGGGTTAGGAGGGAGTTAGGTGGGCTGGGCCTTAGAGGCCGGCCGGCTGGGCTTTAGGAGGTTAGGAAGGCTGGCCTGGCTGCAGGGCTTCTTCTCCCTCTCTTTTATTTTCTGAAAATAGAAAATAAATCAAGGAAGAAAAGGAGAAGAAAGGAAGGTAGAAATAGAATTTTGGGCAAGGGGATTATTTTCCTGGACTCGCAAAAATATGCTCGTTCCAAGAAAAATAGAAAGAGGCATGAATGCAAGATTTAAATTCAAACTCGTTTGAATTAAATTCAAATGGGTTTGAACTAGGACTTGATAAAAGGAAGGTCCAAAAATGTTTGGATTTTTGGTGGAGCTCCGGAAAATGACAAAAGAATTTATGGGCAGAGTTGGAGACCAAGAATTAAGATAATAAAGGCATTGGGATATTTTCCAAGTGGGTTATGGTGATTTCCGAAATAAAGAAATATTTAAATATAGCTCCCTAATATTGGAGGATATGTTATAAAGAGAAGTCACCATGTGAGTTCCCTCGGTTTAAATAGATCAAAAGATCTATGCAATTTATTTAGTTGAGTTTTAAAAATTAAATGGCATGATGGCATGATGACGTGATGCAATGCACATGATGCAGAGATGAATGCATGAACCAAACAAAATCACACAACGAATCTCGGAAACCCTGGAAGGCATATGAAGCTCCGGTCTTGGGGCGTTACATTATAAGACACCCACTTGGTCTTGTTATCCACACTGATGCATGCAAAGGCCTGGAGACTGCAGTGGAAGCTGTGTTACCAGGTGTGGAGCACAGAGAATGCATGAGGCCTTTGGCTGCAAATTTCACAAAAAAAGTTTAGAGGAAAATTCTTTGATGAAAATTTATGGCCCTGCTCATTGACATACAGCATAAAGAAACACAACTACCATCTTAGGCAGTTGCACAGTAAGGCTGGTGTGAAAGAGTACTTGGAGGAGCATCACACCAAGCTATGGGCAAGGTCACTGTTCAATGAAGTGTGCAAAATAGATTTTGTTAATAACAATCTAGCTGAGTCCTTCAATTCAAAGATTAGAAAATGGAAGGGTGTACACATTGTGGACTTGCTAGACAAAATAAGACAATTTATAATGGAAAAGTTTGATCTCAGACAGCACATTGCAGCTGCTACATTCATTGGCCACATCATAATCCCCAAAGTCATGAAAATGCTTCATGCAAAATCTAAGGACCTTGATATGGAGATAGTGAAAAGAAGCACATATGAGGCAGAGATCACAGCATTTGACAAGGAAAAGAGAGAGTGGAGATATCCAGTAAATTTGGAAACTAGGAATTGCAGTTGTAGAAAGTGGCAGTTAACTAGACAGCCTTGCATACATGCTTTGTATTTTATTACTTCAATGAGAGGCCCAGTAAGTGAGATTGATCAGTATGTACAGGAGTACTTTTCTGTTGCTAGGTTCAATGCTACTTATGCTGAAAATTTGCCTGCAATGGATGGCAAACAACAGTGGGATGTGGTAGACCCTGGGTTTAAATTGTCTGCTCCATTGCAAAACAGGGCCCGTGGTAGACCTAGGAAGACAAGAATTAGGGCAAAACCTAAGGGAAAAGGACTTGGATGAAGGAGAAAGAAATTTGGCAGGTGTGGAAGGCTTGGCCATCGTGCCACTCACTACAAGGAATCCATTGACCCAGCTTTTGGGGAAGAAGAGCACTGGGGGATGAAAATGCAACAGATGAACCTTTAGATGCTAAAACTGATGCTGAAAATGCTACAGAGGTGGAAACTGATGCTGAAAATGCTACATAGGTGGAAACTGATGCTGAAAATGCTAAAGAGGTTGAACCTGATGCTGCCATTGCTACAAATGCACCAACAGTGTCATCAGTTGTAAGGTGCAATTGCTACAGATGTTCTCATTTCAATTTTGCATCATTTAATGTTCTCATTTCCTTTTTTTGCTTCATTTAATGTTCTCATTTCAATTGTAGCCCAAGAAATAACTACAAAAAGGCAGCTGATATAGGGATGTCACCAGCCAAGAAGAGGCTCAAGTATGCACCAGATCCTACAGTAGGATCTGTAAATGGAAGCAACCAGCTAAGCAAAGAAGTGAGCAAAACTGTCACCGCAAGGAGGAGTTCAAGGCTCTTAACTAACCCTGCTTGCAACACCAGGAGCAAGAAGATGAAAGATATGTGAACTTGTTAGCTGCTATGTTAAGTGTGTTGTTTTTGTTGTTTAAGAACTATTTGTGAACTTGTTAGCTGTTATCTTAAGTATGATGCTGAAATTATGAACTTATGTAATGCCGAACTTGTGAGATGCTATCTTGAATGTGCAATGCTATTATGAACTTATGCTATTTGTGAGATGCTATCTTGTGAGCTGCTACTTTTAAATATTTTGTGAGCTGCTACTTTTAACACAACAGATCATTTGGTCAGCTGCTAGTTTCATTTGAGCTGCTACTTTCAAAATGCCAAGCAAGATTCTTCAGTCATTTCCAAATAGAAATATCACATCATTCCCAAATGACAACATTGTTCTGGGATAATACATTCCCAAACTAAGCTCCATCAAAGCATACACTACAAACAGAAATCCATTTAGTATGGATTATTAGACCACCCAGAAACAAATGTGGCCAACATGCTAATACCAAGAACTATGATAAATCCACAGCCTTGCATAACCTTGTTCCTCTTCTTCATCTTCAACTTTAGTTTCTTGTTCTTCTCGGTTAGATACATCACCCTCCTCTCTAAATAATGAGCTTTTAGCCAGCTCTTCTCCAATCCTGCATGAAGCTCCTCAAATGCACGACCAACACGTTCGGTCGATGGCGGGTCAATCCAGACAACCCAGTCACATTCATTAGGAAGCTGCAAAATCAATGATCGAATTAGAAAGAGGAGAAAGAGTAGAATCTAGTCAAGCTTACAAAAGCAAAAACACTTACATCAAGAGGGCAGTCGAGAAACCTTCTATCGGAGCTTGCTCCTCCCCAGGCGACGCGACGAGCAGGAATAAGCCCGTGGCCAGGGCACCGCCGCGATGACCGAACCTCAAGGCCATAGAATGTCAGGTCGGGGATGTAAAACTCCGATTGAAACTGGACTATCCCGACACCATCAACCTATCAGCAAAGGGCAACCCAAATTGATGAACCCTAATTCCGCAATATCGCCCAAATCGACACTGAAACTTACATGGGCAGCCACCGACGAGATCATAGAAGACATGCCCGCCGTGCCCGGCGTACCCATCGCTCATCGCGCCGTGCCTGACCTGCCCCTCTCTCTTCGACCGCGGAAACGCCTGATCTAGTTCTTGCTCAAAAATGCCCATGTCGTCGCGAGGAAGAAGAAAGAGGGGAGAGAGAGTGAACCGGTTAGTTGGGCCCAGATGTAAGGAAGGAGGGGCAAAACGTCAAAGAAACGGCACGTTAGCGGTCAAACAGCCTTGACTGGAAGGAAACGGCTCGGAGGGGCATTTCCATAAGGGCACATGAAGGCGGAGGGGCATTTTTGAGCAGGCTTTGGAATTAGGGGTATATCTGATTAGGTGGTTTGAGTTAGGGACAGAAATGCAAATGGCCCTTTATTAATTGGCATAGATGAGAAGCTTGGACATGTTACATCCTGTTTCTGCCCTGCCCAATGGAACAACAGGTGTAATCTCTGGTAAGTTGCATTTTTACCAGAGTGTCCCCCTAGTTCATTCATAAAAAAAGTGTACCAGTTCTTGGCTAAGATCCGTAGTGTCGTCAACCAAAATTTTGCTTTTGTTTCTGAGAATGCCATTTTAAGATGTGAAATGGGTTTGTTATCCGACTTAACTGCCAATTCAGAGTTAGTGCATTTCTGGTCATTTTGATAAGACTTTACTACATCAACGATCGATAGAGGAAGAATAGTACTAGCAATCAAATTGTTCACTATGTGTTTAACCCTTGATAGAGCATCTACTGCTCTATTTTCCCTTCATCTACTGTATTCAACATTATAGTTGTATTCCAACAGTTTTACAAGTAATTTATGTTGGATGCCCCAGTGAGCTTTGCTCTGCATGTATTTCAAACTCTCTTGATCAGTTCTGATTATGAGGGAAGAGGCTACAAAATAGTGTTTCCACATTTTTAATGCTTCTATAATTGCTAGTGCATGTTTGTCATTAGTGATAAATCACTATGATTTAGGTCTAATGCTCTTTCTCATGTAGGCAATTGGCTTTCTCTCTTGCATTAGGACCACTCATATGCCATACCCAGTTGCATCTTCTTCCAATATAGAGGGCTTGTGAAAGTTTGCGAGAGCTAGAACACGAGTGAGGTGTGCTTGCTCTTAAGTGTGGTAAATGTTGCCTGTCATGTATCACACCATAGAAAGGAGTCCTTTTTTAAAGAGTCAAATAAGGGTCTGCAAGTTATGCCACATGTTGTATGAATCTTCTGTAATAGCTAGTTAACCCCAGAAATTCTCTTAGCTGAGTGACATTTTTCGGAACAGACAATCAACCACAACTTGCATTTTAATAGGGTCAGTAGCAACTCCACCTCCTTTTATTATATGTCCCAAATACTCCACTTTTTTCTGGAAAAGGGTGCACTTAGGGAGTTTTGTAAATAGTTGGTTAGCTCTGTGTGTATTAGACACTTGCTTGTAAACTAGAATATCATCAAAAAATACTAACACATTTTTTCTTAAAAATGGCTCCAAGTCTAAGCTCATGAGAGATTGAAAGGTTGTTGGGGCATTATTGAGACCAAATGCCATAACCAAGTACTCATAATGTCCAAGATGTGTTGAAAAGGTAGTCTTTCAATATCTTTAGACTTCATTATGATTTGACGGTAGCCACTCCTCAAATTAATTTTGGAAAAGAGTATTGCTCCATGCAATTTATCTAGGAGGTCCTTAATAATAGGGATATGATTTTTTTAATAGTCTTAGCACTGAGTTTTCTGTAATCCGTACAACCTCCAAGTCCCATCATTTTTCCTTCTAGTATAGCTAGTGAGGAGTATGGGCTTGAGCTAGGCTGAATTACTCAAGCCATAACAATTGCTTGATAATATCCACAAGAGCATACTTTAGTGATGAGGTAGTGTGCAAGATGTTTGTTTTATCACTTTAGCATCATTTGAGGGGGGAATGACATGGCCACAAAATCTCTTTGGGGGTGGTGTAGTAGGTTTTGTAAGAACACCTGCAAATTCCTGAATCATAGACCAAAGTCCGATCGTCTGTGATTCCAAGGTTATGAATCCGATCAAATATCTCGTTCACGAGGGTCAGGTCAGCCACGTCCATCTCTTGACAGTAAATGGGGATGACTTGTAGTTTACCCGAGGTGCCACCTGATATAGCCTCAGGATTTTTGCTGGTCAGGCTTGACGCTTGATCCAACAGTTCGACGTCAAGATCCGAGCTCGAGGCTAGATCCGAAGTACCAATCGCTCCATGGTATTGTTCCGAGTTTGAATCCGGCGTCGGGACAACGACACCTATGGGAACTTCGGGTTGGTCTGACACCCAACTCCCCCCCCCCCCAAAAGAAAGCTCGCCACGAAAATCCATGACATACTCCATGTTTGCAAACCTGATGGTTTGTCCTGGGGAGAAGTTCTCGGCCTAGCCAAGATGACCGGTCGAATCTGCATGTAGCACAATGCTGCTGAAAGCGAAGAGCTAGCCAACGAGAAAGGTACTCCCACAACCGTTGTCATCTTTGATCCTAAGACGGGCCATCGAACCCTTGTGATCACATAGCGGGACTTGCATGGGCCACCAATGTTGGTGCTAAACTGACAAATCTCGAGTAGGGGGTCCTGAGCTGGTGATCTTGGCACGATGATGAACAAGAAGTAAAGTGGGCACAATTTTACCTAGGTTTGGGTCCTCTCTAAGAGTTAAAATCGTACGTCATGCTTGTATTGTATTGATTGTGGATGGGGTACAAAGTACATATGATCTACCTCGAGAGCATATGAATGAGTTCTAACCTCTAAGCCTTGAATGTGTGACTCTATAGACTAAACCCCTCGGCATATATAGGCACTGAGGCTATCTAGCGTTTACACATGGCCGGTTAAAATCTAAGGATAAACATGAAAATCATTCAATTGCGCCTTGAAGTGTATGCCAAGTCTTCGGAGGATTCCATCCTGATTACACCGAGGGCCATGGCATGTGTGGCCCATTCTTCACTTATGGACGGGTCATCGGCCCGGCCCATAATCGGCATGCCAACGTGGTGTGCACCCCCCCCCCCCCCCCCCACACACACACACACCAATCCAGGACACCGTCACATGCTGCCCCAGAAAAACTTCTGAATGAGCTTGTTCAAGTGTCCACATAAGCCTCTTGGCAATTTGAAACATGACGTGGAATACACCGGGACTGCCTGGGCAATAGATTTGATTAAAATTTATTTTCCCGCTGTCGAGATTTCTCGACCCTTCCTTTCACTTTGGCCCATAATCTACCTTGAGATACTTAAATGCACCTGTTTTGAAGCCCCAATATTAGATGGCATCCCAAGGTACTTCTCATTCAATGTCTCGTTCTGCACATTCATCACCCTTTTTACCTCATTCTTGACATTAGCTGGCAACCTCTTACTGAAATAAATAGATGACTTACTATTGTTAATTCTCGGCCCAGAAGCTTGACAATATGATTCGAGCAGGTTTGGAACCTCTACCGCTCCCACACAGTTCACCTTCAAAAATAGCAGGAATCATCTACAAAACAATAAGTGGTCAACTCGTGACGCCAAGGGGGGCACTTGTAATCCACTCAACTGAGACGACTTGTAACACCCCGGGTGTCGTGCTATAGTAAACTCCTATTGATGGTGCCATGCCATCATAATTAATTTTTGCTAATCATCACTCTGTTCCAAAGCGACCTCAATTTCAAATTTATAAGACAAGTCAAATTATATCTCTTCAAACAATAAATCTAAAATGTTCAAATTATTCTATAATTCCCCATGATCATTTTCATGTTGTAACGAACATCATTTGGCTCACCAAACAATTCCTAGGAAATTGATAAGTGGTCCAGCGGCGAATAAAATAGCCTTTTCAAAATAAACAATTTTTATTTAACTCCAAACTTTGTGTGCTAGCTCCTAATATTACACCTTATTTACGTATCAGTTTATCATAACTACCACAATTCTTTTAGCAGCTATTAAAAATAGAAAATAGGTGAAGTAAAGAAAATAGTAAAGAAAGTAAAAAAGGGAGGACCTAATCTACTGAGCACTATGGCCCATATAGCAAAATGAAAGGCCCAGCTCACATCCCCCACTTGTCCCCCTCCTCTTGCTACAAAAGACAGGCAGGGGATCGTGGCGGACATCCATGGCGCCTCGATCTCATGGCGGCCATCCGCCGGCACCTCCCGTCGTAGATAAGCACGCGCCCGACCCCCAGGTCAAACCCTAGCCTATGTTATTCCCCTCATCCATTCCCCCTCCCGATTCACTGCGTCTAAGTTGCTGTCGTCGTTGCCGCCTCATCGTCTCCGCGGCCACTGTCGTCCCCTCCGTCCGAGCTTGCGCCAGGAGCTCCACCTGCCTCCCCTACTTCCCCTACGCGGATCAACTCAAGCTTGGAGCACCCACCTCGACCGAATCGACCGCCTTCTTCAACCTCTGCCACCGGTCATCGTCGTTGGGTCGTCCACCACCGAACCGCCCCGACCTCCCCGAACGCATCCATGAGCTCCGCTGTGAGGCCCTCCTCCGATTTATGCCTTTTCCCCCTTCGTTCCATCGTCGTAGATGTCGTACACCGCCGCGGCCGAACTCGCTGGAGCTTGCGAATGTAGCCGCACTCACTGCACCCGCTACCATGTCGCGTGCTCGCCGTCCCTGCATACTCCGCACCGGCCGCGACCCTCCCCCAGCGTGGTCCCCTGCTTCTGCTGCCGCTACTGCTGCAGCTGCAGTCGCCGCCTCGCGGCACTCTGCTTCCCACAGCCGCCTGGCGCCCGCGCATCTCCGCCCCTCAGCGCCGCACCTACAGCCGCGACCCGCAGCCTCCGTGCACAGGTCGCGCTCGCTTGCACCTGCCCCGCATCTCCCCTCGTGCTCGCCCGCTGTCGCCGAGGCCCCTGTCCTCCCGCGCCCATCCTCTGCTCCGGGCCCGCGCCGCCAACTCGCCTTCGCGTCATGCCCCGCCACTGTCGGCTGCCCCGCCTCCGCCGCCGCCCTGCTGCCGCTGCTAGCTGGTACTGCTGCTGCCGCCGCGGCCTCCCGGCCAAGGCCTGCCATGGCGCCGAGCGAGCAGCCCCTTCCCCTCCGTGCGGCTGTGCATCTGATAGAAGGAGCCAGCCTTGCTAAGTGGGGATTAGCTTAGGCCTAATCCCCACGGTTATCAGGTAACCACCCCTCTTATTAATTTAATTAGCTTTTAACAAAAATCAGTTAAGTTACTAGTCATTGACACATAGACCCCACCTCTAATTATCTTTTTAAAAGAAAAAACTAAATCTATGTGAATGACACCTGGGCCCCACTACCCAGGTTTGACCAGTCGACAGTTGACTAGTCTACTGCTGACTGGACTGATTGACTGGGTCGGCCCTACCCCCTGGACCTCACTTTCATACACCTAGGCTAGTAAAGCACTAGGTAGCAAAAGTGTAATCTGCTTTTATTTTTCATTTAAAGTAAATCCAGAAATTCGGAAATTCAATAAAACTTTGAAAATTAATAGGAAATAAACCGTAAGTCTGATGAAAAGGCTTAATATATGAAAGTTGATCAGCAAAATCCAACGAATCCGAATACACGGCCTGTTCATCTGTCACATGCACCTAGCATGCCGAACATGGAACCATCTCCTCTCATTCGTCTGTCCAGAAAATGCCAAACGCCGGGAAAACCCCTCTGGATGTTTTCCCTCTTCGTCTCCAACGCGTAGTACTGCGTTAGGTCGCCCTAGCACCGCTTATTGCCATGTTATGCTTGTGATGCTTTGATTGCTCTGTTGTTTATTGTGTTTCCCGTCCGTTACTCCTTTCCGGTAGACCCCGACACCGCGGTTGAACCAGTGATCGACTACTTCACCGTCGAGGATCTGTACCTGTCTATAGAGCTTCCAGGAAAGCACCCTCCCTTTTGAGCATACCGATATCGCCTACTCTATCTCTCTTATGCTTACATTAGAATCTGCTGCTACTATTATTATCCTATTTCTGCTGCATAGCCTGTTTATTGTAACTTGTTGTTGTTACCTACCTACCTATCCTAAATTATTTAGTGTAGGCTGGGTAGAGACCCATCAGAGACCCCCACTTTGCCCCAACTGCCCCGCTGGATTACCAGAAGACCCGATCAACGGGATCGAAGACCAGGCCCCGGCACCGCACATCACTTTCCCCTTTGTTGCTCGACACTACTGGGTTACTATTGAGTGTCGAGGGTGATACCTCATCAGCACTTCTGATGTTAACCTCTTAGGTTAGTTCGGTTATGGTCATCGATGGTGATTCCTCCTTCTCCGCTCCCGATAACGACGTTGCCGTGCAACTCCACAAGAGTGGAGCTCGAGGGTGATTCCTCCTTCATTCACCTTGACGATAACATCAGGTGGAATTCCATCGAGGGTGATTCCTCAGGGTTCCCCTTGGTGTTAGACACACGGTTACTATGGTTACTATGACTTTACACTGAACCATGTTACTAAAGACGAGTCGGCCCTGAGGGGTACCCGCGCGAGCTTAATTGCGAGTGATGTGGAGTCAGGTTGACCTGGAAGGTGCCCGCGAGATAATTACAAGGCATGGTCGGGTATTCTTAGCCCTTGCCGCAAGTCCTCGAGACGGGGCAATGGGGTCACATAGATCGTGGGTCTCTGCTCGTTACCGCGTGCTCCTAATCCACTACGGTTTGGATATTTGATCCAAGGGGCCTCTAGCCTGATAGCACTAACCATCATGTGGGCATAGTATGGGCATTCTGCGTCGTATGCATCAGCCGAAGCTTAATAGACATCATGCGACTGAGCGGCGCGCGCCGGGTTGGACTGGAACGCCTCGCCTTGTATAAGGGGGGCTAGGTGTGCTCACCGGCCGCCCACGCAACGTGCAGGAGTTCCCGGGGCGATGGCCCAAGACCCCTGGGGGCATATGTTTAGTCCGGCGTGCTGACCTCTCTATTAGGCCTAGGTCGGGTTGCGGCGCGTCGTTTGGCCGAGGCCGGGCATAACACAGTAAAATGTGTCCGGCCGGAGTTAAGCAAGCGTGGTGGGTAAGTTGGTGCACCCCTGCAGGGAAGAAAACATCTATCAATAGTGTGTCCTACGGTAACAGACCCTCGGAGTTGTATCCCGATCGATACAACTAGAATTGGATACTTGAGATGAGAAATGGATAATATGGCTCTAGGATTGCTTTCTCGCAGGGAGTCAAGGAAGGATCTCTGAGCGAGGATTATGACACTATTACTACTTTACTTTATGCTATTTTGCACTCTTCTAATGCTGCAAGACCACTGAAGAAGCTAGTCTTCGATAGGACTAGGCTCTCCCCTCTATTCTGGCATTTCTGCAGCCCAGTCCACATATACAACCTTCCTTTGATAATGTTGCATATGTAGTGTAGATCCTTGCTTGCTGAGTACTTTGGATGACTACTCACGTTTGCTTTGCTTTCTTTTTCCCTCATATCAGTTTGATGCAACCAGATGACGGAGCCCCTGAGACCGCTGCCACCGCCGATGACTACTACTACCCCGAGGGTGCCTACTATGACGTGACGGACACCGACAACCAGGAGTTGTTAGGAGGCTCCCAGGCAGGAGGCATTGCCTTTTTGATCAATGTTGCTTTTGTGCTAGCCTTCTTAAGGCAAACTTGTTTAACTCATGTTTGTACTCAGATATTGTTGCTTCCGCTAACTCATTTGTATTTGAGCTTATGTATTCGAGCCCTTGAGGCCCCTAGCTTGTAATATAAAGCTTGTATTTATTTAATTTGTGTCTAGAGTTGTGTTGTGATATTTTCCTGTGAGTACGAGATCTTGATCATACACATTTGCGTGTATGATTAGTGTACGATTGAATCGGGGGCGTCACAAGTTGGTATCAGAGCCGACTACCTGTAGGTAGCCCCCTTTCCAACTCCTTGGCCAAAGTTGAGTCTAGTCCTTGAAAAACTTTTACTAACATGGATGTGTGTCTTGTGGGCCCATGTCGCCATTGGGTGGTGTTAGGATCTTTTACTCCTCATCTATACTCTGGGACTCTGATCTCTCTTCTATTCGGGTTAAATGATTTTGCAAACTCACATTAGATTCTCGTAAGTATTTCCTCCCAGAGAGCCCCGACATTACCGATGATTGCTTACTTCACCAGAAGATTCTGAAGATACTTTTTCGATGTTTTCCCGAGACCTTGTGTCCACTGCCTTGCAGTTTGTGACCACCGATAATCCCCGTGAAGAACATCCTTGCCGCTTGTACCTTCATCCCCCGTTGCTCCTGTTGTTACAAGATACCCCTAGTACTCTCCGTTGCATTGAGAATCCTTTGAGTTTACTGCCTTGCAGTTCTTTACCACATGAATGCCCTACGGATAATTCCTCGCACTTATCGAGTAACCATTCATCCCCAGTTGTTCTTATGCTTCATAAGATTCTCTGGAATACTATTCGATCTTCCGAGAATCCTCTTCAAACTATTGCTCTGCAAATACTTGTCTGCTTGCATTATGGATGCTTCACATATGTCTAGCAATATTCATTAGTATCCTTTGACACCGTCATTTTGTTCCTATTATTTCGACATGTGAGCAAATGCGAGCAATCATCGGTTGTTCCCTAGAAATTATGTTTTTGGCTCAGACGTCACTCTGGACTTGAGCTGGTTCTTGGCAAATTAAACATTGATTGATTGTCGATCTACGTCTATTCAACTTACTTGTATTTTTGATCAGAGCCTCTACTTCTGACCCCTTGATTTTGAAATCTTAGTTCCTTTGTATTTAAGCTTTGGTAATTATCCAGATATTTCTATATTCTGATGCCTTTGCATTACTTCTTCTGGTTGAACATTGGTACTCACGTCCGATTCTTTTATGGTCCGCTAGATCCTTTGTTGGATTATTACCCGACAGTTCCTCTCATATTTAATCACCTTGTGGGTTCTTCCCGGATACATAATGCCTTTGGTAAATTGTATCCTCTCCTTTGTCAATCATGCTCTACCTTCGAGCATGTGTTATTTACTCTTTAAGTTTGTGGTATATGTTCCTAAGATGCCCGTATGGGTTGAACCTATGCCTTCCCTCGTGTGAACCCGAGAGTTTTCACGACTCATACTCTTCTGGTGTTTTGCCATATATAATTTCTACACTACAACTTCATCGAAAGCGAGAAGTGAATGGAAGGTTATGCATTGAAGAAGTGGCAGTCGACCTTAAACTTTGTGTTCATGCCCATGGACCCGATGTGGAACTTATCATGGAAACTTCTTGTGATAATAATAATCCCCTTGTTATAAGTTCATATGGTATCTATGTTTGGTCCTTTGCAACCGTGGTTCTGACCATGATTGTTCCCCTTTCATTCCATTTCTCGAACAATTTAAAGCACGTCTTTCGCAAATCAATACATCTCAGTAACCCCTATTTTGATCTTCCGTCGAGTATTACCCTCTGGTATCTCGAGAATATCAAAGAACTGTGTTGCTTCCTATGAGTCTTCTTCTAGTATTTCTTCTCATCGATTTCAGGTTTCACCCGGGTTTTGAGTTATTAGTCACCCGAGAACACCGATAGGTGAATCGATTCCGCACTCCGATTGAATAACTCTAAGTAATTTATGTTACTTACGAGTTTAATAATCCTTTAAGTCATTCCTAGCCTCAACGGATATATCATTATCATGCTAAATTTTAACTGTGCTACCTGGTCCTTCTTCCCGGAGCACAACTTTCGACGACGAGCTAAGCTTACGTCGATCTTCCTTGTCATATCATTTCTCCTTGAACAGCAAGCTTTATTTCGAGTTTCTGTCGTATCCGTGGTTCCAATAACCCTTTGCTTCATCATTGCTTTGACTTGATGTCATCGCAGATCGATTATATCTTCATGAAATCGCTCGACAAATGTGTCGTGATCATCATCAACATTTGGAGCTCTTCCAGGATATCAATCGAACTCCTGATGAGAAATACCATCCTTGCCCCTCGATGATTGGTGTTATCATCGACAACATTCTTGCCTTCCCCCCAACACAAACTTGTTCATATAATTTTGGAAATATGTCCTTTTTGACATGTCGATGGATTACTGATGAACCCATCGGCCACATCCTCATCTATTCCTGATAAAATTGCATGAGATGTTCTAGAAATTCTCGATGAATCCTTTGTGTTCCCAAGGTCTGACATTTACCTGGTGACCATGTCAATGATATCCTGAAGCATGACTGTGGTACTCCGAACATCATCAAGAACATTGGAGGCCAATGCTAAATGTTTCTTGATGACTTATCCAAACACTATTGTATGGGTAACGTCATGAATTTCCTCTCCCTTTACCTAAATGATAATCTACCTACTATACTGTCATGGATATCATCCTCTACTTGTCCTTGAGAAGGATACACCCCTGAAATATGTGTTTAAACATATTTTCCTTTCCATTGTTCTGTTTAATCTGATACTCACATTTTTCATTTCCATTGTTTTGTTTAACCTTCCTTGTGATCTATATGAACTAAGCAATAATATTTTCCTGCTTATGCAAACACTTCGGTGTACAATTCTGCCACTAAGACTCTGTTACTATTGTTGATGACCTTTTGATAACCACCGATGGACGAGAACTTTGCCTAATGGTCTGCCTCGTTCCAACGAGCAGGAAAATGGTTCTCTTCGTCCCTCGCGCTTGGTACCAACGTTGATGCCAGCATAACTGACATGCTATCCTATGACATGCCTTGCTATTATATCCATGCAAGATGTTGCTGCTCTTCCTACTCTGAACACCCAAGGTGGGCCCATAACCCACAGTTCCATAGGATCGAAACCTGACTCTCCTGTACAACCTTGATTTCGAAATACTCCTTTGCACTTGGCTTCGTATGTAAATCATGAGCTAATTCCTCACCATGATTCATTCCGGTATCAGAGGCAACATTATTCCTCATTGCTCTGAACCCCTACATCACCTGTTATAGGCATCAGCTTGATGCTTACCTGGTTGAAACTTAATGAACCTCCTTATAACACTCTCGATTTGTTTCCTGGTTCTTCTAAAATCTCCTTCCTTGAGATAATTACCGGATGCCAGTCCTTTCATATATTCGTCCTTATAGTTTTCCCCTTATACCCTATTCGTAAGTATGATGAAGTTTCTGAAGAAAGGATGAGGACTTCATCATAATGCCCTGATGCAGCGAATTGAACACATCAACGTTATGGATCAACCTCTTCGATGAGAGCAACCAAGATCAAGAAGATCCATTAGGATTTCTTAACCAGAACTTTTCCCCTTACACACCCCCTTAAAATCTCGGGACGAGATTTCTTGTAGTGGAGGAGATTTGTAACACCCCGGGTGTCGTGCTACAGTAAACTCCTGTTGATGGTGCCATGCCATCATAATTAATTTTTGCTAATCATCACTTTGTTCCAAACCGACCTCGATTCCAAATTTATAAGACAAGTCAAATTATTATTTCTTCGAACAATATATCTAAAAAGTTCAAATTATTCTATAATTCCCCATGATCATTTTCATGTTATAGCGAACATCATTTGGCTCACCAAATAATTCCTAGGAAATTGATAAGTGGTCCAGCGGCGAATAAAATAGCCTTTTCAGAATAAACAATTTTTCTTTAACTCCAAACTTTGTGTGCTAGCTCCTAATATTACACCTTATTTATGTATCAGTTTATCATAACTACCACAATTCTTTTAGCAGCTATTAAAAATAGAAAATAGGTGGAGTAAAGAAAACAGTAAAGAAAGTAAAAAAAAGGAAGGACCTAATCTACTGAGCACTATGGCCCATATAGCAAAATGAAAGGCCCAGCTCACATCCCCCACTTGTCCCCCTCCTCTTGCTACAAAAGACAGGCAGGGGATCGTGGCGGACATCCATGGCGCCTCGGTCTCATGGCGGCCATCCGCCGGCACCTCCCCTCGTAGATAAGCACGCGCCCGACCCCCAGGTCAAACCCTAGCCTCTGTTCTTCCCCTCGTCCATTCCCCCTCCCGATTCACTGTGTCTAAGTTGCTGCCGTCGTTGCCGCCTCATCGTCTCCGCGGCCACCGTCGTCCCCTCCGTTCGAGCTTGCGCCAGGAGCTCCACCTGCCTCCCCTGCTTCCCCTACGCGGATCAACTCAAGCTTGGAGCACCCACCTCGACCGAATCGACCGCCTTCTTCAACCTCTGCCACCGGTCATCGTCGTTGGGTCCTCCACCACCGAACCGCCTCGGCCTCCCCGAACGCATCCATGAGCTCCGCTGTGAGGCCCTCCTCCGATTTCCGCCTTTTCCCCCTTCGTTCCATCGTCGTAGATGCCGTACACCGCCGCGGCCGAACTCGCTGGAGCTTGCGCACGTGGCCGTGCTCACTGCACCCGCTACCATGTCGCGCGCTCGCCGTCCCTGCATACTCCGCACCGGCCGCGACCCTCCCCCAGCGCGGTCCCCTGCTTCTGCT
Source organism: Triticum aestivum (assembly GCF_018294505.1). NCBI lineage: Eukaryota > Viridiplantae > Streptophyta > Magnoliopsida > Poales > Poaceae > Triticum > Triticum aestivum. The sequence goes on from NC_057801.1 coordinate 734,128,107, forward strand.
GCCGCTACTGCTGTAGCTGCAGTCGCCGCCTTGCGGCACTCTGCTTCCCACAGCCGCCTGGCGCCCGCGCATCTCCGCCCCTCCCCGCCACACCTACAGCCGCGCCCCGCAGCCTCCGTGCATAGGTCGCGCTCGCTTGCGCCTGCCTGCATCTCCCCTCGTGCTCGCCCGCTGTCGCCGAGGCCCCTGTCCTCCCGCGCCCGTACTCTGCCACGGGCCCGCGCCGCCAACTCGCCTTCACGTCGTGCCCCGCCACTGTCGGCTGCCCCGCCTCCGCCGCCGCCCTGCTGCTGCTTTTGCAGCCTGCTGTCGCTGCTAGCTGGTACTGCTGCTGCCGCCGCGGCCTCCCGGCCAAGGCCTGCCATGGCGCCGAGCGAGCAGCCCCTTCCCCCTCCGTGCGGCTGTGCATCTGATAGAACGAGCCGGCCTTGCTAAGTGGGGATTAGCTTAGGCCTCATCCCCATGGTTATCAGATAACCACCCCTCTTATTAATTTAATTAGCTTTTAACAAAAATCAGTTAAGTTACTAGTCATTGACACATAGACCCCACCTCTAATTATCTTTTTAAAAGAAAAAACTAAATCTATGTGAATGACACCTAGGCCCCACAACCCAGGTTTGACCAGTCGACAGTTGACTAGTCAACTACTGACTAGACTGATTGACTGGGTCGGCCTTGCCCCGTGGACCCCACTGTCATACACCTAGGCTGGTAAAGCACTAGGTAGCAAAAGTGTAATCTGCTTTTATTTTTCATTTAAAGTAAATCCAGAAATTCGGAAGTTCAAATTATTCTATAATTCCCCATGATCATTGTCATGTTGTAACGAACATCATTTGGCTCACCAAATAATTCCTAGGAAATTGATAAGTGGTCCAGCGGCGAATAAAATAGCCTTTTCAGAATAAACAATTTTTATTTAACTCCAAACTTTGTGTGCTAGCTCCTAATATTACACCTTATTTATGTATCAGTTTATCATAACTACCACAATTCTTTTAGCAGCTATTAAAAATAGAAAATAGGTGGAGTAAAGAAAACCGTAAAGAAAGTAAAAAAAGGGAAGGACCTAATCTACTGAGCACTATGGCCCATATAGCAAAATGAAAGGCCCAGCCCACATCCCCCACTTGTCCCCCTCCTCTTGCTACAGAAGAGAGGCAGGGGATCGTGGCGGCCATCCATGGCGCCCCGGTCTCGTGGCGGCCATCCATGGTGCCCCGGTCTCGTGGCGGCCATCCGTCGGCACCTCCCGTCGTAGATAAGCACGCGCCCGACCCCCAGGTCAAACCCTAGCCTTTGTTCTTCCCCTCGTCCATCCCCCTCCCAATTCACTGCGTCCAAGCTGCTGCAGTAGTTGTCGCCTAATCGTCTCCGCAGCCACCATCATCCCCTCCATCCGAGCTTGCGCCAGGAGCTCCACCTGCCTCCCCTGCTTCCCCTACGCGGATCAACTCGAGCTTGGAGCACCCACCTCGACCGAATTGACCGCCTTCTTCAACCTCTGCCGCCGGGCGTCGCCGTCGGGTCCTCCACCACCGAACCGGCCCGACCTCTCCGAACGTGTCCACGAGCTCCGCTGTGAGGCCCTCCTCCGATTCCCGCCTTTTCCCCCTTCGTTCCATCGTCGTAGATTACGTACACCGCCGTGGCCGAACTCGCTGGAGCTTGCGCTTGTTGCCGCACTCACCGCACCCGCTACCATGTCGCGCGCTCGTCGTCCCTGCATACTCCGCATCGGCCGCGACCCTCCCCCAGCGCGGTCCCCAGCTTCTGCTGCCGCTACTGCTGCGGCTGCAGTCGCCGCCTCACGGCACTCTGCTTCCCACAGCCGCCTGGCGCCCTCACAGCTCCGCCGCTACAGCCGCGACCCGCAGCCTCCGCGCACAGGCCGCGCTCGCTTGCGCCTTCCTGCGTCTCCCCTCATGCTCGCCCGCCGTCGCCGAGGCCCCTATCCGTCCGCGCCCGTCCTCTGCTCCGCACCCGCGCCGCCCACTCGCCTTCACGACGTGCCCCGCCACTGTCGGCTGTCCCGCCCCCGCCGCCGCCCTGCTGCTGCTTTTGCCGCCTGTTGCCGCTGCTAGCTGGTACTGCTGCTGCCGCCGCGGCCTCCCAGCCAAGGCCTGGCATGGCACCGGGCGAGCAGCCCCTTCCCCATCCGTGCGGCTGTGCATCTGATAAAACGAGCCGGCCTTGCTAAGTGGGGATTAGCTTAGGCCTAATCCCCACGGTTATCAGATAACCACCCCTCTTATTAATTTAATTAGCTTTTAACAAAAATCAGTTAAGTTACTAGTCATTGACATGTAGACCCACCTCTAATTATCTTTTTAAAAGAAAATACTAAATCTATGGGAATGACACCTGGGCCCCACTACCTAGGTTTGACCAGTCGATAGTTGACTAGTCAACTGCTGACTGGACTGATTGACTGGGTGAGCCCTGCCCCCTGGACCCCACTGTCATACACCTAGGCTAGTGTAGCACTAGGTAGCAAAAGTGTAATCTGCTTTTATTTTCGATTTAAAGTAAATCCAGAAATTTGGAAATTCAATAAAACTTTGAAAATTAATAGAAAATAAACCGTAAGTCCGATGAAAAGTTTAATATATGAAAGTTGCTCAGCAAAATCCAACGAATTCGAATACGTGATCTGTTAATCTGTCACATGCCCCTAGCATGTTGAACATGGAACTGTCCCCTCTCTTTCGTCTATCTGGAAAATGCCAAACGCTGGGAAAACCCCTCTGGATGTTTTCCCTCTCTGTCTGCAATGCGTAGTACTGCGTTAGGTCGCCCTAGCACCGCTTATTGCCATGTTATGCTTGTGATGCTTTGATTGCTCTGTTGTTTATTGTGTTTCCCCTCCGTTACTCCTTTCCGGTAGACCCCGACACCGTGGTTGAACCAGTGATCGACTACTTCACCATCGAGGATATGTACCTATCTGCAGGGCTTCCAAGCAAGCACCCCCCCCTTTTGAGCATACCGATATCGCCTACTCTATCTCTCTTATGCTTGCATTAGAATCTGCTGCTACTATTGTAATCCTATTTCTGCTGCATGGCCTGTTTATTGTAACCTACTGTTGTTACCTACCTGCCTATCCTAAACTGTTTAGTATAGGCTGGGTAGAGACCCATCAGAGACCCCCACTTTGTCCCGACTGCCTCGCTGGATTACCAGAAGATCCGATCAACGGGATTGAAGACCAGGCCCCGGCACCGCACATCACTTTCCCCTTAGTTGCTCGACACTACTGGGTTACTATCGAGTGCCGAGTGTGATACCTCATCAGCACTTCTGATGTTAACCTTGTAGGTTAGTTCATCGGTTATGGTCATCGAGGGTGATTCCTCCTTCTCCACTCCCGATAACGACACTGTCATGCAACTCCACAAGAGTGGACCTCGAGGGTGGTTCCTCCTTCGTTCACCTTGACGATAACATCAGGTGGAATTCCATCGAGGGTGATTCCTCAGGGTTCCCCTTGGTGTTAGACACACGGTTACTATGGTTACTATGACTTTACACTGAACCATGTTACTAAAGACGGGTCGGCCCTGAGGGGTACCCGCGCAAGCTTAATTGCGAGTGATGTGGAGTCTGGTTGACCTGGAAGGTGCCCGCGAGATAATTACGAGGCGTGGTCCGGCATTCTTAGCCCTTGCCGCAAGTCCTCGAGATGGGGCGACGGGGTCACATCGATCGTGGATCTCTGCTCGTTACCGCGTGCTCCTAATCCACTACGATTTGGATATTTGATCCGAGGGGCCTCTAGCCTGATAGCACTAACCATCACGTGGGCATAGTATGGGCGTTCTGCATCGTATGCATCAGCCGAAGCTTAATAGATGTCATGTGACTGAGCGGCGTGTGTTGGGTTGGACTGAAACGCCTCACCTTGTATAAGGGGGGCTAGATCTGCTCACCGGCTGCCCACGCAACGAGCAGGAGTTCTCCGGGCGATGGCCCAAGACCCCTGGGGCATAGGTTTAGTCCGGCATGTTGACCTCTCTATTAGGCCTAGATCGGGTTGCGGCGTATCGTTTGGCCGAGGCCGGGCATGACCCACTAAAGTGTGTCCGGTCGGAGTTAAGCAAGCGTGGTGGTTAAGTTGGTGCACCCCTGCAGGGAAAAAAACATCTATCGATAGCCTGTCCTACGGTAACGGACACTCGGAGCTGTATCTCGATCGATACAACTAGAATTGGATACTTGAGATGAGAAATGGATAGTATGTCTCTGGGATTGCTTTCTCGCAGGGAGTCGACGAAGGATCTCTAGGTGAGGTTGATGACACTATTACTACTTTACTTTATGCTAGTCTGCACTCTTCTAATGCTGCAAGACCACTGAAGATGCTGAAGATGCTAGTCTTCGATAGGACTAGGCACTTCCCTCTATTCTGGCATTTCTGCAGCCAAGTCCACATATACAACCTTCCTTTGATAATGTTGCATATGGAGTGTAGATCCTTGCTTGTTGAGTACTTCGAATGAGTACTCACGTTTGCTTTGCCTTCTTTTTTCCCCATATACGTTTGATGCAACCAGATGACGGAGCCCCTGAGACCGCTACCACCGCAGATGACTACTACTACCCCGAGGGTGCCTACTATCACGTGATGGACGCCGACGACCAGGAGTAGTTAGGAGGCTCCCAGGCAGGAGGCATTGCCTTTTTGATCGATGTTGCTTTTGTGCTAGCCTTCTTAAGGCAAAATAGTTTAACTCATGTATGTACTCAGATATTGTTGCTTCCGCTGACTCGTTTGTATTCGAGCTTATGTATTCGAGCCCTCGAGGCCCCTGACTTGTAATATAAAGCTTGTATTATTTTAATTTGTGTCTAGAGTTGTGTTGTAATATCTTCCCGTGAGTCCTTGATCTTGACCGTACACATTTGCATATATGGTTAGTGTACGATTGAATCGGGGGCGTCAGACGACTGATCTTTGGTTTTGAGGAGGCCCGGAAGACCCTCTACTACTAACAAGAAAAGGTAGGGTGAAATCGGACCTCCCTCTTGTATACCACTAGTTGGAGCAAACTCTTCAAGATTTTTACCATTCAAAGAAACTAAGTAAGAAATTCACCAGACTCATGACCAGTGCCGCCCATTTATCTGAAAAACCCAGCTTCCTCATGATAACCTCCAGATATGGCCATTTTATTCTTTCATGCGCTTTCATCATATCTAGCTTCATAGCACAGTGATAGTGTTTTAAGAGCATCCACAACTACAATACCCAAAAGTTGGGCCCCAAACGCCCGTGGACGCACCCAGGCGCGTCCGCGCACGGTAGCACCACACCAAAATCATGCTCGGCAACATGAAACTCAAACTTTATACCTCAAATCCATGATACACATGCAAATAAAAACCTACGTACTACGTACAAGCTAAACTACTCAACGTCGGAGATCTCGACGATCTCCGTTCCCGGTGCCAGGTAGATGGGCAAGTGCGAAAGCTCCTACGCCTGCAAGGCTCTGACACCTCCTCCGTCGCCGCCTCCGCGTCCAATTCGGAGAATAGAGTCTCCCTCGCCGCCTGTCCTTGCCAGATGAACTGTTGGTTGGCCTTGATGTAGGTCCCGTCCTGGACGGACACAAGGATGTCGGTCTCCTCCACCATCTCCATTGCTTTGGGCGGCCTCGTACTCCGCCTTCGCGTCCGCCATGGTGAAGCCCGCATCCTCCTCCGGCTCAGTCACCTCCTCCTCCATGGGCTCCTCCTCCTCTGCCACCTACTCCTCCTCCACCTCCTCCTTTGACGGCTCCAGCGAATCCGGAGGAAGGCCGGGGTGAAATGAGCAGCCCGCCTCACCTGGATCTGCTCCAACAGCTGCACCCCGGCGCTCCAGAGTGAGCATGACGTATGTGGTGATCCAGCGCCTCGGCATCGCAAGCGGCGGACGAAGTGGAAGTGCCGGCAGCGGAGAGGGGAAAGGGGAAGAAATAGGGCGGGCTAGGGTTCTGCTGCCGCCGTCCGGCTTAAATAGTCGGCTCCTCCCTCGGGCGGCACGCTGGAACGGCGCCACGTGACGCGGAGCGAAGGAGGCGTCCGTCGGATCAACGGTCTCTCCGCATCCCCGTGTGAGCCGTATCCATCAGCCCGACGTGGCGGGCATGCTTGGCCACGTCCGGCCTCCCCATATCCGCCCCAGATTTGGGCCGGATATGGGGAGTGTCAATCAGTCAACATTTGGACATTTGGGCGGGTATGGGGGTCCGTTGGTAGATGCACTGAAGAGCTGAAGTAAGGTAACTAGACAAACAATAAAAGGCGCCTAAAAGGTAACTGAACTCCAGCCATTGGATGAAGATCTTGCATCGCCCAGGTCATCTTCTCACCTATCAACATAATTCGCCGGAATAACAAGGAGTCGTTGGATCAAGATCAGAGTGAAACGCCTAAATGAAGGTCTTCAGAGTGTAGATGCAGGTCTGACCGTCTGAGCGTGACACCCCACACAACTGTTCCTGATCATATGCTACTGTGTATCTGACATGGATCAACACTTGCATCATTTCAGAGGCCGAACTCAAAGTTATGGTGGCTGTGACCCGATTATGGGCACACCTGTGATTGTAGCTACGATAACACATGTGCCGTTATTTTGCATTGTCAGAATGCTAACATGCATCAGCAGGTAATTCCATCCATACACTGACCGTGCTGAAGCTTGAAAGATTACCAGAGAACTGTGTTCCACTACTCAATGGACACTGAATGCATCCAGCATTGCAATGCATAGTCAGCATCGTCTCGCCTGCTCCAAGTAAAGGGAATGGAAAATATTAGCAATGATGAAAATTATCTGGCATTGCGTCCACTGTCCAAGAATCTACTAACTTCACAAAAATCATGTGCTAGTCATGCCCCAGGTTTTCCAAAGCGACCATGAACAAACAAGTAGCACGACAGGAAACCAATCTCAAAACACAAGATTCTCATACACAACATGTGCGTAAGGTAAAACAGACTAGTCAGCTGCCCATTCCTCACTGACAAGTTTGGACGGTGGTCACTTTCAAGATTCACAAAATTCATGTGCTAGTCATGCTTTCCCCAAGCTTTCCAAAGCGTCTAGGGACAAACAAGGCTTTGAAACCCGTCTCGAAATTCCTCACAGAACAATAGCCAGATTCAAGATCCCATTGTGCAGTTTGGAAAATTACAGGGTAACAAACTGCTGGAACCGAGACAAAATTTTCACTACAGTATATCCATTGGAGTGGATACCTAAGATCGGTTGCTATTCAGCCAAACTTGCATCCCCATGTAACATCATCTATTGCAGATTCGTGGTTGACATTCTATGGTTCCTGTTCTTCGTTTTCCTCGCTTGATTCCCCTGCTCTCTCCGGCTGCCTTTTTTCCTTGTGCTGCATCAATTATTGAGAGATTGATTAAAGGAGGCAGAGCAGCATGAAATGAAGTTGATTGTCTTATGTTTCAAGTGCCTAAGACAGGAAAATGGACTAAATAAGCGCTTCATTTATGGCTTATAGAAAGTAGGCTTCTCTTAGGAATCAATGATTCTCACTTGAAGTGTCAACACACGTATGTGCACATAGGTTTGAGATTAGCTCAACTTTACATTTATAACGGCTTCTAAAAAACGCTACTTTTACTTCAACTCGTAGTACAAAAGCTGCGTGAGAATATGCTAGTTCAGTCAGCATAATTGTTTGAATAATAAAAAATGCAAACCCCAAACAAATGTTTGAATAATAAAAAATGCAAACCCCAAAAAATTACTGCTACCAATTCAAGTTAAGAATTACTGTATCCTCAGTTATATCATTTATTGTTCAGTAACAATTGATTCTACTTTATTAGACAAGCCATATTACCAAAGAATGCTATTCTACTACTCCCTCCGTTCCTAAATATAAGTCTTTGGAGAGATTCTACTATGAACCACATACAGATGTATGTAGATGCATTTTAGAGTGTAGATTCACTCATTTTGCTCCGTATGTAGTCCATAGTGAAATCTCTACAAAGACTTATATTTGGAACGGAGGGAGTAGTTATTTCTCCAACTTTAAAATAAAAGGGCTTAATCAGTATAGAGAAACAAGTAAGGGTTACCATTTAGAAATACCAGGAAAGTCTTGGCAGTATCACAGGTTATTTCCTCCTAAAATCAAATTCCTCACTCTCTTACGAATTTAATTTATCATTTATTTTCTGTACTGTATATTTCAGTTATTAGTAGAACTGTTGGCTGGGCCCTCTATTTTACCGTATAGATATATATAGTTACAGTTGGTTTAATGGTAAATGTGATGCTAAGCTCAACAGCTCCAACGGTCCAAATTCAGAAGAGCAGCACCAACAATGTACCTTTGGGAGAAGCCCTTCTGCAGACATCAGCTCATACAACTTGCGCATGATTGTTTCCTCTTCAACCTATATAAACGACAGCAATTGATTACTGAAGACATGCCCCTGAGATTCCTTCTTAACATAAAAGCTTAGTAGTATCTGAGGCTCACCTGTAGTTTATGCAACTCATGGGACATTGCTCGGTATGTTTCCATTAGGGCATGATTTTGCTTGTCCAAATGCCTGCAAATCATTTCTATGTTATATAATAATTGAAATCTTTAGGGCTCATTTGTTGCTAAGGGTTAGTCAAGATGTTGCACCTGGACATTTCAGCAGAATGCTTTGGTTCCATTATCACCAAACAACTTTATACTGCTTCTTCTCTACTCGAGGAAATGTGCGAACACACACCCCTCTTGACAGAAGAAAAACTTTATACCGTCCCTGCAAATTATTTGGCTGATTAGAATTTCTTACAAATCGAGCTAGAAGCTGTCCTCCACATACTGTAAATTTACCAAAAGGAGAGGGTCCAGAAATAGACAAGAACCAGTACTAAATTTTGAACAGTAAATAGCTAGTATGATACTTGAGTCTCATGCTTATGATACATCAATATACACAAAAACACATGAAAATTATGCATGCTGGTTAGAGATACATATGTCACACCCAATTAATTAGACTAGCCCCATTAGACAGTCACTTACCGATATCCTGAATATTGGTAATACTAATTGCTGTGGAGGTATGCTGTAGTGACTGTCTAATGGGGTTAGTCTAACTAATTGGGTGTGAAATATATACCTCTACCAGCATAGGAGAGAGTTTATGCACCAAGAAAAGAAAAAAAAAAACAGTTCCTGTGCACAGATGGATAAACAAGACAAAGATATATTAGAGTGTCAGAGTTGCACAAAACTGGATGTGGGAATCTTCTGACTCAAAAGATTAGCTAGCTTCATGATGAGTAATCTCAGTGACAAATGGTGACTGATATGCTTAATTACTCTAGAAAAAGCAAATAGATGGATGGATATTTTTGAATACCCCAATGATGTCACTAATAAAGTAATCAAGTTACAAGTGTACAATGAGTTCTCCATCAGTTGCAAATTTATGGATGGGGACCAAAATGGAGCATACTGAAGAAGGAACCAACAATATCAGTATCCATTGAAGCAAAGGGGCAGTGGATCAACCTACTACGCAGGCAGGACAAACCACACTCTAATTATTTAAATCCCTCTAATTATTTATTGTCATCCAGGGACCTTGCTTCTAGTCCAGAACTTTTGGATCTTTCATTTATGCTGACAGATAAAACTGAACATTGTTTATGTGCAAAAGTTCATCCAGGGACCTTGATTTACTGTCAATGTAAAAGCTCATCCAGAAACACCTTAATTTCTGTCAACATGAAAACCCACACTTCTATCAAAATTAAAATCAATGGACTGGTTCTCACGAGAGCCGGGTTTCAATGATTTTCATGAGAGGAGAGGGATGGCCATGGAGGCAGACAGTCTCATCGATGGACGCAGCAAACTGCTGCAGATCGGAGCCATGGCCGCTGGGTGTCCGACGAGGAGCAAGAAGAGCCGCCCCTAGGGTTTGCAGGGGAGGGGATGGAGAAGTGGAGGATAGGGGAGAAATCACCTCGGGAATAACCGGCGGAGGAGGACGTTGACGGTCGGTGGCGGGGCGCCTCCTCTCAGTCGCGGCGAGGGCGTTGCTTTGCCCGTCCCGTTCCGACGACGGCGGCGCGAGGAGGAGGCTGCGGCCGACGGCGGCGCGTCGAGGAGGAGGCTGCTGCCGACGGCGGCGCGAGGGTCGAGGCGAATCCGGGGGGGTCAGTTTTTTTTTTAAGAGAGAGAAAAGGGGGGGATCAGGTGGATTGGGCCAGCGAAACCTCGTCTACCAAATGGGCCAAAGCGGATTGTAGGGTTCTGGGCCACGCGTGGAAAATCGATTAAAAACCCCCAAAAATCTAGAAATCACTAGTTGAGGAGTACTCGTTGCAAAGATCGCTTCAACTCCCCTGTGCGCCACTTGTCGCAATATGAAAGTTTTCCCTTTTTTCATAAATCCGTTTATTTAAAACCTTTTATCTCTCAAACCGTGCGTCCAAATCTCGAACCGCTTTCACCGTTGGATTCCTCGCGTCGAGATCTTTGAAACTAGATCCCATATTCATAGGTTTTGACGAACTTTTTTTCATAAAAAAACCAAACGAAACAAACCGAACGAGAAAACCGAACCGGGAGCACGGATTCTTTCCCTTTCCGAAAGAGGCACGTCCGTGCCTCTCACGAAATCACAACCGTGCCTCTCGCGGAAGCAAAATCGTGACTCTCATGAAAAAAAAAAGAAAAATTTGTTTTTTTCATTTTCGATGAGACACCGCAAACAGCCGTGCCTCTCGGCCAAGCAAAACCGTGACTCTAGCGAAAGGAAAAAACAGAAAACGCATTTTTTCGTTTCTGAGAGGCACGGCCGTGACTCTCACGAAAGCACAACTGTGCCTCTCGTGGAAGCAAAATCGTGACTCTGGCGAAAGAAAAAAACAACAGAAAACACATTTTTTTTCGTTTCCGAGAGGCACGACCGTGACTCTCGCTAAAGCACAATCATGCCTCTCGCGGAAGTAAAATCGTGACTCTCGCGAAAGGAAAAAGAAACAGAAAACGCGTTTTTTTTTTCGTTTCCAAGAGGCACGGCCGTGACTCTCGCGGAAGCAAAACTGTGACTCTCGTGAAAGGAAAAAAAATAGAAAACATGTTTTTTCGCAAGCTAAGAAAGACCGATGGAAAACCAAAACGTCAAAAAAAACAAAAAAACGTTTAAAAAGCCAAAAACACGTGCGGAAAAATAAAAAAAATAAAATTCAGAGGGAGCGTCCAGAGCGCGACACGTGGCGAATGGCTGAGAGCGCGCCAAGTGACGCTGATCATTGCGAGGCTCCCGAAGGAGCGCTCGTTAACTAGTTGCTCTCTTCCCATATCAAACGAAGCCTTAGGCCTCCTTTGCGGATTTCCTATATAGCGCGTACGGCATCGCCGAACTACCAGGCGCGCACCCCTCACGCGCGCTGGGCGCTCGTATGGGCCGGCCCGTATCCCGTTTAATTTTTTGTTTTTTTTTGTTTTCTCTTTACCTTTTTCTTTTTTATTTTTTATAAATTCGCGAACTTTTTTGTATCAAATTCAAAAAATGTTTATCAATGTGTAAAAATGCTCAACGATTAAAAAAATGTTCATAAAATTCTTTTTTTTTGTTCATCGGATTGAAAAGATGTTCATCAATATTCAAATTTTGTTCATCAAATTTAAAAAATGTATGTCAAATTCGATATATGTTCATCAATTTCAAAACTTGTTCACCAATTCAAAATTTGTTCATCGATTTAAAATTTTGTTCATCAATGTGTAAAAATGCTCAACGATTCAAAAAATTGTTCATAAAATCCATTTTCTTATTCGTCGGTTTGAAAAAATGTTCATCAAAATTCAAGATTTGTTCATCAAATTCAAAAAATGTTCGTCATATTTGATATTTGTTCATCATTTTCAAAAATTCAAATTAACATCCACAAGCATCCTACATCTAAACAAAAATCTCCAATATTCATCATATCATAAATGTTTTTAACACAAAAAAATATGAACTAGGTTCATCTTGAGGGTTCAACATTTTTTCACCAATTACATCCACTACTTGCATCATAGCATATCAACATGCATCATCATATCACAACAAATTCCTCCAACATGCATCATATCAAAAAAAAATCCTTAAAAAAATATGAACTAGGGTTCATCTTCACACAACCATACCAACTAGTGACTAGAGTTCATATCTAACACAATATAGCATGTAGAATCAACCTAAATCAATCATAGGGTTCAAAAAGATTAAATCTAGTTCAAAAAGGGAAGTGATTTGAATCAAATAATGTGACGAATCCTAAGGTATTTGACTAAAACTAATTGGAGGGATCCGAGGAGCTTACTTTTCACTTTTCGGGGCCATCTCGATCCGCAAAAACGAAGAAGATCGGAGGGGGAAGTAGAGGAGATGAGAGAGGGGGCGAGAGAGGAACTGCCTCTCTGTTCTTGGGGGTTGGGCGGCTGGGTGTGGGGGAGAAGGGGGTGGGGCGGGCGGCCGCACCCAATAACTGTCGCACCCTAACGTCGGGGTCCCTGGCGGTAGGATCAGACAGCCTACCGCCAGGTCGAGCGACGGTAGGGTGCAACGCAGGGGGGGCAACGGCCGTTTGCACTGCTGACGTGGACTAGTTTCCTACCACCAAGCCCCGTGGCGGTAGGCTGGCTATGTAAGCCTACCGCCGAGCCCCCTAACGATAGGAATAAGTGTCAGATTTCAAAAAAAATCAAACAGGGGTCAAATCCCGAATTTAGACCACAAAAAGGTCAAAACACGAAATTTTGTCAAACCTCGTCTACAAATGGGCCAAAGAGGATTGTAGAGGGTTCTGAGCCACGCGTGAAAAAACTCACTCAAAAACCACCAAAACCTCTCGTGCCAAACAAGAGCCTTAAGCAGTCAACTAACTTTTTCTAAAAAAAACTTTATTTTTTTATTTTTTTATTAAAACATGAATATTATTTTTATTAAATTCTTCAAAATAAAATCTAATTAATAATAGATAGAAGAATTTGTATATATAAAATGAAATTGACAAGCTGCAACATCTGGGATGAGCGGTGGCGAGTTTCGGTCGTCACCACCGGAGCTACAACAGTTGCCGCAGGGGTTGCAACCGCAGGGTGCAGCTGTTGCATGGGGCGAAGCAGGTACTTCCTCCGTAAAGTAATATAAGAGCGTTTAGATTACTACTTTAGTTATCTAAACGCTCTTATATTAGTTTACAGAGGGAGTAACAAGGATGGCCGGTGAGGGCTAGGACCGGCGAGTAGGGGCGACCAGCCAGGAGCGGCGATGGGGAGAACGCGTGCGGTGGCGAGGCGAGGGGGCGGCAAAGGGGGAAACGCGTGTGGCGCCGATGGGATTTTCTTAGTACGCGTGCATTGACGAAGACGACGACGACGCGCATCCGACGGTTCCCATCATCCCCAATCGAACGCCGACGCCTAGCATCGCCATACTGGAGTAAAACACTAATCAGCATTATGCTAATAGCACAAAATTAATCAGAGTAAAAAATACAAAAATAATCAGTATTACCCTCCTCGTTTGATGTCCTAAGAAAAAGAAGCTAACACTCAGCTGAATCAAGCCGGCCTGCATCGATCAACCATCAGGTGAATCATCAACACGTCCCTTCGCGCGCACATCACTTTGCATAAAGCACCGGCGCCACTTTGCTGCTACAAGGAGCCACCTCCGATCGGGCTCCATAAATGGCCCGCGCCCTTCTTGGCTCATCAGTACGCACAGGAATGGCTTGCCTCGCGAGACGCCTTCTGACCTGCATCTCCCTCCTCCTCGGGACCCTCTCCGCGCCCGGGTCCACGGCCGTGGCCGTGGCCGGCATCGGCCAGCTCCGCTCCCGCGGCACGGCGATCGGCGTGTCCCGGCCGCAGCCGGACGTCAACTTCACCATCGGCATCGTCGGCGCCGTCTGGTGCAAGAACTGCCGCTACGCCGGCTACCTCCCGTCCAAGAACGTCGCGCCCCTCCCGAGTGAGTACCACTTCATGGCACGAACTGCACGCACGCGCCGTGACAGGCACTGATCGTTTCCTCTGTTCTCTCTGTGCTCGCAGACGCGGCGGCGCTGCTGCGGTGCCGGCGAGGGAGGCAGGCCATGTCGGCGTGGGGCACGACAGACGCGCGGGGCTACTTCATGATCCAGACGGCGGAGCAGGCGGTGCCGTTCGCGAGCAAGGACTGCGTGGTGTACGTGCCGCGCTCGCCGCGCCGGGGCGCGTGCGGCGTGGCCGTCCTGCCCCGCCGGAACCAGGGCTCGCCGCTCAGGTTCCGGGAGTACGTGACGCGCCCCGACGGCCTGCAGGCGCTCTACACCGCCGGCAACTTCGTGTTCGGCCCGCGAGATCCCGCCAGGTGTGGTCTCCAATAAGGAACCAGCGGTTTGGCCTCTTGAACTGGATGAATATGACCCCGCCAAGTCTCTGTTCATTCGGGTGGTATAGACGAATGCAGATGTAGTATGTACGGTTTCTCGTCCAGTTTCCGGGTAACATTTTGCGGGTTTGCAGTGATGTGTACTACATTTCTGATTTTTTTAATAGAATTTTGGTCATGATCGTTAGAGCATCTCCAACAGCCGCGCTATACTAGCGCCGCGCCGCAAATTAGTCGGTTTTAGCGCGCGCGCAACGCGGCGGGTCGCTCCAGCGGGCGCGCAAAAGCGGCGCGCGCGCTATAACGAGTTGGGCGCGCTGTCGGAAACACTGCCCCGCGCGGTGTATTTCGGGCGCCCGCTGCAGCGCGCGGCACACTCGAGCGCTCGCTCTCGCACTTCCTCTCCCACTTCCACACCCATCCGGCCGCGCCGCCGCTGCCGCCCGCGTCCCCCGGCGACCGTTCAGGCGCTTCCCCGGCCTATCCCCGCGCCGCCGCGCTTCCGCCCCATCCCCTCTTAGTCCCGCCGGCACTCGCGCGCCTCCGTCGTCCGAGGAACAGCGCCCGAGTGCTCGCTGCCGCGCCGCGCCCGCAAGGTGTTCGACAAAACGCCTACAAGGTATGTATTGCTCAAACTTCATGAATTTGGTGCATGTTTTGAATTGTAGTTTTTATAGTATAGTATTGAACATTGTAGATGAGTTCATCGTTTGATTCTTCCGAAGAAGAATTTGATATGGAAGAGGAGAATGATCTTGCAATGATCCTAGCTATGCATATCAATAAAAAACCGAAGCACGGTGGTTCGGTTATGGGTCGGGAGAAAATTTGGAGAGATAGGATTGATGCCCATAACAGATTGATGAAGAACTATTTCGTGAAGAATCCCACATACCCGGAGTCGTATTTTCGTCGCCGGTTTAGGATGAGCACCGACTTGTTCAGGCGCATTGCAGAGAAACTAGTGAGCCATGACCGGTTTTTCCAGCAAAGGAGGAATGCCGCCGGAGAGCTCGGGCATAGCACCTTTCTGAAGGTGACAGCCGCTTTGCGTATGTTGGCATACAGTATCCCGGCTGATCTAGTTGATGATCACTTGGCTATGGGTGAGAATCAAGCCATCATGTGTGTCAAGCGCTTTGCAGTGGGAATTGTGCAAGTGTTTGGCAAGGAGTATTTGAAATCTCCCACTGAAGACGCCGCAAGGCTATTGGCGATGAACAAAGCGCGCGGCTTTCCCGGCATGCTTGGCTCAATAGATTGCATGCATTGGAGTTGGAAGAATTGTCCAAAGGCATGGCATGGGCAATTTCATGGCCAAAAAAAGGGTTCCACTATAATCCTTGAAGCGGTGGCCGATCAGGAGACTTGGATTTGGCATGCATTCTTTGGAATGCCTGGATCTTTGAATGACATCAATGTGGTCAACCGGTCACCATTGATGAATAAGATTGCAAACGGTGAGTTGCCACCTGTGCGGTTTGTAGCAAATGGCCGTACGTACAACTATGGCTATTATCTAGCGGATGGCATCTATCCAAAGTGGCAAATCTTCGTGAAGCCGTTGAAAAAGCCGGAAGGTAAGAAAAATCTTGATTTCCACAATGCTCAGGCGGCGGCTAGAAAAGATGTGGAGAGAGTATTTGGGATTTTGCAAGCTCAATTTGCTATTGTGAGAGGACCGGCTAGATTTTGGGATCAAAAAAATGCTTTGATACATCATGCACGCTTGTGTGATCATGCACAACATGATCATCGAGAATGAGCGTGGCCAAGATTTAGACTACTCACAGTATGAACTCTTGGGACATCCCGTGCGAGTGCGACGGAGGGCTGAAAGGATAGCCCGTTTTATTGCCTCCTATCATTGCCATTCGGCGTCCCGCAACGCACAATGAACTTCAGAATGATCTGATTGAAGAGTGGTGGGCATGGTATGGACGACAAAGAGCATCGTGATTTCTGCATTCAACATTGTATTGTTCATGAACTATTTGTTGTGTTTATTGCATTATTTGTTGTACTGAACGATAAACTATTTGTTTGAGTTGTAATGCTAACGAAATTGAACTATTTTTATTGTTGATTTATTTTGTTTGTTTGATCATTTTTGCTCTTCTTCTTTGAAATGTATATGTGGTTTTTGCGGCGCGCGCGCTGTATTTTTGCGCTCTGCTAGAGCGGCGCGCGCATGCTGCATTATAGCGCGGTTGATGGAGCCAGCGTTGGCGGCCGCGCTAAACCAGCCAAAGCGCGCGCGGCAAACATGATTTTTGCGCGCGGCGCTTAGCGCGGCTGTTGGAGATGCTCTTAGAGCATCTACAGCCGCCCACCTCAAACCCCGTCTGAAACGCCTGGACCGACGGCTTTATCAGTGATCGGTCAAAAGAAAACCAGTCGAACACCTTAAACCCCCCTCAAACGGCCAGGCTGACCGACATCCATCGTATCCAACCCAAATATTAGGACGGATATGCGGAGGCCTGGACACGTCTGTCATGTCGGACCAGATCTATACTGGCCACACTACACTTCCCTCCGCCACCAAGCTATTGTCCAGCGATTTCCGACCTTCTCCGGCATGGCGGATGGCGGATCCGAGTCCTACACCTCCAGATCCGTCGATCCCGAGCTCATCTCACGTAGCCCCAAGTAAGAGATGACCGTTCGGCTTGCGCTCCGCCGCTCCCTGGAGGAGGCCGCCCAATGGCAGCACTTGGACTCCTTGCGTCGGGAAACCATCGTGCCCGCCCAAACGGATGGCCTGCAACCCCGGGCGCCGCAACCGTGACGTGGTGGATGTCACCGGCTCCTTCCAGGACGGATCCATCATCAATCTCACGTCCACCGGCATTGTTAGGTTTCCGGGCTCCGATGAGGAAGAGTAGGGCGTGGGAGACGACGACGCCTTGAGTCCCGAGAGTCGGGTCATGTCCCATGTCCTACTCTACCTCGCCGGCGACGGAACCAACACTGTGTGGAGCGCGGCCTGCCACCAAACATGGGCACAGCGGAGCCGGACGAGTTCCAATTAAATTAGGTTTACGTTGCATGTAATAGTATGGATTTAAGGTTTTTAATTTGAGGTATCCGGTTTTGAAATCAATTATTTGCGGGTGTCGGATTTGCATGTCCTGTTGTAGATGCTCTTGTGTCACAAAGTTGATCAACGTGTTCGTACAATTTCAACCTGAATTGAAATCCCTCTATAATATCTTGAATTTGATATATGCCTAACTTGGACTGTTCCACAAAACGAAGCCGGACAACTGTAAAACCTCCGGCCGTCTTCCTCCTCCCTCTCCCAAGCAAGATCAAAGCGGCTTGACGCCGTCGTAGCCGAAGTTATAACGTCTGGACTTGTGCCTGATCATCCGGAGGTTTCTTGCGCCGGCATCGTCGTCCTTGACAAGCTCCACGCCGGCGAGCACCGCAAAGTTCTCTTCGTCCCTCGTCTCGAAGAACCTCGCCACGCACAGCCTGCCGGAGCCCAGCGGCAGGAGCCGGGCCGCGGTCGTCCTCCACGCTTCCGGCGGAGCCGGCGGGTCCTCCCACGCGTGCAGCAGCGCCGGAGGCACCGCCGTGGTCGCGAGGTCGGCGGCGCAGACGCAGAGGCGCCCGTTGCCCTTGTCGGAGAGCCCGAACCAGAGTCCGTGCTCGGCCACGTACTCGGCGCGGCCTTTAAACGGCAGCGCCCACTCACCGGCCTTGCTCCACGCGCCGCTCGCCGTGTCGAACGAGTGCATGCCGTCCCCCGTCGTCGCGGACGCCCAGATCCGCGAGCCGC
Organism: Triticum aestivum; assembly: GCF_018294505.1. Taxonomy (NCBI): domain Eukaryota; kingdom Viridiplantae; phylum Streptophyta; class Magnoliopsida; order Poales; family Poaceae; genus Triticum; species Triticum aestivum. Next base: position 734,146,312 of record NC_057801.1, read on the forward strand.
CGACCACCGTGTAGCCGCCGATCGCCACCTGAGGGCCCGTCGGCGCGTACACGTAGTGGTGCCATTCGTCGTCGTAGTACCCCCGTGATGATGATGGGCGGTCGTCGTGGTCCGCGCAATAATCGAAGGTGGGAGGCTGGAGAGGACGCCAGTGCCAGTCCTCCGCCCGGCGGTGCCCGGGCTGGCGGCCGTAGACGAGGGCCTGGAAGTACGGCGTCTGGTATCCGCCGTCCCCGAGCGACAGCACGTAGAGGCCGTCGCCGACCGTGACAGAGGCGAGGAAGTTGGACCCGGCGGGCGAGTGCAGCGGTGCCGGCTGCATGGTGCGGAGTCCGCCCGACGCGCCGGCGTAGAGGACGGTGCCGCCCCTGCCGTTCACCACGACCACGTCGTTCTTGAGGGACATCATGGCCATCTTCCCGGACTCCCGGGAGTTCTCATGGCAGGGCTCGAAGGACACGGCGGCGCGAGGCAGCCGAGCCGTAGCCGGGGCCGGAGCCGGAGCGTCGACCGCCATTGTCGCTGCCGCTGCTAGCTTCGGTGATCCGGCCGAGTAGAACAAGCCTGCCGGATCGATGCGGTGCAGATGGAACCGGCTGCCGCTGCTGCGCCATTCTTCCACGAGTAGATCCAAGAATCGACGTTTCATGCTTGGTTCCTCCTCACACCAACAGAGTAGATCCAAGAAATCTAGAAAATATCTGGATTATTTCATCAACAATATCCCGATTTTACCAGATTTAAATTGAGCGTTAGCTTAATCTCCAAGAATACATGAACCCGATTTTTTCGCCAAGATTTTCTCTCCATTTTCCAAGAAAATCGCTGTTCTTTCTCCTGATTATCAGGAGTTCTGTTTATCGACACGTAGTACCAAAGAAAATTCAGAATCTTGAAGCAAAGCATGAGCCGCCGCTTCGTCAATCTGCTGGTCAGCAACTTTCGCCGCCGCCGCCACCGCCCCGACTTCTACCTGCACCGCGTCGATCCCGCGAGCTTGTTCCACCCCGTCGGATCACCGCAGCCAGCAGCGGCAGCGACGGCCGGCGCTCCGGCTCCGGCTCGGCTGCCCCGCGCCGCCGTGTCCTTCGACTGGCCCTGCCCGCCGAACCAGACCGGGTGGATGGAGTTCATGGGCTTCGGCGACGACGTCGTCGCCCTCGACCACGACGGCCGCACGCTCCTCTATGACGGCACCTCGGGCGTCGTCTGCATCATGAACGACGCGGACTCGCCCAGGCCCAATCCCATCTCCGTCACCGTCGGCGATGGCCTCTACGTGCTGGCGACCAACCCCGGACGGCCGCCCCACACGTACTGTTTCCAGGCGCTCGTCCACGGCGGCACGTTCGCCGGCTCCCCATGGAAGGAGTGGCACTGGCGCTCGCTCGAGTCGCCGCCATACAGGTTCGAGACCACGGACAAGTACCCCACCAGATTCAAGCATGAGCTGGGGCCGGCAGAGGCGGCGGACCCGCGCGCGATCGACGCGTACACGGTGGTCGGCGACTCGGAGATCTGGGTGTCCACGGCCGGCGCCGGCACGTACTCCTTCGACACGGCGAGCGGTGAGTGGAGCCCGGTCGGCCGCTCTGCGCTGCCGTTCCGAGGCCGCGCCGAGTACGTCCCCGAGCACGGCCTCTGGTTCGGCTTCTCCGACGGCGACGAGCACCTCTGCGCCGCCGACCTCGCGCACGAGCCGCCGGAGACGCACGTCTTTCCTCTTCAGCACGTGTGGGAGGACCCGCCACGGCTGGAGTCGTGGACGCCGACCGTGACGCGCCTCCTGCCGCTGGGCTCCGGCAAACTGTGCGTGGCCAGGTGCTTCCGGAGAACCAAGGAGGGGGAGAAGCTGCTCCCGTCGGAGTACATGCACGAGAATGCCGAGAGCTTCGCGGTGCTCGCCGGCGTGGAGGTTGTCAGGGACGCCGGCACGAGAAGCCTGGAGATGATCCACCACAAGTCTCTGCTTTACAACGTCGGTGAAAATGTCGTCAAACCGCTGTGATTTTTTCAGTGCTGCTATCATGGCAGAGCGAGGATCAAATGTGATCAGGGACCGGTTAAAATCTCAATGCTAACATCAGTGGTTATTAATTGTCTTCATGTCCTATCATGTCCTCTCGCCGGCGCCGGCGGTCCGCCTCATCTTCTATGGTCCTCGGATCATGGAGGCACGGTGGATCACGGCCCTTGCCGACGGGAGGGCTCCGTTTTTAGATGTTTTTCTGAGTTTTGTTAGGGCTTGTGTCATGCTCAAGAAGATGAGGCAGCAGCGGCTTTTTGAAGATGAAATAAGGTCCTCCTCGCCTAGCCCCGTCCCAGTGATGTTTCAAGCATCGTCGAAAGGCGTGTGGAGGTTTGTCTCCGACGGATCTCGTGGGATCCGGTCGGTATTTGTCTTCGGTGGATCCGACTGGATCTGGTCTTCGTTCGTCTACGTCCGTGTGTCTGCAGGTTGGATCCTTTCTGTCTATACTTCTCTTCATCGCCGGCGGTTGCTGTTTCTGGTGCGTTGGTCCAATGGGACCTTAGCACAACGACTTTTCGATTGTCTACTACAACAATGTTTGCCCGGCTCCGACGAGGGAGGGGCGATGACGGCGGCACCTTCGGCTCGCTCCAGTACTTGTAGTCATCGCTAGGTGGTCTACGAAACTGGATGTAAATTTTACTTCTAGTGTTATTTGTACTACCTCCACAGTTGATGAATAGATCGAAAGTTTTCTCGCAAAAAAGAAGTGCTTTGGCCATGAACTCACATTTCAGACCACTGAGCTCGTCGAGTAGTTTCTGGGCAATTGTGTTTTTTTTCTTCCCTTCACTGTTAACATACACATACTGTGAACGATTTTTTTACAGGGGCAACTAGTATAGGGTCTGGTTTTAAATAAGATCAGTTTTAAAAAAAACGAAATGTGTTCAAAAAAATTGAAAATAATTGCAGACACACATCCATGTTTGATGTACAACCTTAAAAAAAATCAGCTCCTAGTTGGACCTACACTTAGTAGAGAAACAAAAAAGGAAAAAATAGATGTGAATACCGAATAGCGTCAAATATTATTCACCCAAAGCTGACACTATTCATAGTCAATTTTTACGTTTTTAATCTCTAATTATAGATCGAGTTTTGAGCTGATTCTTTATTGAGTTGTAAAGTAGATGTTAGATTTAAATCATTAAGATTAACGTGATAGGATCTTTAGGCCTAGGCATTAGAACACCTCGTTTATGTGCAGGATTGATAACTAACCATGATTGTCAGAGACCATCAGGGGCTCCATGCAGCTGCCCATCTGGGCAGAAGATGGACAAGTATTTAATGAACTATGACAAATGATTGTAAAGGATGTTGGTCAAAAATATAAGCACGAGCCACATGATCTTGACAAACTTGTCACTTGGGTGAAGTTTGACATGATTATAAATGGGTGTTGGTCAAATATATAATCAACATGTTACATCATGATGGTTATTAGAATAGCAAGCTTGACACTTTGGCATTCATATGCGCTTCATAATGCTCATAAGGGATTAAATACACATTAACATGATAAAAGGAGTTTTTTTTATTCATTCTTCTCAATAAGACTTGTTGCATCTTAATTAGAGACCAACATTAGTATGTACTTGTCATACATTCTTCAACCAAGAGTTCTCGCTGGTTCCATCTTAATTAGAGAATTAACATACATATTTGGATCTAAGCAGGAGAAGTGAACATGATATATCTCATATTAAACGAAACTTCCATTCTCCCCATCGAAATGTGGTCCTAAACAACAATTTCGACGAGGTCTCATTATTTACACTTCTCTTACATCTTTAATTGCAACAACACATAATCTTTACAAATGGAACATCTAACATATGGTGGATATTGGCAATAATGACTCAGACCGCAGAGGATTAAGGTCATATTAATTTTTACATGGAGATCGATGTTGGAATAAGCAATCACCGTGCACTTTCACAATTCTCTGATCATACTTGCGTACTCAACATAACACATTTTCATACACATCACAGATTCAAAGGCGTCGGAACCGGAAAACATAGGCAAACAGCTGAGGATTAACATATGACAGTCGTATCAAGGACCCAGTTGCTGTCGGTGTACATGGATGCACAAAACTGCTGCTGCCTCTAAGCAAAGTCCATCTCTGCTCCTAGTGATGGTGCACAGCTGGTTCAGTTTCTTGTGGTATCAAAATCCCTGCTTTGGACTGAGAGCAATGGCGAAATTTCAGAGGACTATCATTGTCAGGTCTGAACTAATGTCGCTTCCTCTTGCCGCCTTTCTGGTGTTTCCTCCTCCCTGCGCTCTGTCTACGTGGCTGACTGGAACCACCGTCGTCTTCCTTCTCTCCATCGAGCAGCATGTTCATCCCGAGGTCGAATCCATCAGTTAGGCCTTGTAACCTGTACCCAGAAACATGGCAGTTCATAAGTTGGTTAAGCTAAGCAGAATATCTTCAAGGGCAAGCTCAGCTTAATGTGGCAAAAGCTATCAGGGCTCACCCATGTGGCTGATGGGATCACTTTATAATGGGGACAAGATAAACTCCATAAGCTCTGCAGAACGATCATGGAACATACCGATGAAGCTGCTTCTTCATCTGCTTCTCCATGTACTTTTCACGCTTGGTTACCGGAGCTCGGGCGAACAACTCCTCTTCTGCTTTCTCTTGCTTCTCTCTCTGTCGCATGTAGGTCATGAATTCTTTGCTTTCGTCGCCTGCTGTCTCCTTCCACTGCAAGACTGCTCAGACAGCTTAGTTAGTGTTGACACCAGATTTTAGCACGGTCAATAACTTATTTAAGATGACCTCAAATAGAGAAGGGATCTTCATGAAAGAGTTTCGTATTGTCGATATGAACATTTTTGAAGTTTGGGTCATCGCATTCTGATTTCATCTTGAAGACCGAAACTATGCTCAAAGTACTAAGATCTTATATTCAGAGTACAGTTTGGCTGATTAAACCCCCAAGACAACCTCAAATGGAAAAAATATCTACATGGATTGTCTTCGTCTCGTCGAAACGATCGATTCTGATATAAAAATCGTTACAATCCGAGTTCGTATGCAAAAGTTAGAGCCGTCGGAACACAGCCCTGTCAGGAGGCAAAAACTGGCGCGCCCCACCAGACACCCTGTCTGATGGGTAGCGCGAGGGATAGCCTGTTTCGTGCGACCGATTTGACCCTCAATATGACCTCTGATCAAAAAACGTTCAACATAAAAGTTGTTCGTCTCGTCGAAATGGTCAAGATTACTTTTGGGCTCGTTTCCATCCGAGATCGTTTACCACCACAAAAAAGACCCGCAAGGTGCAGCCAGTTTAAACCGAACAGTTTTGGAAAGTTCGGACAAAACCAATCCGAATTTGACTAGGGTTTTGGACGTGAATCCAAGCTTTTTCCTTGCACGAGAAGTCCAGCCGCCTCTTATATACCTAAGGGGTGACGGTCGATTGAACAACACACAATCGATCAATCAAACTACTATTTTTCCGTGTTCATCTACTTTTATCTCTCCCCTTGTATCTTTCTTCTCGTTCTTCGTCGTTCTTCAATATTGGAGGCTGCGAATCCACGAGGCTCTAGGGGCGGTAAGACCGACCTCGAGCAGCCAATCGTCGCTGCGAGCCCTGACGGGGTCCCTCCCGGGCGAGCGGGGCGTCTGGTCCCAAAAGCGCCGGCTTGCTGTCTTGCGTATCGCGCTGGAAGTCGGCCTCCCGCGGTGTGAGTTGCGGAGCATCTCCCTCGGCGCCGCGGGTACACATCGACGTGTTCGTGTGACGCGTTCCAGCGTCAACACACTTTTTGGCGACTCCGCTGGGGACGAAGCTTTGAACGGTCTCCGGCCCGTTCTTGCTACGAAGAGATCGTCATCTAGGGTTTGCAATCTACAAAGGTAATATGAATACCAAATTCACATATGTAGATGCAAATAATGCATATGTTGTTGCTAGATCATCTAATGAGCATAATGTATCGGCTAGCCCTAGCTTTATCAATCATGCATCTAATTATGCGCAAGGGCCGATGCAACAAAATCTCCATGATTCTACTTCATATAATTTTAGCAACATGCAACATATGTATCCCAACTCCCATGCATCGGCAACCCCACAAATTTATATGCCGATGAATAACATGATGAGTTCGGTTAATTAAGTTGAGACACCCTATGTAGGAACTTCCAATGCTATGCAACAAAGTGTTTCAAGTTTTTATTCATCGGCAAATAACTTGCAGTACGCTAATCCAAACGTGTCGGTGGATAGGGGAATTGGTCATGTTACTACTAGTTATTTGGCCAATTACCCTCAAACATCATATGCTACGCCTAACGCTACTAATATTTTGGCACCATACGCAACTGTTGATGTCCATAATTCGGCTCAGCACCTTCATGGTCATGGCCGAATAAGTGAAACTTCTGCAGGAGCACAAATGCCTTCACCTACTACCGTGGCATATCATGTCCCCCCTACACAATTACAGAATTTCGGCAACATCTCATTGCCGAAAGAGTCTAAATGCATTGGGGGGCAACCATATCCAGACTGGGTAATTGAGAACAAGCTTACATTCTCTTGGGATTTGTGCAACTCTATTCGCCAGGAACTAGTAGAAGGCGGGAAGCCTCATGATTTTGCTGCTGTAAAAGCTAGAATTGTGCAAATGATGCAGTCGCCCAGTGATGTACCATCCAGTGTACCACCTAAAAAAATCGCAAAGTTTCGGCACCTCATTGCCGAAAGAGTCTCAAAGTATTAGGGGGCAATCTCATGACGAGTGGATGGAAATTGAGATGAAAAAGTTTAAAGCTCGCCAAGCTGAGATGCAGGCTAAAATTAGACGAGAGCGAGAAGCCTTGCAAATTCAAAAAAGATAAAGTTGTTGATTCAGGTAACAAAGAAAATTCTGTTATTAGAAAAGCCGAATCAAGTAGTATATATTCTGAGACCATCAAATCCAAAGAGGCAAGCATTATTGAGAAAAGGCATGGAAAGCATAGCAAAACAACCATACTTGATTTTTCTGAAGTCAATGGAACCTACTTCCTGCCCTATGAGTTTCGTGCCATAGAAATTGACAAGCCTCAAGGACAAGAACAAGTAGCCGAACAAAGTTCGGCTGACATGGATCTTCAAAGCAATGATGCACAGAATCAAGAAAAATATGATGACAATGTGTTGGGGAGCCATCCAAAGACGAAGCAAGATGTTCTTCAAGTGGCACCACCATCATGCTCTCCCAACATATTTGAAGAGATATGCATAGCGGGTAATTTACCTATTTTTAGATTTGGTCACAACTTTATTATTGATGCATCTATTAGAAAAATCCTCATAGGTAATTTTGAAAGACCAATGAAGAAGGGTAATTTACTTGTTAGCAATAAAATTGTTTTAGAACATATCGGTCAACCAATTGTGCCATTTATAAAGGCCGATAATGACTTATTATTGCAGCCAAAGCTTTTCCCGTTGCTTTATCTAAAGTTCATATCTAGTTGGGTAGCTTTGCTTATTTCGTACTTGGCTTGCACTTGGTCTCAACTGAGACATGTATATTCTAAATATCTTCATTTCAGAAATTTAAAGTCAAGGTTAAATTCTATTGAGAAAACCGATGCTAATACAATATCTTATCCGAAGACATCGGAGATAGAGTGGAAAACACAATGCATAGCCGAATGGGGAGATTCCAAATCTGAACCATTCGTTTGCTTATTTCCAAAGCCGTTCAAACAGCAAGATCGGCTAGAAAACAAGAAGTATACCTTCAATTCAAGCATGTGTGGTCAAATATTTGATTTATTGCTGAAAAATAATTACATTACAATTCTCGATCACCATGTTAAGCCATCAATCCAAGGACGAATGTATTGTAAGTTGCATGATTCGTCCAAACATAATTTTGAGGATTGCAACATGTTTCGGCAAATAGTTAAATCGGCCATTGAAAAAGGACGATTGAAGTTTGTTGAAACACCAAGAGATGACCAATCTATTCCGATTGGTCCCGATGGCAAAAGGTTTTTGCATCGGCTGCTTCAAGCCGATCCATTTAAAGAGAATGTAAAAACTGCAGGTGATGGGATCAAGGTTTCAAGTAAAGAAGTTGTTGAAGAGAATAATGAACATAATCTTGAGGGCGAGAATTCCATCGAAGCTACAATGGAGACGCCAAGGACTGGGGGGCAGGAAGCAAATCCAATGATCGATGAAAACAAACCAAAAGAAAACAAAGGCAGAAATAAGCGCAAGTGTAAGAGATCAAAAATCACCTTTGCTGAACTATTGGATAAATATCAAAAGATGAGTGAAGAGAAGAATGCTTGTCGGCCAAATCATGCAAAGAAACCAAGATCACCCCCAAAGCGCAAATATGAGGATTGGTATTGGCCAAGTGATAATTTTAATGCAACATATTCATATCCTTATTTTGGGTCGTCAATGCCAATGCCATGGATGCCTCCCTATGCTCATATAGATACATATTCATCATGGGACAGGTATGGTACAAGGGCACATTCTCCATCTTATTCTAAACCATCTCACCAATACTATGCAGCTCCAAGAAGATCAACATTTGAACAATCACGCATCAAAGACCATTTCAATCATAAGGAATCGGTCCAGAGTTCAAGGAAGAAAAAAGAGGTGGTAAAGCAAGTATACCGCATGAAAAGAGATGGTCGTAAGTGTGCTACTTCAGATTTGATCTCAAATAACAAAGAGTCAATTAAAGTGTTGACATCGGCTACAAAAGGCAAAGAAGTCAAACAATCAATTGATAAAAATCAGAGTTCCAAATCTGAGGAAAAGAAGTTGATGGTGCACAAGGCCCAAAAAGAGTTGTCATTGCTTCAAACAAAATCACAGCCGGGGTGCCCACTCGGCTTATCGTATTGGCGAAAAAAGGAATTACAAAAACTTAGTGCACAAGAGCTGAAAAAGAAGAACATGGCATGGGTTCCAAAGAGGAGCAGTCAAAATGAAAGTGATGTGCAACCTTCTATTGCAACAAGTGTTACAAAAGTGAAGAAAGAGAAGGATGGAAGCCAAAAACAGTTAAGCCGAAGGTTTGCATCACCCCATCAAAATCTTCGGTTAGCACATCATCCATATTCTTCAACCATACCATTGATGCCTTTGCCATGGAATTCATCATCAGGTATGATAAATTACCCTCCCTGGATTTATTTTAATCCATGGAAGCGACATAATTTTCTGCATCATGAGAGGGTATTACCAAATCTCTATACATTTTATTAGCTACATTTTTTCTTGCTAATCCAAAGGGCCAAAATATTTGATTGCTATTTTATTTGTTTATTTCGGCTATACATGATTTGGTGAATGAATTCTACATGGGCATTATGTTGATGGCCGGTATTTATCTATCGCCCTAAGAATATGTCAAAGCATGGCTGATGTAGTATCCTAACATCGTCCTTAGTTTAATTAGAGGCCAAAACGAGGTACATGTTCATTGATATTGCCCTTGTCTTTCTAGTACTATGGAGATTATTTTCGACGGTAAATTTGTGGCAATGGCCAAGGTGTTGGTGTTGCTTATTTATCTCCATATGGAGCTATTTTGTGAAGTCTCAGGCCGCTTATAATATTTTTGCACAATCAGCAAAGCCGAATATGCATTGTCATTCGGATTGGAGCTTTGCCTTGATATAGGTGCTATACATATTGAGGCTTCCGGTGATTCGTTATTAGTAGTGCAACAAATATCCAAGGGTTATCAATATTTTGACGGATCACTTATAGTTTATCTTTTGGTATGTCTAGATGCAAGATTTACCTTGGGTTGCTTTGAAATTGTTCATATATCTAGGCATGACAATTCGAAAGAGTTGGCACAGCAAGCGTCCGGCTACTATGTTTACCATGGTGTATTGCATTTCTATCAATAGCCGATGCTAGGTCTTGTCAACATAGGTAAGGCTGAATCGAAGCCCACCGCTTCGACCACTAATGAAACTTTTATGCAGGCAAAGTAAGGATTGGAGGAAGTTCATTTTTGATTATCTGCAAAATCCTAGCGAAAGGGTGAACAATATGGTTCGGAGGATGGTTTTGATCTATGGAACCTTATCACCGGATTATTTTAGAAGCTGAGAAGTTTTCACCCAAGTTTGCATCAAGAGGTTCAAACAAGCAATGGACGATATATACTTGTCGTTCTAAGAACATGCAAAATGGCCGATGGAGTGTTGACATCGTCCTTAGAACAAGCTATGCGGAAGTTATTTTTCGGCACACAAACTTTGCCGAAAAACAGGGGGGCATGTGTGTGACACCAGATTTTGGCACGGTCAATAACTTATTTAAGATGACCTCAAATAGAGAAGGGATCTTCATGAAAGAGTTCCATATTGTCGATATGAACATCTTTGAAGTTTGGGTCATCGCATTCCGATTTCATCTCGAAGACTGAAACTATGCTCAAAGTACTAAGATCTTATATTCAGAGTACAGTTTGGCTGATTAAGCCCCAAGACGACCTCAAATGGAAAATTTATCAACATGGATTGTCTTCGTCTCGTCGAAACGATCGATTTTGATATAAAAATCGTTCCAATTCGAGTTCGTATGCAAAAGTTAGAGCCGTCGGAATACAGCCCTGTCAGGAGGCAAAAACTGGCGCGCCCCACCAGACACCCTGTCTGATGGGTAGCGCGAGGGATAGCCTGTTTCGTGCGACGGACTTGACCCTCAAGATGACCTCTGATCAAAAAACGTTCAACATAAAAGTTGTTCGTCTCGTCGAAACGGTCAAGATTGCTTTTGGGCTCGTTTCCATCCGAGATCGTTTACCACCACAAAAAAGACCCACAAGGTGCAGCCAGTTTAAACCGAACAGTTTTGGAAAGTTTGGACAAAACCAATCCGAATTTGACTAGGATTTTGAACGTGAATCCAAGCTTTTTCCTTGCTCGGGAAGTCCAGCCGCCTCTTATATACCTAAGGGGTGACGGCCGATTGAACAACACACAATCGATCAATCAATCTACTACTTTTCCGTGTTCATCTACTTTTATCTCTTCCATTGTATCTTTCTTCTCGTTCTTCGTCGTTCTTCAAGATTGGAGGCTGCGAATCCACGAGGCTCTAGGGGCGGTAAGACCGACCTCGAGCAGCCAATCGTCGCCGCGAGCCCTGACGGGGTCCCTCCCAGGCGAGCGGGGCGTCTGGTCCCAAAAGCGCCGGCTTGCTATCTTGTGTATCGCGCTGGAAGTCGGCCTCCCGCGGTGTGAGTTGCGGAGCATCTCCCTCGGCGCCGCGGGTACACATCGACGTGTTCGTGTGACGCGTTCCAGCGTCAACAGTTAGCTTGATGTAGCTTAATGTAGCTAACTGTCCAAAAGACACAATATACAAACCTCTTCTGGTCTATCAGCAGCAGCATCAATCATCTCCTTAAATAAGGATTCTCTGTTGCCATGCGTAATAATCTTTCCTCTTTCCTTATAGCGTCTTTACTATGATTATCATCCATGGCAGCTGGCCCAATTCTCGGAGGAACGTAGATACCATCTTTGCCCTGAAGTCAAACAGCCAAACACATCAGACACAACAAATCTGTATAAATTACATGAAAAAAGAAACAAATCTGTATAAATTGAACTCTAGTCACGAAACAATCATAACTGGTATAAAACAGAGTGACCAAGTTACAGAGTAATCTCTAATTCATCAGAAGTTGTTAAGTAGCAACTTAATTTGATTCTACAAGACACGCACTAGAAATATCGATTTCTCATCCAATTGACAACTAAATTCAATGCACAACTTTTGGTGGTAACTGATTGGTGCGCGCGCGCGCGCACGCGTTTGTGTGTGTGTGTGTGTGTGTGTGTGTTAACAGAGAGTGATGAACAGTCAAACATTATCACCTTAACACATATAAGAGAAAACATCAGTTAGTAAGTGAGAATTTCACCTGCCCTTCAGGAGCAATTTTGATATCCATCATATCTGGGTTTGGCCGGTACCCCAACAGGTCGTCGTCGCCTTGTTGCCCGCCCTTCCCATTGACCTCGGCTTCTGGCACCTTATCCTGGGCAGCTGCACCATCTGCAGCATTGGTGAGCTTCTGGATCTGGTACTCCATCTTCTTGTCTATTGGGCGAATCTAGCACACAGAATTCAACATAAAACAATCCACTATTAGACAGCTGCATAAATGGAGACTGGCAGCTTAGCAATCAACAACGCTTAAAGGGCACACGCGCACACCTTCTCAAGAAACAGCCTGATCTCGACAAGGCTGCGCACGACGGGTGGCTGTCGACGGACAGCCCCTTGGCCTTGCGTAGCAGGTAGTAGACAAGACCCTGGCAGTAGCTCAGCAGCAGGTTCTTCCTAAACTACACCACAGAAAATTGAACGGAATTGTCAGTTTTTGCCACCCACCAGAAAGCTAACATTAGCAATGGATGGAATACATTTCTCAGGTGACTTGATTGATTTGCTTGTCAGATAAATAGTACAGAGAACAGATCAGTGCTCCATGTGGCTCTTCCATGTTTGCAGGCTGATGTTTGGAAGCGAGGTTAACGAAATGCCCCCGTTTAGGTTCTTCCTAATCAGCACCGCAGAGAAATTGAACATTATTCTCAGCTTTCGCCACGGCCACCCAAAAGCTTAACCAGAATCACATCCCCTCGTCGTCCATCCCCAGTTCCGGCGGCTAATTTCTGGCGTATAATCATCGCAACCATAGCGCAAGACGGGGCGGCTGCGATTGGGAAGAGCGGGGGTACCTTGCGGGTGAGCAACTCGACCTTGGTCCTGACTAGGTTGAGCCCGTCCTTCATCTCCTTGAAGGTGGCGAGCAGCTTAGGCGCGTCGTCGCTGCGAAAGAACAAAACAAAACCCATGTGAACTCTCCTTTGTTTCCGAGCGAGCGATCGTGTGACTCCCGCCGGAACGACGACGGCGCACGGGAAGTGAAAACCAGGGGGGGAGGGGGGTTACCGCACGAGGGCCTGCGCTTTCCTCTCCTCGTCTGCTTCGGCGACGACGGCCGTCATCGCCGCTCTTTTCCTGCCGAGACGGGGAAGGCCGGGGAGTCGCCGGTCAGGGACAGCCTCACAACAAGCCGTCGGGCACCGGGGTCTGGTTGGAAGAAGCCTAGCTAGCAATAATCACATAAAGAAAAAAATTCAGCAAGTGTTTGGACATTGAGATACTGATTACAGCAAGTATTTTTTTTTTGCGGGAACAGCAAGTATTTGAGCTTAAAGAGAGAAAAATTACAGCAAGCCTTGACATTATGAAGCCCATTACAACAAGTACTTTCACTCACATAAAGAAACAATTCAGCTAGTGCTTGGAAACTGAAATACTAATACCAGCAACTATTTGAACATAAAGAAAGACCCATTACAGCAAGTATCTATGTCCCTCTACAACGCATTACTACAAATGATACTTCAACATGTGAACAGACATAATTCAACTGCACACCCTCAGCCTGTCTACAAAATACTGATATTTGGAACTAAAAGATGTTGAACTATGACATTTTATTTGCCACCCTCAACTATTTTATTTGTAGCAGCAGATTTAGGTTCTAGCACTCACAGTTCAACGTTGCAAATAGTACTTAAAAGTTATGCATCTGTCTGACAAATAATGAAATTTTATTTAAGAAGACAATAGGATTTATGGGCCAAATAACCTCAGATCGAAGGTGCTCTGCTCCAAGCTGTAACTCACGGTACTCTGCCACATGCTGCTTACAAAGAAGAGAAGAGGATTTATGGCTTCAAATCACCTGCACCAGAAGAGAATAATCGCATCCAGCAACCTGCCACAGGCCGAACTCAACACCACACGCAGCCGTGGTCGTGCACGCACCAGCCACACGCATACGGCCACGCGCGCCAGCTCAAGCCCCAGATCCAGCCGCGCCGCCGGCTCGGATCCCAGCCGGCCGGCCGCCGCACGCCATTGCTGGAGAGACGGACGAATGGGAGGAGGGAGGGCACGAGTAGAGAACGAACGAACTGTGTGTAGATGCGCCGCCGCCGCCGCCGCCGGCACGCGAGAGAGACGAGCGATGGGGAAAAAATGAGGATTCCGCCTGTTCGGTGGGGGGGCGAGCGGGAGCAGGGGGCCGAACGAAAAAACGTTTCGCGCGTGATTCCGATCGGATTCAGCGGGAAACTGGGAAAACGCGAAAATTTGGTGGACGAAAATTTGAAGGAAGCCAGGAAGAAGAAGGGCGCGTGTGGCCTGCCACCATTTCCCGCTCGCCGCCAGCCGACGCCGCAACCGATTGTCCGGGGGTCCCGCGTGTGAGCATTTACCCTTCTGCCCCCAGTTTCTTTATGCGAATGCCTCCCCAGCTATTTTACCCGCTCTCACTGTCCGAAGGGGTCTCCTGCATAGCTAGTGCCCCCTCCGATCCTAATTAGCACACCAAAGTAAGTACTCCCTTCAACTCATAAAATAAGAGCGTTTTTTACATTACGTTAGTGTCAAGAGTGTTCTTATATTATGGGACGGAAGGAGTAGTATTTTTTTGAATTAATTATATTGCAGCATATTTTGTTGTTCATAAAAGAAAAACATATTTTTGTTGTTGTCTTTTATTCAATAAAATGTATGGAACGGCTTTAAAATTTTATTAACCTTTTTATGTGCAATTGCAAACTTGTCGTTTCACGTCTGATGCTCGGACAACGGGGTTAGGCAGCACAAGCCAAATGCCACCCCTGTGCTAAAATATAAGACGTTTTTTGTAGGCTAAACTAGCTAACAAAAACGTCTTCAATTTTGATACCGAGGGAGTAAGAAGTAGGCAGTTTTGGGATGCCCTTCTTTTTTTCAAGAGCAACGGTGTAGCCTTGTATACACGACGCGGGGCACTGTCCCTGTTGCCCGTTTGACTAGAGCAAGGATGCAGTGTGATCCGTTTTTATGACTTGATTCCTTTGTTTGTGGCCATTAATTCCTTGGTTGTCAAAAGAAGATGATGTACACATCATGCAGACTAAACGCGCCAAAGAAATCATATTGGTAAACTAGCACAGCAGAGACGAAATATGGTGGAAAAGGCAAAACGGCGGTGCGCAAGTGATCGATACGATGCCAAGTGTATGAAACGGTTTAGTAACCAAACCATTCAATGCATACGTGTTTTGCCCAGGTCCACCCGCCCGTCTGATATCATTTCTTCCTGAAAGTCACTAGTAGATCTTTCTCCTCCTTGACCGCTTGCTACGTCAGCTTTTCCCGCCTAATATCATTTCTTCCTAAAAGTCACTAGTAGAGTGCTCTTTCTCCTCTTTGATTGCTTGTTATGTTAGTTTTTTTTGACTGCGTGACGTTCTTAGCACATGTACACTTTGGAAGAACACTATCCATGCGCTTAGATGTGGTGAGGTGACGATCGAGAGTACCGATAACCTAATTGTGCATGATACTGATTACTACAAAACCTTATTTGGGCATGGTGTTGGTAACCAATTCCACATGGACCCTGATGCTTGGGGCGATGATGAAAAACTTAACGAGGAAGATAACGTTGATCTTTGTCGTGAATTCACTAAAATAGAGGCCAAGGATGCTCTGTTTTCAATTGATTTGAATAGAGCTCTGTGTCCTAATAATATTCCTGTTGAGTTCTAATAAGGTTATTCGGAATTTGTGAAGCATGATACTGTGCAACTTATTGTTCACTTCCATAATGGGACGTTATACGTGCAGCGTCTCAATTATGTCATTATGACCTTGTTACCTAAATCTCCGGGGCTGAAAGAATTCAACAATCCCGCCATATTTGTCTTCTTAGGTGTTCTTACCAACTCCTTACTGATGACCCACAAGTATAGGGGACCAATTGTGTCCTTTCGATAAGTAAGAGTGTCGAACCAATGAGGAGCGGAAGGAAATGATAAAGTGGTTTTCAGTAAGGTAATCTCTACAAAAACTGTAATTACCGGTAACATATAGTTTGATAGCAAGGTATTTTGCAACGAGCAATAAGTAGCAATGGTAACAAAGGTGCAGCAAGGTAGCCCCATCCTTTTTATAGCAAAGGACATGCTGGAACTTTCTCTTATAACAAACAAAGAGTTCTCGAGGAGACATGGGGATTATCATCAAGTTACTTTCATCATGTTTGTTTGATTCACGTTCGCTACTTTGATAATTTGATATGTGGGTGGACCGGTGCTTGGGTATTGTTCTTACTTGAACAAGCTTCCCACTTATGATTACCCCCTTTTGCAAGCATCCGCAACTACGAAAGAAGAATTAAGATAAATCTAACCATAGAATGAAACATATGGATCCAAATTAGCCCCTTATGAAATAACGCATAAACTAGGGTTTAAGCTTTTGTCACTGTATCAACCCACCATCTACTTATTACTCCACAGTGCCTTCCCTTATTCCCAAGTATGGTTAAGTGTCATGTATTCAACGTTCACATGACACCACTAAAGGAAACAACAACATACATATCATCAAAAAATTGAACGAATACCAAATTCACATGATTACTTATAACAAGACTTCTCCCATGTCCCCAAGAATAAAAGTACCTACTCACAAATCATATTCATGTTCAAGATAACAGGAGTATTGAATGTCATCTGGGATCTGAACATACAATCTTCTACCAAATAAACCGACTAGCATCAACTACAAGATGTAATCAACACTACTAGCAACCCACAGTTACCAATTTGAGGGTTTGAGACAAAGATGAATAAAAGAAATGAACTAGGATTTGAGATGAGATGGTGCTGGTGAAGATGTTGATGAAAATTGATCCTCCCACGATGAGAGTGTTGTTGGTGTCTCGATTGATACGTCTCCAACGTATCTATAATTTTTGATTGTTCCATGCTGTTATAGTATCATTCTTGGATGTTTTACAATCATTTTATAATCATTTTATATCATTTGCTGGTACTAACCCATTGACATAGTGCCCAGTGCCACTTGTTGTTTTCTGCTTGTTTTTTACATCGCAGGAAATCAATACCAAACAGAGTCCAACCAGAACGAAACTTTTTGTGGATTTTTTATGAACCAGAAGACACATGTTGGGCCAAAGAAGTACCAGAGGGGTGCTCCGAGGGGAGCACAACCCACCAGGGCGCGCCTGGGGGCCCAGGCGCGCCCAGGTGGGTTGTGCCCACCTCGGTGGCCTCCTGCACCGCCTCTTTGCTCTATAAATACCCCAATATTCCAGAAACCCTAGGGGAGTCGACGAAAATCCAGAAACACCATATCCAATCTAGACACCATCACGAAGGGGTTCATCATCCTCATTGGTGCCTCTCTGATGATGCGTGAGTAGTTCATTGTAGACCTACAGGTCCATAGTTAGTAGCTAGATGGCTTCCTCTCTCTCGTTTGATTCTCAATGCAATGGTCTCTTGGAGATCCATATGATGTAACTCTTTTTGCGGTGTGTTTGTTGGGACCCGATGAACTTTGAGTTTATGATTAGATCTATGTTTTTATACATGAAAGTTATTTGAGTCTTCTTGATCTCTTATATGCATGATTGCTTATAGCCTCGTATTTCTTCTTCGATATTTGGGTTTTGTTTGGCCAACTTGATCTATTTATCTTGCAATGGGAAGAGGTGCTTTGTGATGGGTTCGATCTTATGGTGCTTGATCCCAGTGACAGAAGGGGAACCGACACGTATGTATCATTGCTATTAAGGATAACAAGATGGGGGTCTATTTTTACATAAACAGATCTTGTCTACATCATGGCATCGTTCTTATTGCATTACTCCAATTTTCCATGAACTTAATACACTAGATGCATGCTGGATAGCGATTGATGTGTGAAGTAATAGTAGTAGATGCAGGCAGGAGTCGGTCTACTAATCTTAGACGTGATGCCTAAATAATGATCATTGGTTGGATATCATAATAATTATTTGAAGTTCGATCAATTGCCCAACAGTTATTTGTTCCACTATTTGCTATTTTTCTCA
Organism: Triticum aestivum; assembly: GCF_018294505.1. Lineage (NCBI taxonomy): Eukaryota > Viridiplantae > Streptophyta > Magnoliopsida > Poales > Poaceae > Triticum > Triticum aestivum. The sequence goes on from NC_057801.1 coordinate 734,164,325, forward strand.
AGAGAAGCCACTAGTGAAACCTACGGCCCCCGGGTCTCTTCTTTAATATATTTGCCTTTGCGATCTATTTTCATTTGCTTTTATTTTCAGATCTATTAAACCAAAGATAAAAAAATACCTTGATGCAATTTTTAGCTATTTATTTTATCTCGCGTTCCCGCGAGATCTATTTATCCAATATACTACAATTTTATCTATCTTTTTACCCGTGAGGGATTGACAACCCCTCTATTACGTCGGGTTGCAAGTATTTGTTCTTTGTGTGCAGGAATTGTTTACGTGGTGTTGCGTGGTTCTCCTACTGGTTCGATAACCTTGGTCTCATCACTGAGGGAAATACCTACCGTTGTTGTGCTGCATCATCCCTTCCTCTTTGGGGAAATACCGGCGTAGTTCAAGCAAACATCATCGATGGCTTCGATTTCCCCCTCCCGAAGGGAAGTGTCCCCAGCGGAATCGCTCCGCCAGAGAGCTAAAGTGCTCCTGCCCAGGTTCCGCCTCGAGAAGGCGGCGGTTCGTCCCAAAAATCTTCTCTTGATTTAGATCAAAACACTTCATATAGCATAAGATGGGGGCCAGAGGCCTGCCAGGGGCCCCACAAGGCATCAAGGCGCACTCAGGGGGTGGCCGCACCCTATTGCCTTGTGGGCAACTGGTGGGCCTCCTCTGGTACTTCTTTGCTCTAGTATTTTTATACATTCCATAAAAATTCTCCATGAAATTTCAGATCATTGGAGTCGTGCGTAATAGGTGTCTCTGATATAACTTTTTCAGGTCCAGAATTCCAGATGCCGACAATCTCCCTCTTCATATAAATCTTGCAAATTAAGAGAGAAAAGGCATTAGAATTGCAACACAAAGTGTTATAATGATAAAAACATTATAAATAATAGTACAAAAACATGATGCAAAATGGACGCATCAGTTACTGAAGTAATGGACCGTAGGGTTGCCATTTATGCTCATAAATTGATTAGCCCTGCACATAATGCTTTTGCGAAGGGTAGGAACATTGGAGCGTTGCTATTGCACGCGCGCTTGTGCGAACGCTCGATTTCTGACAGGCGCAGTCTCCTGATTTGGAAAGCAGGCAACGGGTTAAGTAGAGGATTAGGGGAAGGGTTATGGGCTAATTATGGTGGCCCCCCTGAAAATCAGGGGGAGGAGAGATTAGATGTAGATTAATGGGTGGGCTAAAGCATGTGCACGTCTTCGCTGGACTTTGCGTGCATGTGGTTGGGTCCAACACGAATCAAGGGAGGCTGTCGGAGTGTGCGAGGCTTTCGATCAAATCGATCGCTCCAACGAGCAAACGCGAAGGAGCGCTTTCAGGAACATTGTGGATGGGACCCTCTCGCTTCATGAGTTGCTTAACTACACTCATATGAAGAGAAGGGTGGGGATTGTCCTTAAGCTCAATTTCAAGAAGGCTTACGATAAGGTGAACTGGTATTTATTGTTGGAGTGTAACAAGCTTAGGGGGTTCATTGATACTTGGTGTAACTAGAATAGACAAATCCTCAACAACGTCGTGGTTAGTATCAAACTTAACAACACCGTTGGCCCCTACTTTTAGAGTGCCAAAGGGGTTCAATAGGGGGGTCACATGTCTTCTTTTCTGTTTAACCTTGTCGTTGGATGTTTAACTAAGATGATAAAAAATGTTTAAAAGAATAACTTGCTTGTGGGAGTGGCCCCCGATCTTATCCGTAATGGTGTGGTTGTTCTGCAATATGCATACAAAGCTATCATTTGTCTAGCACATGACCTAGATAAAGCCGTGAATTTGGATCTACTGCTCTACTTGTTTGGAATGTTGTCTAGACTCAAGGTTAATTACCAGAAAAGTGAGATCCTCACTGTTGGTGGCGATGAGACTGATATGTCTCCAATGTATCTATAATTTTTGACTCATTCATGCTATTATATTACCAATTTTAGATACTTTATATGCAATTTTATATCATTTTTGGGGACTAACCTATTAACTCAATGTCCAGTGCCAGTTGGTGTTTTTTTTGCTTGTTTTTGGCTTTTTAGAAAATCAGTACCAAATGAAATCCAAACATGATGAAACTTTATGGTGTTTTTTTCTGGACCAGAAGGGACCCTAGAACGTTCGGGAGGAGGCCAGAAGATCTATGGAAGAGCGACGAGCTCACCGGGCACGCCGCCTGAGCTCGTGGGTCCCACACAGCTCCGTTTGACTTAATTTCAACTCCATAAATTCCCAAATATTACCAAACCAGCAGAGAGCCACCCGAAACACTTTTTTTGCCGCCGCAAGCTTTTGTTCTTCCGCAATCCCATCTGGAGGCCTTTTCTGGTACTCTGTCGGAGAGGAAGTAGATCATGGAGGGCTTCTACATCATCCTTGCTGCACCTCCAATGATGTGTGAGTAGTTTACCATAGACCTACGGGTCCATAGCATGTAGCTAGATGGCTTCTGCAACTTCTTGAGCTTGCGTTATTTTTTCCTTTGAAGAGTAAAGGGTGATGCAACAAAGTAGATATAAGTATTTCCCTCAGTTAAGAAGCAAGATATCAATCCAGTAGGAGAAACACACAAGTCCCCAATAGATGCACAACTAACAAACACTTGCACACAACACGAAAATGGGGTTGTCAATCCCTTCACGGTCACTAGCAAGGGTGAGATCTGATAGAGACTGATATAAAAGATGAGTAAAAGCGTAAAATAATGTAAAGATAAATAAATTGCAACAAGGTATTTTGGGGATTTTTTGGTTTTATAGACGTGAAAATAATATGATGGAAATAGACCCCGGAGCCATAGGTTTCACTAGAGGCTTCTCTCTTGAAAGAAACATACGATGGGGAAACAAATTACTATTGAGTAATTGATAGAAAAGCACGTACTTATAACGATATCCAAGGCAATGGTTGATACGTCAATTTTGCATCATGCTTTTATATTAATATTTATTGCATTATGGGTTGTTATTACACGTTATGTCACAATACTTATGCCTATTTTCTCTTATTTTACAAGTTTTACATGAAGAGGGAGAATGCCGACAGCTGGAATTCTGGGCTGGAAAAGGAGCAAACATTAGGGACCTATTCTACACAGCTCCAAAAGTCCTGAAACTCCACGGAAGTTATTTTTGGAATTAATAAAAAATACTGAGCGAAGAAAATACCAGAGGGAGGCCACCCACCATCCACGAGGGTGGGGGCACGCCCTACCCCCTGGGCGCGCGCCCCTGCCTCGTGGGCCACCTGGCAGGCCTCCGGTGCCCATCTTCTGCTATATGAAGTCTTTTACCCTGGAAAAAATCATAAGAAAGCTTTCGGGACGAAACACCGCTGCCACGAGGCGTAACCTTGGCGGAACCAATCTAGGGCTCCGGCAGAGCTGTTCTGCCGGGGAAACATCCCTCCGGGAGGGGGAAATCATCACCATTGTCATCACTATCGATCCTCTCATCGGGAGGGGGTCAATATCCATCAACATCTTCACCAGCACCATCTCCTCTCAAACCCTAGTTCATCTCTTGTATCCAATCTTTGTCCCAAAACCTCAGATTGGTACCTATGGGTTCCTAGTAGTGTTGATTACTCCTTGTAGTTGATGCTAGTTGGTTTATTCGGTGGAAGATCATATTTTCTAATCCTTTATGCATATTAATACCCCTCTGATTATGAACATGAATATGATTTGTGAGTAGTTACATTTGTTCCTGAGGACATGGGAGAAGTCTTGCTATAAGTAGTCATGTGAATTTGGTATTCGTTCGATATTTTGATGAGATGTATGTTGTCTCTCCTCTAGTGGTGTTATGTGAATGTCGACTACATGACACTTCACCATTGTTTGGGCCTAGAGGAAGGCATTGGGAAGTAATAAGTAGATGATGGGTTGCTAGAGTGACATAAGCTTAAACCCTAGTTTATGAGTTGCTTCATAAGGGGATGATTTGGATCCATATGTTTCATGCTATGGTTAGGTTTACCTTAATACTTCTTTTGTAGTTGCGGATGCTTGCAATAGGGGTTAATCATAAGCGGGATGCTTGTCCAAGAAAGGGCAGTACCCAAGCACCAGTCCACCCACATATCAAATTATCAAAGTAACAAACGCGAATCATATGAGCGTGATGAAAACTAGCTTGACGATAATTCCCATGTGTCCTCGGGAGCGCTTTTCTCTATATAAGAATTTGTCCAGGCTTGTCCTTTGCTACAAATAGGATTGGGCCACCTTGCTGCACCTTATTTATTTTCATTACTTGTTACCGTTACAAATTACCTTATCACAAAAGTATCTGTTACCGATAATTTCAGTGCTTGTAGAGAATACCTTACTGAAAACCGATTGTCATTTCCTTCTACTCCTTGTTGGGTTCGACACTCTTACTTATCGAAAGGACTACGATAGATCCCCTACACTTGTGGGTCATCAAGACTCTTTTCTAGCGCTGTTGCCGGGGAGTGAAGCCCCTTTGGTAAGTGGAACTTGGTAAGGAAAAATTTATATAGTGTGCTGAAATTTACTGTCACTTGTTACTATGGAACATAATCCTTTGAGGGGCTTGTTCGGGGTATCTTCGCCCCGACCAGTAGAGCAAAGAGTTGCTCGTCAACCTACTGAACCTACTAAAAATGTTTACTTTGAAATTCCTTTGGGTATGATAGAGAAACTGCTAGCTAATCCCTTTACAGGAGATGGAACATTGCATCCCAATTTGCACCTAATCTATGTGGATGAAGTTTGTGGATTATTTAATCTTGCAGGTATGCCCGAGGTCAAGAAGGTCTTCCCTTTATCTTTGAAGGGAAAGGCATTGACATGGTTTAGGCTATGTGATGGTATGGGATCATGGAACTACAACCGATTGAAATTGGAATTTCATCAGAAGTTTTATCCTATGCATCTTGTTCATCGTGATCGTAATTATATATATAATTTTTGGCCTCGCGAAGGAGAAAGCATCGCTCAAGCTTGGGGAGGCTTAAGTTAATGTTATATTCATGCCCCAATCATGATCTCTCAAGAGAAATTATTATTCAAAAATTTTATGCTCGGCTTTCTCTCAACAATCGCTCCATGCTCGATACTTCTTGTACTAGTTCTTTTATGACGAAGACTATTGAATTCAAATGGGATTTATTGGAAAGAATTAAACGCAACTCTGAAGATTGGGATCTTGACGAAGGTAAGGAGTCAGGTATAACACCTAAGTTTGATTGTGTTAAGTCTTTTATGGTACCGATGCTTTTCATGAATTTAGCACTAAATATGGACTTGACTCTGAGATAGTAGCTTCTTTCTGTGAATCATTTGCTACTCATGTTGACCTCCCTAAGGAGAAGTGGTTTAAATATAATCCTCCCATTGAAGTAAAAGTAGTTGAATCTATTAAAGTTGAAGAAAATACTATCACTTATAATGATCCTATTGTTCCTACTACCTATATTGAGAAACCACCTTTTCCTGTTAGGATAAAGGATCATGCTAAAGCTTCAACTATGGTTCGTAAGAGTAATACTAGAACACATACGCCACCTGAGAAAATTAAAGTTGAACCTAGTATTGCTATGGTTAAAGATCTCTTGGCTGATAATATTGATGGACATGCTATTTACTTCTGTGATGAAGCTGCTAGAATTGCTAGACCCGATACTAAAAATAAACATAGACCTGTTGTAGCCATGCTTGTTATTTCTGTTAAAATAGGAGATCATTGTTATCATGGTTTATGTGATATGGGTGCTAGTGCAAGTGCAATACCTCATTCCTTATACAAAGAAATTATGCATGATATTGCATCCGCTGAGATAGAAGAAATCGATGTTACAATTAAGCTTGCCAATAGAGATACTAGTTCATCAGTTGGGATTGTTAGAGATGTTGAAGTCTTGTGTGGGAAAGTTAAATGTCCTGCTGATTTTCTTGTTCTTGGTTCTCCACAAGATGACTTTTGTCCCATTATATTTGGTAGACCCTTCTTGAATACTATTAATGCTAGGATAGACTGCAAAAAGGATGCTGTTACTATTGGTTTGGGGGATATGTCTCATGAGTTTAATTTTGCTAAATTTCGTAGACAACCCCATGATAAAGAATTGCCTAGTAAGGATGAAATTATTCGTCTTGCTTCTATTGCCGTGCCTCCTAATGATCCTTTAGAACAATATTTGCTAGACCATGAAAACGATATGTTTATGAATGAAAGAAGGGAGGTAGATGAAGTATTCTTTAAACAGGGACCTATTTTGAAACACAACTTGCCTGTTGAAATCCTAGGGGATCCTCCACCACCCAAGGGTGATCCCGTGCTTGAGCTTAAACCACTACCTGATACTCTTAAATATGCTTATCTTGATGAAAAGAAGATATATCCTGTTATTATTTGTGCTAACCTTTCAGAGCAGGAAGAGGAGAAATTATTGAAAACTCCGAAGAAGCACCGTGCTGCTATTGGATATACTCTTGGTGATCTTAAGGGCATTAGTCCCACTCTACGCCAACACAAAATAAAATTGGCGAAAGACGCTAAACCGGTTGTTGATCACCAACGACGATTAAATCCTAAGATGAAAGAAGTGGTAAGAAAAGAAATACTAAAGCTTCTGGAAGCAGGTATAATTTATCCCGTTGCTGGTAGTCAGTGGGTAAGTCCTGTCCATTGTGTCCCTAAGAAGGGAGGTATTACTGTTGTTCCTAATGATAAAGATGAATTGATCCCACAAATAATTGTTACAGGTTATAGGATGGTAATTGATTTCCGCAAATTAAATAAAGCTACTAAAAAGGATCATTACCCTTTGCCTTTTATTGATCAAATGCTAGAAAGATTATCCAAACATACACATTTTTGCTTTCTAGATGGTTACTCTGGTTTCTCTCAAATAGCTGTGTCAATAGAGGATCAAGAAAAGACCACTTTTACTTGCCCTTTCGGTACTTTTGCTTATAGACGTATGCCTTTTGGTTTATGTAATGCAACTGCTACCTTTCAAAGATGCATATGGTTATATTCTCTAACTTTTGTGAAAAGATTGTTGAGGTTTTCATGGACGATTTCTCCATTTATGGATCTTCTTTTGATGACTGCTTGAGCAACCTTGATCGAGTTTTGCAGAGGTGTGAAGAAACTAATCTTGTCTTGAATTGAGAAAAGTGCCACTTTATGGTTAATGAAGGCATTGTCCTGGGGCATAAATTTTCTGAAAGAGGTATTGAAGTTGATAAAGCCAAAGTTGATGATATTGAAAAGATGTCGTGACCTAAAGACATTAAAGGTATAAGAAGTTTCCTTGGTCATGCCGGTTTTTATAGGAAGTTTATTAAGGACTTCTCTAAAATTTCTAGGCCTTTGACTAATCTCTTACAAAAAAGATATTCCTTTTGTCTTCGATGATGATTGTGTAGAAGCATTTGAAATACTTAAGAAAGCTTTGATTTCTGCACCTATTGTTCAGCCACCTGATTGGAATTTACCCTTCGAAATTATGTGTGATGCTAGTGATTATGCTATAGGTGCTGTTCTAGGACAAAGAGTTGATAAGAAACTAAATGTTATCCAATTAAGGACAGTAAAACTCAGCCTAAACCGAGCTCTCTCAGCGATCAACGTTTTTGGCCGTCCATTTTTACTATATGTATGTTTCTGGCCATCAGATGTGTTTGTGCACCACGTCTGCCATTTCCTGGGCCGACTGTCCTGGGGGACGCTACTCTGGTGGAAAAATCCGTGTGTCCTGGTTGATTGAACCTGTGCGTGGCCCAACTATCTGATCAGTCCACTATCATGCCGATTCCATCCTCTCTTTCCTTCACGTAGCCCCTCCTTCCCTCCTCCTGACCTGCTACCGCCGCAATCGATTCAGGTCATTCCTCTTCCCTACTCTCTAGCGACGCTGCCGACGGCAACACGACACTTGCCCGGCTGCAGCGCCACCAGAAGTGGCCTTCGAGGAGCCGGTTTGATCCGCGTATGAGGTAGAAAGGTTGGACGGTGCCATGCCACCACCCGCAGATGTCTACCTCCGGGCGACCTCCGCCTCACGAAGCTCATCGTCTTGATCCGCTTGCTCCTAATCCGGATGATACCATGCCTCTAACCCTTCCAGCCACCTTAATTACGTGTTTCTCATCTGTCAGTTTGATGTTGATTTCTTCTCTTCCTTCCCGATCTTGCGCTCTGTATGTTCCCATCTGTCTGTTCTATGGTGAACCCGATCTGCTGGTTTAAGGTGCGAGCGCTTACTCTTCAGTTTCTGGATTCGGTTTCAGGTGTGAGCACTTAATATTCAGCGAGTAGCATGGCCCTCCTGAATTCATCCTGATTTGATGTGGTTTTGGTTGTACCACGTTCCTGCAGGAGTTTCGATCTGCTGGGTAACCAATCTTCAGTTTCTGGATCCATTCATGGTGTGTCACGCACCGGCAATGCTTAATACATGTGTGACTTTATATTTTCTTCTGTACAAGCGTCTGCAACCTTCCTACTCCAGCAACAGAACCTCTAGCAGCATGGTTCATGGTTAGGTTACCCTATATCCACATTTGTTTCTTTCCTGTACGAGTCCTTCCACCAAATGATTACATGTTCTAATATCCCCCAATAAATATTTTGTGCAGGTGGTGTTCATACTAATTTGGGTAAATCTTGGAGGCTGGTTTTGGCATATTGATTTGGGATTTCTTTACTTCAATCTCTGATGGCTGCTGGACAGTTTATTACTACGACATTTGAGGAATTCTTCAGTTTTGAATCTTTGGTGGATAGCGGCTTTTAATTTTCTTCTAAAATTCTCTATTTGTTGATCTGATTTCCAGCATGCTCCAAGTTAAATGGACCTTTGCATTCAATCGACTCTCTCAGGTAAATACTTGCCTTCAGTTTATGATGTTGTAGAAGTATAACTTCTAGAAACTTCTGTGATGTTTCCCTTTGTGGTGCTTCAGGTTATAAAGTAAAATCAATATCTTTTGTTGTATCGCCTTTTATTGTTCAATATTTAGACTATAAACTTAATTATGTCTCTTATTTTGTGAAATAATATTATCAATTACTATCATGCTAATCTTACAAGGTCACACAAATGCAACATTTAGTTGGACAAATGATGAAAAGTACGGGATAAAAAGCAAGACTCATAATGATATAATCGAGATCACACAGTGAAAGTTTTCTCCTAAAATAGTGAGGGTTAATCTAACATTTGTAAAGACGGGTGATAATGACCTTTCCTAGATGGTGTAGTAATGTCATGGTCCCTTTGATGCCATACATATTTGTTCTTTGTTGTGAACTTACAAGAAAATCAACCTATTTATTCAAATTTCAAAAGCATGGAACTTTTCTTTCTTTCTTTTTGTATACTTCTCCTGATGTTTTGATGACAAGCACTTATTGCTAATCTGCATTTCATTATTACATGTTTTTTGGCTAATAGTATTATTAAACCTTTAAAACATTTTTTACTCGATGTAATGGTTTGCAATGGTATGCTGCTCAATATAATTGCTGGTATACAATAGATAAAACTATACTTTCACCAATTTATCATCCCTTTTTAATATATTCATTACTACAAATTATGAAACAGAACAAATCAGTGCATCGGCGAGGACCAGGGTTACCAAATGATGAGTTGATAAACTGCCAATAAGATGTGAAATCAAGAACCAAGTGTGTCGTATGATGGGCAAGAACGACGAGCTAGGCTAAAAAAATAGGGAAAACAAAGATCAAACAAGTTGATGGGTGTTTATGATTTCAGTTTAAGGCTGATTGTACATCAACTTTAGAGCTGTCTTTTTACCTTACAACCTGATGTTGTAGCTAAAACTCCTAGCTGACTAGAATAAGATTTTAGTGTCTGATATTGCAACTGCAGTACACACATTACACTGCTAAAACAAGTATCGATGCTCTGTTTTGCTAACCTGAATACTCAGTTTGTTGTCCTTAAATCCAAGCAACTTATTTTGTTGTAGTCCCTCAGTCATAATATTATTAAGACGTTATTACATTCAATATGCTTGCACATTGTATGCAATAACGTCTTATATTATGGATGGAGGGAGTATTTAACATCCATATTTCATTTCATCATATATTTACGAATTTCCTACCATTATACTAAAGAAATGCATGGGCGTGGCAACGCGCACCAGCAATGATCTATTATGCTAGTAAAACTCTAGACAGTGCCCAAAAATTATGCTACTACTGGAAAAGAATTCTTAGCAGTTGTATTTGCTTGTGATAAGTTCAGACCTTACATTGTTGACTCTAAAGTAACTACCACACTGATCATGCTGCTATTAAATATCTTATGGAAAAGAAAGATGCTAAACCTAGACTTATTAGATGGGTTCTCCTACTACAAGAATTTGATTTGCATTTTATTGATAGAAAGGGAGCTGAGAACCCCGTTGCAGACAACTTGTCTAGGTTAGAGAATGTTCTTGATGACCCATTACCTATGGATGATAGCTTCCCTGATGAACAATTAGCTGTCATAAATGCTTCTCGTACTGCTCCATGGTATGCTGATTTTGCTAATTACATTGTTGCTAAATTTATACCACCTAGTTTCACATACCAGCAAAAGAAAAAGTTTTTCTATGATTTAAGACATTACTTCTGGGATGACCCACACCTTTATAAAGAAGGAGTAGATGGTGTTATTAGACGTTTTGTACCTGAGCATGAACAGGAACAGATCCTACGCAAGTGCCGCTCCAAGGCTTATGGAGGACACCATCATCGAGATAGAACTGCGCATAAGGTATTGCAATCCGGTTTTTATTGGCCTACTCTCTTCAAGGATGCCCGTAAGTTTGTCTTGTCTTGCGATGAATGTCAAAGAATTGGTAATATTAGTAGACGTCAAGAAATGCTTATGAATTATTCTATCATCATTGAACCATTTTTTATTTGGGGCTTTGATTATATGGGATCGTTTCCTTCCTCTAATGGGTATACACATATTTTAGTTGCTGTTGATTACGTTACTAAGTGGGTAGAAGCTATTCCAACTAGTAGTGCTAATCATAACACCTCTATTAAGATGCTTAAAGAAGTTATTTTTCCGAGGTTTGGAGTCCCTAGATACCTAATGACTGATGGTGGTTCACATTTTGTTCATGGTGCTTTTCGTAAAATGCTTGCTAAGTATGATGTTAATCACAAAATTGCATCTCCATATCACCCACAGTCTAGTGGCCAAGTAGAACTGAGTAACAGAGAGCTTAAACTGATTTTGCAAAAGATTGTTAGTAGATCTAGACAGAATTGATCCAAGAAACTTGATGATGCATTATGGGCTTATAGAACTGCATATAAAAATCCTATGGGTATGTCTCCATATAAAATGGTTTATGGAAAAGCATGTCACTTACCTCTCAAACTAGAACATAAGGCATATTGGGCCATTAAAGAGCTCAACTATGATTTCAAACTTGCCGGTGAGAAGAGGTTATTTGACATTAGCTCACTTGATGAATGGAGAACTCAAGCCTATGAGAATGCCAAACTATTTAAAGAAAAAGTTAAAAGATGGCATGACAAAAGGATACAAAAGCGTGAGTTTAATGTAGGTGATTATGTGTTGCTTTTCAACTCTCGTTTAAGATTTTTTACAGGAAAAATTCTCTCTAAATGGGAAGGTCCTTACGTTATCGAGGAGGTCTATCATTCTGGTGCCATAAGAATCAACAACTTCGAAGGCACAAATCCGAAGGTGGTGAACGGTCAAAGAATCAAACATTATATCTCAGGTAATACCATAAATGTTGAAACCAATGTGATTGAAACCGTAACCCCGGAGGAATACATAAGGGACATTTTCCAGAATGTTTCAGACTCCGAAAAGGAATAGGTATGTGGTATGGTAAGTAAACAGACTCCAAAACAGTTCTAATAGCAATTTTTCTCCGTTTTGGAATATTTAAGAAAATAGGAAAATAAGAAGTAGTCCTGGAAGGAGACGAGGCGTCCACAAGGGTGGAGGGCACGCCCTACCCCCCTGGGCATGCCCCCTTGCCTCGTGGGCACCTCGTGTGCTCTCCGGACTCCGTTTTCTTCCACGATACTTCTCTTGGTCTGCAAAAATTCATTATATAATCTCCCGAAAGTTTTGACCACCGTACCATGACAAAATCCTCTGCTTTTGTTTTGAGTAGTTTTTCTGACAGATCTAGATCACCATGACGTCTTCAAGCGCCCCCAAGGACAAGTTTTTCGAGAAGGTCATCAACCCCTACCTCGCGGAGGTGCTGCAACACCCTCAAACCATTGATATGCGTGAGGGGGTGCTGCACATCCGTGATGTTGAGGGACCAAGGAGGACCGGAAGCGTGGAGACAATACTCAAAGCAATGGAACAACAAGTTTTCAAGTGCCAACGGATGGTGGAACGCAGACTCAACGCCAACCACATGATGATCACGGAGTTTACCAACAACCAAAAGCTGGATGCCAAGAACATTGGGGAGACCATCTTCAAGCTTCATGAGAAAATCGAGCACCTCCAAGCCTAGATCTATGACCTGCAAAACCAAAACTATGAGTATGAATATAGATTCAAGAGGATGAGTTTGGCTGCAGATTTGAGGATCCCGGAGACTCGATCATCCTTCTATGATGGTGAGCCTATGCCTTGGAAGATGGACGACAAGCCTGCATCATCAACAACTCCATCATCACCACCTCTGAAGAAAGAGACATAAATACATGGGTATGGGCATTCCCCTTGGCAACTGCCAAGCTTGGGGGAGGTGCCTCGGTATTGTATCATCATCACACTTTATCTTACCGTTTTTCTTAGTTTGATCCTTTTGGTAATATCTTGATCTAGTAGAATAAAGTTTTAGTATGATATAGTTTGGAGTTTTACCTTATGATCCTTCTATGTAATCGAGTCCGTGAGCTATATATAATAAAGATTAGTGTTGAGTCAAGGGCTTGATTATCTTACTTTGATCTTGGGGGAATACAAGAAAAAATAAAAAGAAATAAAGATATCATACAGATCTTGTGGAGAGTAATGACTTCACATATAAAGAGTATGATGAATAAAAGTTGTTGAGAGTTGACAAACATAGTTTTGGTCATCTTTGCAATTAATAGGAAGTAATAAAGAAAGAGAGGTTTTCACATATAAATATACTATCTTGGACATCTTTTATTATTGTGAGCACTCATTAAAATATGACATGCTAAAGAGTTGATGTTGGACAAGGAAGACAACGTAATGGGCTATGTTTTCTTATATACGAAATAAAGTGTCATGGATCATCCAACATGTTGAGCTTGCCTTTCCCTCTCATGCTAGCCAAATTCTTTGCACCAAGTAGAGATACTACTTGTGCTTCCAAATATCCTTAACCTGGTTTTTGCCATGAGAGTCCACCATACCTACCTATGGATTGAAAATAAGCTTTATACGATCTTGTGATATAGAAGCAATAAAAGCGACGGACTGCATAATGAAGGTCCATATCACAAGTGGCAATATAAAGTGACGTTCTTTTGCATTAAGATTTCATGCATCCAACCATAAAAGAACATGACAACCTCTGCTTCCCTCTGCGAAGGGCCTATATTTTATTCTTGTCTTATACATTATGCAAGAGTCATGGTGATCTTCACCTTTCCTTTTTTACATTTTATCCTTTGGCAAGCACATTGTGTTGGAAAGATCCTGATATATATATATATAGACGATCTACTCTGCACACCACTTCAGCACTGCACACTCAACAGAAGCGCACTGCATCATTTTGATGACGAGCACTACAATAGAGACTAGTGAACTTCTCGTCGGGAAAAACTGCACGCGTTATTTTTTCAGTACTATTTTCTCTCTAATTTTTTAACCGTTTATCGGAATGAGGCATGTAATATACCATTGAAAAGCTATGGATTAGGCGCAACTTTGACATGTTGAACACTTTTCGAGATTCCACACGGTTTAAGAGCAGTTTTGAAAATAGTGCGGCGGATGACGAGTGACAGCGAGCGTTTTTTCGTGTTTTTTTTCTAAACTGCTTATCGGAATGAAGCAAATGATACGCAGTTGGATACATATCGTCGAGGTGCATCTTTTTCATATATAAATCTTTCTCTAATTCATTACGGTTTAAGAGCAGTTTCAAATTTATTAAATCGCGGAACTCGGTTTTTCAAATTTTTTGAAATTTTCGGTACTGTTTTTGCTCCAGTTTTCTAACTGTTTGTCGGAACGAGACGTATGATACGTCATTGGAAACCTACGGACAAGGCGCAACTCGATATGTTGAAATGGTTTTGAGATTCCTTACGATTTTTATTTAATTTTGAAAATCGTGCGGCTGACTTCGAGAGGCAGCGACTGTTTTTTCATGAAATTTATACAAACAGCTGGTCGGAATAATTCAAATCATACGTCGATGGAAAGATATCGACGAGATGCAACTTTTTCATGTAGAACACTCTCTCTAATCCTTACGGTTTAAGAGCAGTTTCGATTTTACCGAAAAGCGGACACTCTGTTCTTCGCGAGACCAAAATCATCATATTTACTGCATCGGACAGAAGAACACATTGCTTCAGACAAAATACCGCACTGCATCAGATGGGCAAGTGCACTGCATGGTTTCTTTTTGTTTAGACGTATTTTTTCTCGGATGAGGAAAGAAGAACGCACTGCTTCAGATGAAATACCCGCACTTTATTAGATGGGCAAGTGCACTGCATGGTTTTTTTTGTGGGACATAAATTTTCCTAAACGAGGTTGAGTGCACTTCATGTCGAGTGCTGGTGAACCACAATACTATGAAAAGTGAACCTCGAGACTACCGTAACCGAGCCGTACTGCATCAGACAGAAAACCGCACTTATTTTAGACTAAAAACCGCACTTCATTGGACAAACAAGTGCACTGCATGATTTTCTTTTTTGTGGGACGTAATTTTTCTTTTATTTTTCTTTTACGGTCTCCGTAACGTCTTTTATCAACAAGTATGCACTACAGGGACGAGGTGAGTGTACTGCATCAATTGTTCTTTTCCAATTTTATTTTAACATAGTGAGCTGCATTAAAAAAATCAACCTTTTCAAGTTTGTTTTCTTCCAATTTGTTTTTGCACTTGGCAACATAGTGAACCGCTCAGAGATAGAAGCTCACTACAACAATGAAACAAGTGAACATCTTCCGCCAAGCGAACATCTTCAGCCCAAAGCGACTTTACTTTTTTATGATATGGGCTTCAACTTCTCTCAAAAGTGCACTCCATTTGTTTGAATAATTTACACAAACAACGGAGGCAAAATTAACAAACTGCTTATACCTCTCGATGATATAGACAGACTGCGGTGTAGCGTCCCTATCCGAACTGCATCAAACGACATTTAGTGTTTTTTTACAATTAACTACAAATTTTCAAAAAAATAATCTTACAACATCTTTGTAAATCTGGAAAATCAAATGGCATTCAGTGAACATTTTGTTGTCGCCCACCCACACATTGGAGGGCACTGAACCACACGCCCACACTGAGCAAACCACACACCCTAGCGGCGATGGGCTGCACGACCATGATTACAGAACTGCACACACACAATATGGATGAGAAAGGATGTCAAGTGGTTGCCCAGGAGCATTATGGACTGCTCGGACGAGCAAAAATGGGCTGCATTGACGAGCAAAATTGAGCTGCAAAACCAACGAGCCCACAAACCATAAGGCACACACCATCCTCGTCATCATTTTACCGGTGCCCCCGCACTACATGTCCACACGCCGCCAAGCTGCACTGAGAAAACGAGATGGGGTCAGGAGGATGTGGCACTCGGCGGGTGAACACGAGGGAGGAGGGTGGCTGGGGAGGAACAGCGGTACCGCCGACGTGCCCGACACTGCGGAGGGGGCGGAGCTGGGGCCGCAGTCGGGGCAGCGCGGTGCACGGGCCGTGGAGGCCAACTGTCGCGTGGCGGAGCTATGGCCGCGGCCGCAGCGGTGCGGGGTTGGGGCCATGTAGTAGCCATGGCCATGGTGGGGCGGGGTGGGCCAGATCCGGCGGTGGAAGCTCGGCACGATACGGATCTCGTCGGATCCGGCGGTGGAAGCTCAGGGCCGCGGGTGTGGAAGGTGGTGGCGCGCCGGAGGGGAGGGGGGGGGCGCGGAGATGAGGGAGGTGGGGCGCCTGAGGGGTGGGGTTGGTGGCCACCATGGGGGAGGAAGGTGGTGGCGCGCCGGAGGGGAGAGGGTGATGGGGTGCCGCGGTGGTGGGGGCGATGGGGCACCGGAGATGGTGTGGGGCCGGCCGGTGCGAGGAGGAGGCAGGGTGGCGCCGGCCGGTGGGAGGAGGAGGGTGGTGGGGCGCCGCAGTGGTGGGGGCGATAGGGTGCCGGAGATGGTGCGGGGCCGGCCGGTGCGAGGAGGAGGCGGGGTGGCGCCGGCCCGTGGGAGGAGGAGGCGGGGCGGCGCCGGGGGAGGTGGTGCGGCGGCGCAGGGGGAGGTGGTCCGGCGGCCCAGGGAGGTGGCGGTCTGGGCGGTGTGTGCCGTGTGGTCGTGGAGCACGGGGAGAGAGACGGTTGAGGAGAGGATAAGATGGGGTGGGTGGGGTGTGTTTTCTTTTTCTTTTTACCTCCGCAGTTCAGTTGTCGTTGTTTGTAGCTACGGGTCACTCGGTGGTGTGCAGAATAAGCGTTTGGTGTGCAGAATAAGACTCTAGAGGGTGTTATCATAATAGACCCACCCTATATATATATATCCAATTGGATGTAAGTTAGCATGAACTATTATTGTTGACATTACCCTTGAGGTAAAAGGTTGGGAGGCACCACTATAAGCCCCTATCTTTCTCTGTGTCCGATTAAAACTCCATACCCATAAGTATTGCATGCGTGTTAGCAATTGTGAAAGACTAAATGATAGTTGAGTATGTGGACTTGCTGAAAAGCTCTTATATTGACTCTTTCCAATGTTCTGATAAATTGCAATTGCTTCAATGATCGAGATTATGGTTTGTTAGTTTTCAATGAAGTTTCTGATTCAAACTTGACATAGTGGATAGATTATTACTTGAGCATAAGAAATCATATGACAAAATATACATATGTTGCTGTTATAAGAATGATCATGATGCCCTCATGTACATATTTTATTTTGTCGACACCTCTATCTCTAAACATGTGGACATATTTTTTGTTATCGGCTTCCGCTTGAGGACAAGCGAGGTCTAAGCTTGGGGGAGTTGATACATCCATTTTGCATCATGCTTTTATATTGATATTTATTGCATTATGGGCTGTTATTACACGTTATGTAACAATACTTATGCCTATTTTCTCTTATTTTACAAGGTTTACATGAAGAGGGAGAAAGCGGGCAGCTGGAATTCTGGGCTGGAAAAGGAGCAAATATTAGGGACCTATTCTGCACAGCTCCAAAAGTCCTGAAACTCCACAGAAGTTATTTTTGGAATTAATAAAAAAAATTGAGCGAAGAAAATACCAGAGGGGGCCACCCACCACCCACGATAGTGGGGGGCGCGCCCCCCTGCCTCGTGGTCCCCTTGGTAGGCCTCTGGTGCCCATCTTCTCCTATATGAAGTTTTTTACCCTGGAAAAAAATCATAAGCAAGCTTTTCGGGACGAAACACCGCCGCCACGAGGCAGAACCAATCTAGGGCTCCGGTGGAGCTGTTCTGCCGGGAAAACATCCCTTCGGGAGGGGGAAATCATCACCATCGTCATCACCATTGATCCTCTCATCAGGAGGGCGCCAATCTCCATCAACATCTTCACCAGCACCATCTCCTCTCAAACCCTAGTTCATCTCTTGTATCCAATCTTTGTCCCAAAACCTCACATTGGTACCTGTGGGTTGCTAGTAGTGTTGATTACTCCTTGTAGTTGATGCTAGTTGGTTTATTCGGTGGAAGATCATATTTTCTAATCCTTTATGCATATTAACACCCCTCTGATTATGAACATGAATATGATTTGTGAGTAGTTACGTTTGTTCCTGAGGACATCGGAGAAGTCTTGCTATAAGTAGTCATGTGAATTTGGTATTCGTTCGATATTTTGATGAGATGTATGTTGTCTGTCCTCTAGTGGTGTTATGTGAACGTCGACTACATGACACTTCACCATTGTTTGGGCCTAGGGGAAGGCATTGGGAAGTAATAAGTAGATGATGGGTTGCTAGAGTGATAGAAGCTTAAACCCTAGTTTATGAGTTGCTTCATAAGGGGATGATTTGGATCCATATGTTTCATGCTATGGTTAGGTTTACCTTAATACTTCTTTTGTAGTTGCGGATGCTTGCAATAGGGGTTAATCATAAGTGGGATGCTTGTCCAAGAAAGGGCAGTACCCAAGCACCGGTCCACCCACATATCAAATTATCAAAGTAACAAACGCGAATCATATGAGCGTGATGAAAACTAGCTTGACGATAATTCCCATGTGTCCTCGGGAGCGCTTTTCTCTATATAAGAATTTGTCCAGGCTTGTACTTTGCTACAAATGGATTGGGCCACCTTGCTGCACCTTATTTACTTTCATTACTTGTTACTCGTTACAATTTACCTAATCACAAAACTATCTATTACCGATAATTTCAGTGCTTGCAGAGAATACCTTACTGAAAACCGCTTGTCATTTCCTTCTACTCCTCATTGGGTTCGACACTCTTACTTATCGAAAGGACTACGATAGATCCCCTACACTTGTGGGTCATCAATGATCATGAATATAGGCATCACATCCGTGACAAGTAGACCAAAATGATTCTGCATCTACTACTATTACTCCACACATTGACCGCTATCCAACATGCATCTAGTGTATTAAGTTAACAAGAACAGAGTAACGCCTTAAGCAAGATGACATGATGTAGAGGGATAGATCCAAACAATATGGTTAAACCCTATCTTTTTATCATTAATGGCAACAATAAAAATACATGCCTCGCTACCCCTACTGTCCCTGGGTGAGGACACGCAAGATTGAACCCATCACAAAGCACCTCTCCCATTGCAAGACGGATCAATCTAGTTGGCCAAACCAAATCAATAAATCAGAGAGAAATACAAAGCTATCTTAATCATGCATAAAAGAGTTCAAATAATACTCAAATAATATTCATAGATAATCTAATCATAAACCCACAATTCATCGGATCTCAACAAACACACCACAAAAGAAGATTACATCGAATAGATCTCCAAGAAAATTGAGGAGAACATTGTATTAAAGATCAAAGAGAGAGAAGAAGCCATCTTGATACTAGCTATGGACCCGTAGGTCTGTGGTAAACTACCCACACATCATCGAAAGGGCTACATGGTTAATGTAGAGGCCCTCCATGATCGAATCCCCCTCCGACAGAGTACCGGAAAAGGCCCCAAGATGGGATCTCACAAGAACAAAAGCCTGCGGCGGCAGAAAAGTTTTTTTGGTGTGCCCTCTGGTAGAGGGGGATATTTGGGTATTTATAGAGCTAGAATTAGGGTTAGGAGAGTACCAGTGGGCCCACATGCCCGAGGGGCGCCCCCTAGGGCGCGCCTCTAGGGTTTGTGGCCCTCTCATGGCTCTTCTGGCCTCCTCCGGAAGCTTCCTGGGTGTCTTCTTTTCCAAGAAAAATCATCAAAAAGTTTTGATCCGTTTGGTATTGATTTTTTGTAAAAGCCAAAAACAAGGAAAAAACAGCAACTGCCACTGGACACTAGGTTAGTAGGTTAGTCCCAAAAAATTATATAAAATAGCATATTAATGCATATAAAATATCCAAAATGGATAATACAATAGCATGGAACAATAAAAAATATAGATACGTTGGAGATGTATCAAGCATCCCCAAGCTTAATTCCTACTCGTCCTCGAGTAGGTAAATGTTAAAAACAGTTTCTTTATGTGGAATGCTACCTACATGTTTATCAAGTAGTCTTTCGTATTGTGGCATGAATATTCACATCCATGAGTTTCAAAACAAAATGTTATTATTGACACAAAAACAATAATACGTCAAGCATACTAATAAAGCAATCATGTCTTTTCAAAATATCATGGCTTAAGAAAATTATCCCTACAGAATCATATAGTCATGTGATTAACACGCATAGTTCACATCGCCATGTGACTAACACCCAAAGACTTTACTAGAGTCAATAATCTAGTTCACAACGCCATGTGACTAACACCCAAAGATTTTACTAGAGTGTGATCATGTTTTGTGTGTGAGAGAGGTTTTAGTCAACGGGTCTGCAACATTCAGATCCGTGTGTACTTTGCAAATGTATATGTCTACAATGCTCTGCATAGAGCTACTCCAGCTAACTGTTCCCATGTTCAATACGTATCCAGATTGAGACTCAGAGTCATCTGGATCAGTGTTAAAGCTTGCATCGATGTAACCCTTCACAACGAACCCTTTATCACCTCCATAACCGAGAAAAAATTCCTTAGTCCTCTTTAGGTACCTAAGGATAATTTTGACCGTTGTCCAATGATCCACTCCTAGATCACTAGTGTACCCCCTTGCCAAACTCATGGCAAGGCACACAACTGGTCTAGTACATAGCATGGCATAATTTATAGAACCTATGGTTTGGGTATAGGGAATGACTTTCATTCTGTCTCTATCTTCTGTCATGGTCGGCCTTTGAGTCTTACTCAACTTCACACCTTGCAACACAGGCAAGAACCCTTTCTTTGACTGGTCCATTTTGAACTTCTTCAAAACTTTTGCCAAGGTATGTGCTTTGTGAAAGTCCTATTAAGCATCTCAATCCATCCCTATAGACCTTGATGCCCAATATATATGTAAGTAGTTTCAGCGAGATTTTTCATTGAAAAATTCTTATTCAAGTATCCTTTTATGTTATCCAGAAATTCTGTATCATTTTCCAATCAACAATATGTCATCCACATATAATATTAGAAATGCTACAGAGCTCACACTCACTTCTTGTAAAGCATGGTGGAGATTTTAGCTTCCAGTATCTTTCTTTTATCTGTAACAATGTCTTTCATATACTTAGCATAAGGAGGCATTTTAAGCATATCAGTCGAACGCATACGCAAAAAGATAGGTCTAATCATTTCAGCAAAGAACTCAAAATCCTCATCATCCTTTTTGTTGGATGGCTTAGGAGGAAAAGGCATGGGTTTCTGAACCCATGGTTCTCTTTCTTTACCATGCTTCCTAGCAACGAAGTCACTCTTATCATAACATTGATTCTTTGATTGTGGTTTATCAATATCAACAACAGGTTCAACTTATACATCATTATCATTGCTGGGTTGAGCATCAACATGAACATCATCATTAACATTATCACTAGGTTCATGTTCATCACCAGATTGTGTTTCAGCATCAGAAATAGAAATATCACTGGGATTCTCAGGTGTGTCAATAACAGGTTCACTAGAAGCATGCAAAGTCCTATCCTTATTCTTTTTTTATTAGAAGGACTAGGTGTATCAGTATAAATTATCTGAGAGTCTTGCTCAACTCTCTTAGGATGACCCTCAGGATACGAAGGTTCATGGGTCATCTTGCCACCTCTAGTCATAACTCTAACAACATTATCATTGTTCTTATTATTCAACTCATTGAGCAAATCATCATGTGCCTTAAGTAGTTGTTCTACTTGAGTTGTAACCATAGAAGCATGTTTCACTATAAAAAATACACTTCCATGATGATACATGTTTGTCACAGTAGGTCGCGTTTTTTGTCATGCATGTACATCCATGATGATTTTATGACAGAATCAAGATAGTCATACCTGTGTTGTCGTAGAAGTGTTCCATGACATTACCAAAATTATCATCATGGAAGTGTCCACTTCCATGACGATAAATCGCGCGTCACATAAGTGCTTTCGTCAAGGGTGACTGACACGTGGCATCCACCGTAACCGAACATCGTTAAGCTATCGGGTCCGGTTTTGGATCCGATAACCCGTTAACAGCCCCGACCAATGGGGATTTTCCACGTGTAAAATCATCATTGGCTGGAGGAAACACGTGTCGGCTCATCATTGGGACAAATGTCATCCACTCATTGGACAGAAGGCGCCTATGATACGTCGACACATGGCACAGCCCAACAGAGGCCCATTCCTGTGAAAAGGCCAGCCCGTTTGACTTGGTCAAAAGGTGGCGGGCCGGCCAACTGAAAGCCTATTAACGGCCTATTCGCATATAGCCCATTTACAGCCAGCTAACCCAGGGCCCGTTACGACCTATCCGAATTAGGCCCAGTAGCGTCATATGGGCCGTCCAATATGATTCTAGCCCGTTTTAACTTCCGGCCCATGTATGGCCCATGACGTCTTTCGGCCCATATGAGGCCCTTTGTAACTCTTGGCCCATTATCGGCCCATGGTGAAACTGGCCCGTAATAAACAGTGTATCACTTTATAGCCATTAACGACCCATTATTCCATTGGGCCGTTTCTAGCCCATGTTATCTTTTGGCCTTCTCAGGGCCCATTTATTCTTGGGCTCATTTCTAGCATTCGGTTACTTACGGCCAGTTACTGTCATTTTCTGCTTGTGGGCCAAATTCAGCCCGTTGTTACAGTCGGCCCGTTTGTGGCCCATTAATATGTTGGGCAGTTTTCATAGCGTCATCAAATACGGCCTATTAACAACGGCCCGTTATGGTCGGCCCATGAACGGATGATTACAACTCTAGCCCATTTACGGCCATAATGCGGTCTGTTATTGGCCCATGTTTGGCCAATCGATCATATGGCCCATATAAAGCCCATTGATGATACGGCCCGTAGAAGGCCCATTGTTTCTATGGCCCATAGAAGGCCCATTGTTTCTATGGCCCGTAGAAGGCCCATTGTTTCTACAGCCCATAGAAGGCCCATTGTTTCTACGGCTCGTAGAAGGCCCATTGTTTCTACGGCCGGTAGGAGGCCCGGTGTCACTACAGTAAATATGTAGCCCATGGTTATTGTGGCCTAGTTTTAGAAAATAGGTTATTGCGGCCACTAGCAAACCGCGGAAAAAGAACTGCACTGACTACAAGCAAACAAATAAACAAGACAACAAGGAAATAAATATGCAAGCAACTAATGCTAGGCTATCACGACTATTACACATATTACATCCACTGGGCATCAAAGTTCGCCACCAATGCAAATATAGGGAACAAAGCAGCATATCATATACACTGGTTGTCAAAGTTGGCGACTAGCGCAAATAAACACCGCATCAAAACAAATCCAGAACTGAAACCACTTCAGAAGATCTCAAGAAACAATATCCTGGGTACCCATAATGCTGGCAAGATGCCTAGCAAGCTTATTAACTTTCTCTTGTTTGGCGCTTAAATCCTCTAGCGCTTGCTGTTGCACCAGGAAGTATGCATCTGAATTCTGCAGGGACTTCCTCAGTCCTTCAGCTTCCTGTCGCAGCACATCTCATCGATGTCTTTCAACTTGAAGTTGAGACTCAAGAAGATGAACTGATTCAGGCAGCGAGTTCGAAGAGCTTGTGCCTGCAGTAGTGGCCAGTAATTCGAACACTACATCAAGACAGGACTTTTGGGTTCTCTCATTGTCGTCAAGATAGTTTTTATCAGCTTTCTTGGAGACCAACAGGGATGTCTCACTATCTTGAACCTTATCTGCATTACTTCCTTTACCATTGCATAACACGGTACTGTTCTCCAATATTTTTTCTGCATTCTAAAAGAGAAACAAGCAGACACATCACAGGTTTACCATGTTGTATATGAAACTCATTTTGGTAAATGAGTTCAGTAGTAAAGTGGAAAGGATAACAGCATGAAACAAACATATATCTATGTACCATGGTCACTTTATGGTCTATATCATTCTAGTTTTTGTTGCCAAATCAAGATAGAGACACAGTTCAAATAATATTTGTTCAAGACAAAGCAGAATAGACAGAATATAAGTGTGGGAAACTATAGAGCAATAACAACACTTGTAATGTACTGTTTATTCAATTGAAACTGAAATCAACATAGAGCAGGTTACAACAGCAAACCAGTTAAAGAAACAGGTTTAAAACATACATGTTGCGCCATTGGAGTTTCAATTCCATCCTTCAAATTTGAAAATAGTTGGTATGAGTAAATACAGTAATGCAAGAGCAAAGGAGTATGAACCATAACTACAGAACCTGACCTGAGAACAAATCTTCTTCTCCTTTAAGCGTTGAGTTGGGATTCAGAGTGGTGGTCCTCGTGCTTTGGGCACTACAGTTCCCTTACTAACTGCTCGTGTTTGGGTGCTCTGTGGTTGAGACGGTGCTGTGTCAACTGGAACTGGGTTACTATCTGCCGGGGTTGGGGTTAGAAGGGGTGTAGCTGGTTCTCTATCCAATGGGGTAGGGGTACAATCTGCGAGAGTCTGGGTTATGTGTGATGGATCTGGTCCTTGGGCAAGTACAACCGTGGTTCTATCTGCATCAACTGGTAGCACTATCTTTTCTGAAGACCGTGTTGTTACTCCCTTAGATACTGCCATCACCCTCTCCAATTCAAAGGGCTGATAAACAAGAAAAATAATTGAAAGTATAGACATTGTATGATAGACAGGTGCAATGGATAGTGGGGAATAAAAGAGGGCATGAAATAATTCACATTTATGTTGTCTAACCAAACAAGATAGCATGACACAATTTCACATATATGATGGCTAACTAAATAGGATAGCATGACACAATTTCACATTATGATGGCTAACTAAAAAATATGGAAAGACATAGTTCAAAATATGATGACTATGTAAACAGGATGACATGATATAACTATATAATGTGTTTATTAAATAGGTTGACATGCCATAATTCACATACATTCACGGATAGAATGCCATAATTCAAAATATGATGACTGTAAACACTAAACATGATGAGATGATATAACTATATGATGTCTTTATTAAATGGGTTGCCATGCCATAATTCATATAGATGATTGTATGTACTATGTAAACATGATGGCATGATATAATTCAAATATATGATTTATATAGCAAGCAAGTAAGCAGATGGCAATCCACATATGATGTAAAAACTAAGCAATGCAAGACAACATGCATGACATGGGTAATATAACCCTGCCAAGTTTGAGCATAGACCTCAGGGGGGAATAGGACTGGTCATCAGTCTCTGAATCCTCCTCTGAGAAGCTCTCTGTAACCAGCAAGATGTCTGCTTCAGCAGGTAGCATTGTCTGCTCTGAATACCTTGTTTTCACTCCAGATACTTCCATCACCGGTTCAAATGACTGATGCACAGGAAGAGTAGTTGAATACACAAACGTTGTCAACAAATGGAACACGTAATACAAAAAAATGATAGCATGATATAATTCACATACATGATGATTGGCTAAACATCATGGCATTGCATAATTCACATATATAATGCCTTTGCAACATGATAGCATTGCATAATTCACATATATAATGTCTTACAAGAAGATGGCAATGCATAATTCACATATATGGTAATTAGACACTGAATAGGTAGCATTCACACAAAGCATGTCTAAACTAATCAAATGACATAGCAATGCGAGACACCATACGCACGATATGAGCAACATAACCCTGCCAAGTTAGAGCATACACCTGGGGGGGGGATAGGACTGGTCATTTGTCTCTGAGTCCTCCTCTGAAGAGCTATCTGTAACCAATGAGATATGCGCGTCGTTAGATGACTAGCTAAGCAGGATGGCATTGCAAAATTCACATATATGATGCTTGGCTAAACAAGATGGCATTGCATAATTCACATAAATGATGAATAAACTAAACAGATGGCATTCGCACAAAGGATGTCTAAACTAAGCAAATGACATATTTGATGTATAAAGTAAGCAATGCAAGGCACCATATGCATGATATAACCAACATCAGCATGCCAAGTTAGAGCGAAGACCTCAGGGGGTAAATAGGAGTTGTCTTCTCCTTCTGAATCCCCCCCAGAACAGATATCTTCCTCTCAATTACAATCCAAAATGCATGGAGGGGGGCTGCCTTTGCGCCTACCATGGAGCGACGTCTGCATGAAATTTTATTGCCACGCAAGGCTCGTCTCTTTTGCTCTACATGTTCAGTTCCATTGTTTACAATAACTGTCATGCATAGGAATAAAACATAGTGAGATTATGTAAGGAGTGCATGCAGAAATCTAGAGTGATGGTAGCAACCTGTGGATAGACCCAAAACCAATAATAGCAGGCAGATAATGGCTTCAGTTAAAAAATATAGTTAATGGCTTCTTTGCTGTTTGTTTCCCACCCAACATGAAACTCATAGTAGACACCGGAGATTAACCAGATAGTAGATAGATACTATTGATTGTGGCCCCGATATGTACCCCACAACCATTTAAAAACTCAAGTTTGACCATTAGTTTGGAGCTGACTCCGAGTTTAGTCGGTGAACATGACGATAAAGTATCATGTAATATTAAGCGATGCATAACGTAAGCAGACACGAAATAGTGCGACCTCTCTTGCGGACCCGTGTAGTCCTCGAGGTCATCTGCTCGGTTGATGATGGTAATGCAGTTTCATGGCTGCCGGCGGCGGGGAAGAAGATCTGAGGCGGCGAAAGACAGTCTGGAGGCCGGATCCCTGCTGTGCTGGACCCTTCTGTCATTGGAGCAGCTGAGCTGGGGTGGACGACGACGCAGCAGGGGCGGGACAAACCACGCAAGGTTTTCTTTGACAACTATCTGTAAGAGAAGTACTTCTATAAGGGCTCGTTTGAATTGGAGGATTCCAACAATGCAGGGATAGGAAATAGACAGGAATAGGATAGGAATGCACGTGCAAAACAGCGAATTTAAAAATACAGGATTTCTGCCAATCTGGGTGTTTGATTCACAACAATTGGAAGATCACAGGATGCAAAGAAGCATGGTGAGATTAAGTTAAACCACAAGAAAATGTATGGTTATAATGCTATTATGCTACTATCTCTTAGTCTTGTGCTTCATGAATAGGAATTTGAAAAGGAGACAAGTGAAAATTAAAATTCCTACGTTTTTTCTTTCAAGGAGACACTAAGGAACAAATCCTACAGTTTTCCTTTGCTCCATTCATTTGAACCATATTCATGAATAGTAGTACCATATGAAACTTTCCAATTCGTATGTTTTTCATTCACTTTTCCTTTCAAGCACTGGCGATTCTAGTAGGCAGGATTGAGCAAGGAAAAGCCTACACTAAAAAAATGTTTTTGTGCTACTTCTATTACTTTGGACCCAGGCCACTGCCCTACTAACTCAACTCCCAGGGCCATCAACAAATGCACGGCTCAAACACACAAAGATAAATAATGATGGCGTTCAAGAGAGTCCATCACGGATAGCTAAGTTGCCTGGTACCTCACTGCTTGTCATATAGTAGGATAAAATAATCGTTTTCCGTTACTACGTGTGCTCAGTGGACAATATATATAACATGTAGAGTAAAAAAGAGATGCAACAAGTGTACAACCTCTTTGGCGAAGCCATGTCGATCTCAGCGTGATTGGGTTAGCCAATGAGGATGCTCCGGCTGACTTGGCTGTCGGAGGAGGGGAAGAAGATCTTAGGCGTCTGGAGATGGAGCCCGAGGTACTGCTCCACTGTGATGGAGGGTTTTGTCGTTGGAGCAGCTCCGGTGAGTTGTACGACGTCGAGGCTGAAGCAGGACAAGAGAGACAATGTTAACCTGAGTGAAATTCTAATATCACCTCCAATAGATGACGTAAAATACATAACCACAAAGTGCTAGATGTAAAATACATTAGCCGCTCATCTCTGAACTTAACTGTCGAAACTGAATTTAACTGTCGAAACTGAACTTAACTGTCGAAACTGAATTTTGCTGTCAAAACTAAATTTCACTGTGGAAACTGAACGCACTAGCAAGGTGAGGCTACATGTCAGTCGACTGACTTTTTCATCTCTGGTCATTCGATTTTGCACCCGTTTGATACGAAATCAAGGGCCTGCAGTTCATCTTCAACCTCCACCCCCCTGAGCCGCCAGCCACCACCGAACAAATAGTAGCCCCCCGTCGCCCCGCCCGCCCCAAAAACACTCCCCACCGCCGGTCCGCCGCTGCCCCGGCCGTCCCTCTAGGTTCCCCCGTGCCGAGCTTTTTCTCCGGCGATCCCCACGCCACCGCCCCACCACCGCCGGCAACCATCGCCCCACCCTAAACCCTAAGATAGATAGTGGGGCACCTCTCCGGTGAGCCCCCCTCCCCGCTGCAGCTGGTTCTTCCTTCACCCCGGCGAGCCCCCCCTGAAAATCGACTGACCCAAAAGTCGATTCAGTTGACTGAAGTGTAGCTAAATCGGAGCAGCATCACAAGCAAGAGCAAGAGTGAGAGCAGCAGCGCGAGCAAGAGCAATAGCAAGAGCAAACCAGGCAGGGGACCGAGAGCAAGAGTAGAGTAGCAGCACGAGCGAGAGCTAAAGCAGTAACAACTCCTACTGATGTGGACGTCGCCGCTGAGGGAGCGACGCCGTGGAGGAAGTGGTCGGTGACGCCGCCGTGGATGCAGCCGCGCCGTGTCGGCTCGGGACCGAGCACCGGCAACATTATGAGATCAAATTAAGAAGAAGATGCGGCAATTAGTGTACAACCTCTTTGGTGCCGCCGATTAGGCCGCAGCTTCATCCGAGGAAACGGTGATGATGATGCTCTTCCGGTGGTGCAGGTGAAGATGGTGGTGTGGGAATGGAGGTGGCGCAAAAGACGAGGGGAACATTGGGGCAGATCCTTGGAGGTGGAGGACGGGGTGGCTGAACCGGCGGTACGACGAGATCGACGACGGATCCTCATCCGGTACGATGGATGAGGGACGTCGAGGTGTTGCTGTGGACGACGTCGTCGGGGAAGAGGCTCCGGCTGGGTGGCGGAGGGAGGAGGGTGTGGGGCTTTGTCGCGGGTTTTTGCGGCCTCGATGTACGAATGGGTGGGCGGATGGGATGCGAGTGGGGGAACCATGGCTTAGGGACGCGCTTGTCCGAAATGTGGGGTAATTTACGAAAGTACCCCCACCGATTTGAGGCGGTTCTTTCGGTTCAGGGGTACCACGGGCATTTCGCGTGTCAGGATTTCACAGGAGGTGGGAGTTTTCGCGCTCGTTGTAATTTCGGAATAGCAAGGCGCGGGTTGAGATAGAGGGAGTTGTCGGAGCACAACGAGACAAAGATATATCTTAAATATTTTGGGCTAACAAGGCGCAGGTTGAAATTTCTGGATAAGCCTAACGTGTACTGTACCGAATCAATTCGCACTACAAATGTCATTCAAAACTTTGAATTCATGTTATGTTCAATTATAATATTTCGCTACGCGTATAATGCATGCAACCTACTACTCAAATGAATGTTTTAGTGCATTCCAAACATATATACTACCACTTCAATATGAACTAAATTTGAATTCATTTCTCTATTTGAATAAGATCTACAATAATGATTGTTGTAAAGTCAAAGCATTTGAATTCATTTCTCTGTTTTAATAAGATCTACAATCATCATTATTGTCAAGTTAAACCATCATTTGTGTATTATCTTCACAGCACACACATGATTAGTCTCGAGTTAAAATATGAACTATGTGTACTATATGAACTCGAACTCAATTTTTTGAATCCACTTTATGTTGATTTCAAATCACATTACATTTCTAGCTCTAGCTAGATCTTCATAATCTAAACCATGTCTCATATGTATAATGTGTTTATCACATTATGTATGGTGCCCCGCCCCCTACGCCTACAAGTATTTAGATGTGAGTTGCAAACACCACACATTACCACAAATTCAAATAAAATGTGAGAATGTTCGATATATAGTATTGTTTACATTGTTTGATATTTAGTTGTAAGCTGCAAACGCCACACATTATCACAAATTCAAATAAAATGTGAGATTGTTTGATGTATAGTATGGTTTAGATTGTTCGGCATTTAGCTATGAGTTGCAAACACCATGCATTATCACATTATGGTATAACATGTGCACAACATGCGTATCACCGCTATATTCATGCATGCATATGTTTAAAACACTATGATCTCCTATTCAAATATATGAATCTACTTTCATATCAAATTATAATCTTTGTTAGTCTCTTGCACCCACACAATCCTCTAACCTTTGTAGCTACCACTAACTTTCTCTCGTGCATGCACACACCCTCCTCGCCCTCCCCCTCCCTCGGCATTCTATCCACCGGGCACATTCATTTTTTCTTCTTTAGGTCGTTCTCCCAGAGTCTCCACAACTCCTTTCCGACACACACCGGTCGATAAACCTCTCCAGCGATGCCTGCCTACAACATACACAAGCACCTTCAATCTCCTCCTTTATGTGTCCTTGCCTTGTGTCTCTCATATGGTCCCACACACGTGTAAACTCTGGCCCCTCTTTTCATCGATCTCACAACCGCACACTCCTCCCTGCTACGTCTTGAGCTTGCCTTGGTTTTCCTTGAAGAGGAAAGGGGTGATGCAACAAAGTACCATAAGTATTTCCCTCAGTTTTCGAGAACCAAGGTATCAATCCAGTAGGAGGCTCCTCAAAAGTCCCACGCACCTACACAAACAAACAAGAACCTCGCAACCAACACAATAAAGGGGTTGTCAATCCCTTCACGGCCACTTGCTAAAGTGAGATCTGATAGAGATAGTATGACAAGATAAATATTTTTGGTATTTTTATGATATAGATTGGAAAAGTAAAGATACAAATAAAAGTAGATGGAAAACTTATATGATAAAAGATAAACCCGGGGGCCATAGATTTCACTAGTGGCTTCTCTCAAGATAGCATAAGTATTATAGTGGGTGAACAAATTACTGTCGAGCAATTGATAGAAAAGCGAATAATTATGAGATTATCTAGGCACGATCATGTATATAGGCATCACGTCCATGACAAGTAGATCGACTCCTGCCTGCATCTACTACTATTACTACACACATCGACCGACTCCTGCCTGCATCTAGAGTATTAAGTTCATAAAGAACAGAGTAACGCATTAAGAAAGATGACATGATGTAGAGGGATAAACTCATGCAATATGATATAAACCCCATCTTTTTATCCTCGATGGCAACAGTACAATACGTCCCTTGCTGCCCCTGCTGTCACTGGGAAAGGACACCGCAAGATTGAACCCAAAGCTAAGCACTTCTCCCATTGCAAGAAGATCAATCTAGTAGGCCAAACCAAACTGATAATTCGAAGAGACTTGCACAGATAACTTAATCGCACATAAAAGAATTCAGAGGAGATTCAAATATTTCTCATAGATAAACTTGATCATAAACCCACAATTCATTGGATCTCGACAAACACACCGCAAAAAGAGTTACATCGAATAGATCTCCAAGAAGATCGAGGAGAACTTTGTATTGAGATTCAAAGAGAGAGAAGAAGCCATCTAACTAATAACTATGGACCCGAAGGTCTGTGGTAAACTACTCACAACTCATCGGAAGGGCCTTGGAGATGATGTAGAGGCCCTCCTTGGTCGATTCCCCTCCGACGGAGCGCTGGCGAAGGCTCCAAGATGGGATCTCGTGGATACAGAAGGTTGCGGCGGTGGAATTAGGTTTTCGTGGTCTGTTGTGATGTTCTCGGGGTACGTGGGTATATATAGGAGGAAGAAGTAGGTTGGTGGACGCTCGAGGGGCCCACAAGGGTGGGGGGCGCACCCACCCCCAGGGGGCACGCGGGCACCCTCGTGGCCGCCTCGGTTGTTGCTTGACGTCCACTCCAAGTCTCCAGGTTTGCATTTGTTCCAAAAAGATTACTCCCGAAGGTTTCATCCAGTTTGGACTCCGTTTGATATTTCTTTTCTTTGAAACACTAAAATAGGAAAAAAATAGCAATTCGGGCTGGGCCTCCTGTTAGTAGGTTAGTCCCAAAAATGATATAAAAGTGTAAAGTAAAACCCATAAACATCCAAAACGGGTAATATAATAGCATGGAACAGTAAAAGATTATAGATACGTTGGAGACGTATCAAGCATCCCCAAGCTTAATTCCTGCTCGTCCTCGAGTAGGTAAATGATAAAAACAATTTTTTTGATGTGGAATGCTACCTAGCATAATTCTCAATGTAATTTTCTTTATTGTGGCATGAATGTTCAGATCCAAATGATTCAAAATAAAAGTTCATATTGACATAAGAAATAATAATACTTCAAGCATACTAATAAAGCAATCATGTCTTCTCAAAATAACATTGCTAAAGAAAGTTATCCCTACAAAATCATGTAGTCTGGCTGTTGCTCTATCTTCATCACACAAAGTATTTAATCATGCACAACCCCGATGACAAGTCAAACAATTGTTTCATACTTTAGTAATCTTAAACTTTTCAACTTTCACGCAATACATGAGCGTGAGCGATGGACATAATACTATATGTGGAATAGAATGGTGGTTGTGGAGAAGACAAAAAGGAGAAGATAGTCTCACATCAACTAGGCATATCAACGGGCTATGGAGATGCCCATTAATAGATATCAATGTGAGTGAGTAGGGATTTCCATGCAACAGATATACTAGAGCTATAAATGTATGAAAGCTCAACAAAAGAAACTAAGTGGGTGTGCATCCAACTCGCTTGCTCACAAAGACCTAGGGCATTTTGAGGAAGCCCGTCATTGGAATATACAAGCCAAGTTCTATAATGAAAAATTCCCACTAGTATATGGAAGTGACAACATAGGAGACTCTCTATCATGAAGATCATGGTGCTACTTTGAAGCACAAGTGTGGTAAAGAGGATAGTAGCATTGTCCCTTCTCTCTTTTTCTCTCATTTTTTTAAATTTTTTATTTGGCCTTTCTCTTTTTATTTGGCCTTTCTCTTTTTTTAAAGTCCGAAGTCTCATCCCGACTTGTGGGGAATCATAGTCTCCATCATCCTTTCCTCACTGGGACAATGCTCTAATAATGAAGATCATCACACTTTTATTTACTTACAACTCAAGATTACAACTCAATAATTAGAACAAGATATGACTCTATATGAATGCCTCCGGTGGTGTACCGGATATGCAATGAATCAAGAGTGACATGTATGAAAATTATGAAGGTGGCTTTGCCACAAATACGATGTAAACTACATGATCATGCAAAGAGCAATATGACAATGATGATGCGTGTCATATAAATGGAATGGTGGAAATTTGCATGGCAATATATCTCGGAATGGCTATGGAAATGCCATAATAGGTAGGTATGTTGGCTGTTTTGAGGAATGTATATGGTGGGTGTATGGTACCGGCGAAAGTTGCGCGTCACAAGAGAGGTTAGCAATGGTGGAAGGGTGAGAGTGCGTATAATCCATGGACTCAACATTAGTCATAAAGAACTCATATACTTATTGCAAAAATCTACAAGTCATTGAAAACAAAGTACTACGTGCATGCTCCTAGGGGGATATATTGGTAGGAAAAGACTATTGCTCGTCCCCGACCGCCACTCATAAGGAAGACAATCAATAAATAAAATTGTGCTCCAACTTCATCACAAAGCGGTTCACCATACGTGCATGCTACGGGAATCACAAACTTCAACACAAGTATTTGTTAAATTCATAATCACCCAACTAGCATGACTCTAATATTACCACCTCTATATCTCAAAACAATTATCAAGTATCAAATTGATCATAGCATCCAATTCACTTTCTATGATAGTTTTTATTATACCCAACTTGGATGCCCATCATTCTAGGATCAATTTTATAACCATAGCAAATACCAAGCTGTTCTAAGAGACTCTCAAAATAATATAAGTGAAGCATGAGAGATCAACAATTTCTACAAAATTAAGCCACCGCCGTGCTCTAAAAGATATAATTGAAGCACTAGAGCAAAAACTATCTAGTTCAAAAGATATAAGTGAAGCACATAGCGTATTCTAATAAATTCAAAATCAAGTGGGATTATCCCAAAAGGTGTGTACATCAAGGATGA
Organism: Triticum aestivum; assembly: GCF_018294505.1. Classification (NCBI taxonomy): domain Eukaryota; kingdom Viridiplantae; phylum Streptophyta; class Magnoliopsida; order Poales; family Poaceae; genus Triticum; species Triticum aestivum. The sequence goes on from NC_057801.1 coordinate 734,198,306, forward strand.
TTGTGGTAATCTAAAAAGCAAAGACTAATATCATACAAGACTCTCCAAGCAAAACACATATCATGTGGCGAATAAAAATATAGTTCCAAGTAAAGTTACCGATAGACGAAGACGAAAGAGGGGATGCCTTCCAGGGCATCCACAAGCTTAGGCTTTTGGTTATCCTTGAATATCTTGGGGTTCCCCAAGATTAGGCTCTTGCCACTCCTTATTCCATAGTCCATCAAATCTTTACCCAAAACTTGAAAACTTCACAACACAAAACTCAACAGGAAATCTCATAAGCTCCGTTAGTGCAAGAAAGAAAAACCACCACTTAAGGTACTGTAATGAACTCATTCTTTATTTATATTGGTGTTAAACCTACTGTATTCCAACTTCTCTATGGTTCATACTCACCGATACTAGCCATAGATGCATCAAAATAAGCAAACAACACACGAAAAACAGAATCTGTCAAAAACAGAACAGTCTGTAGCAATTTGTAACTCTTGAATACTTCTGGAACTCTAAAAATCCTACCAAAATAGGAAGTCCTGGGCAATTTGTCTATTGATCTACAGCAAAAAGAATCAACACACAAAAGCACTTTTCTGTGAATTACTAAAATTATTTTCATGCGTGCAAAGTTTCTGTTTTTCAACAGAATCAAATTAACTATCACCATAGGTTATGCTATAGGTTCTACTTGGCACAAACACTAATTAAAACATGAAAACACATCTAAACAGAAGCTAGATGAAAAATTTATTACTAAAGAGAAGCAAAAACAACTAAAATAAAATGGGGTTGCCTCGCAACTAGTGCTATCGTTTAACGCCCTAGCTAGGCATAAAAGCAAGGATAGATCTAAGTAGTGCCATCTTTAATTTTTAACTTCTTAGCGGAGTCATGCTCGAATCCGGGAGGTTCTTTACGTTTCCCTTCATATTCGAACTTTTTTAGATCTAAAGAATCCAACCGCTTATTGCAAAGAGTAATTAACATATTCATGCAGTGAAGATGTCCGCTAATGCTCTTGAGAGGTTCAAGAGACTTTTGTAAATTTTTTGTTACTTCGCAAATCTTTCCAAAAACTTGCGTTTCCACCTGGGTAGGATGCGTCCCCCCTTTTTGAGATAGTGTTCCCACTATTCCCTCTATGATACCATGCGCAATATTGGGATCAATTTCGATAAAATTACCCTTGGCAATACAATCCAAGAGTTGTCTATGGGACATATCTAGTCCTACATAAAAATTGCGAAGTAAAATCCTGAAATTTACCTCTAAGGTGCAATTACAATAAGAGTCTATCATTCTATACCAAGCATCTTTTAGGTTTTATCCTTGTCTTTGCTTGAAGTGAAGAACTTCAAACTCGAGAGACAAAGGAGCGGACAAAGGACTAGCCATAACGACGGAAATAAACTAACTAACACACGAGCACACAAAAGGTAAGCGAAAGAGAGAGGAGATTGGGAAAGAGAGGGCGAATAAAACGACAAGGGTGAAGTGGGGGAGAGGAAAACGAGAGGCAAATGGCAAATAATGTAATGCGAGGGAGATGAGTTTGTGATGTGTACTTGGTATGTCTTGACTTGAGCGAAGACCTCCCCGGCAACGGCGCAAGGTATCAATCCAGTAGGAGGCTCCTCAAAAGTCCCACACACCTACACGAACAAACAAGAATCTCACAAGCAATGCAATAAAGGGGTTGTCAATCCCTTCACGGCCAGTTGCGAAAGTGAGATCTGATAGAGATAATATGATAAGATAAATATTTTTTGTATTTTTATGATATAGATTGGAAAAGTAAAGATACAAATAAAAGTAGATGAAAAACTTATATGATAAAAGATAGACCCGGGGGCCATAGGTTTCACCAGTGGATTCTCTCAAGATAGCATAAGTATTACGGTGGGTGAACCAATTACTATCGAGCAATTGATAGAAAAGCGAATAATTATGAGATTATCTAGGCACGATCATGTATATAGGCATCACGTCCGTCACAAGTAGATCGACTCCTGCCTGCATCTACTACTATTACTCCACACATCGACCGACTCCTGCCTGCATCTAGAGTATTAAGTTCATAAAGAACAGAGTAACACATTAAGAAAGATGACATGATGTAGAGGGATAAACTCATGCAATATGATATAAACCCCATCTTTTTATCCTCCATGGCAACAATACAATACGTGCCTTGCTGCCCCTATTGTCACTGGGAAAGGACACCGCAAGATTGAACCCAAAGCTAAGCACTTCTCCCATTGCAAGAAATATCAATCTAGTAGGCCAAACCAAACTGATAATTCGAAGAGACTTGCAAAGATAACTTAATCACACATAAAAGAATTCAGAGGAGATTCAAATATTTCTCATAGATAAACTTGATCATAAACCCACAATTCATCGGATCTCGACAAACACACCGCAAAAAGAGTTACATCGAATAGATCTCCAAGAAGATCAAGGAGAACTTTGTATTGAGATTCAAAAAGAGAGAAGAAGCCATCTAGCTAATAACTATGGACCCTAAGGTCTGTGGTAAACTACTCACAACTCATCGGAAGGGCCTTGGAGATGATGTAGAGGCCCTCCATGGTCGATTCCCCCTCCGGCGGAGCACCGACGAAGGCTCCAAGATGAGATCTCGCGGATACAGAAGGTTGCGACGGTGGAATTAGGTTTTCGGGGTCTGTTCTGATGTTCTCGGGGTACGTGGGTATATATAGGAGGAAGAAGTAGGTCGGTAGACGCTCGAGGGGCCCATGAGGGCGGGGGGCGCGCCCTCCCCCAAGGGGCGTGCTGGGCACCCTCGTGGCCGCCTCGGTTGTTGCTTGACGTCCACTCCGAGTCTCCAGGTTTGCATTTGTTCCAAAAAGATCGCTCCCGAAGGTTTCATCTAGTTTGGACTCCATTTGATATTCCTTTTCTTCGAAACACTAAAATAGGCAAAAAACAGCAATTCGGGCCGGGCCTCCGGTTAGTAGGTTAGTCCCAAAAATGATATAAAAGAGTAAAGTAAAGCCCATAAACATCCAAAATGGGTAATATAATAGCATGGAACAATCAAAAATTATAGATACGTTGGAGACGTATCACTCCCCCTATCTAGCTAGTAGTTGGGCCTCTCGCACCACCTCCTAGCTCCATTCTCTCTGTTTATCCATCTCGCTGGGCCTTATTTGCCTCTAACAAATGGACGTACACCGACCGATCTCCCGCTATACATATAGCTAGCTAAGTCCTTATAACTCGGTTTTACCCATGCGTCGATCAATCTACCTCATTAGTTATGTCTCTCCCTTCCTTCGACAAACAACAATTGATCTACCGATCTAGTTAGGTTTGCTTACCAAACACATGGTTTCCCTTCATCATCCATGGATGCATCCCGACAGATCTATCACACACAGGCACACACAGAAACACATCCCCACTCTTATTGATAACATTGCAGTTCTACCCTCAGTTTGTCTAGTAGGCCTCTCCCACCATCTTCGAGAAGCAACTCTATCACCCATCCAACACTCTACCCCTCTTCCTCCCTCTCTCTCCTCTCTCTCTCTCTGTCCCATCATATTTCCCGTCCTTCAGTTATGTATGGATGTTGTCGTGGAATTAACACATCAGATGTCCTCATGAAAGGACTTAGTCGTGGAGCCATCGCTACGGGTTAGCTTGAAGGGGTTAAACCGGACAAGGGACACGGGAGTTTTATACTAGTTCGGCCCCTTTGATGAAGGTAAAAGCCTATGTCTAGTTGTGATGGGATTGATTGGGTTTCAATGACCAGGGAGCAAATACGCTTTGCCTGAGTCTCGAGTTGTTGTCTGTTGTCCCTGAACCACCGTCTGGTCGTCCCCTTATATACACAGGTTGACGCCCGGTCGGTCTATAGAGTCCCAAGCCCGACTCATACAAGTGTTCGGCTTGGTCTCTCCTTTCCTAACTTACAGTACAAGTTACATAATCACGGCGGTTTACTACTGTGGGCCCTAATCCGCCTTTGGGCTCCGGGCCTCTAAGCTTTATTAGTAAAGCGCCATCTTCTAGGTCTTCGTGGGCTTCAATGTAGTTGAAGGTGAACCGGCCCCTCCTGGGCGGTTTATACTCAGCAGTTATATCCCCAACATTAGGCCCCAGATGGATTTGAACCTGTTAATGTCAATCCTTAAAACTTCAAGAATTTCTGCGAGCATCTCCTTACATTTCTCGTAAACCACCATGATATCTTCTCCTGCAAATTTTGTTCAACCGCCGCGGTGACGTCATCCTCTGGTCACAACAACGGACCATCATGGCATCATCTCTATATAAAAGTGTAAAAGGATTCCCTTTTATTTAATGGTATCCTGAAAATAGAGGTGACAGCTACGCCCTCGTTCGCCGCTTCAGGCTTCTCGATCTTCGCGCCTGCCACTTATCCATTTTCCTTATAAATAGGCTCGGGGCCCTTTCTTTCTTCCCCTTCTGTGCTTCTTCTTCCTCCTCGCGACGCCCAGCTCTGAAGCTCCACCGCCGCCCTCAACCTTCGAGTACTGCATCAACAGAGGCTGCTGCATCAACCTGAACTGTGCTAGAGATATTCGGCTTTTCCTCCGCTATCCCTGCGCATCCGGTAAGTTTCTCCCTCTCAACCCTAGATCTGTACTGAGGGTTCCTGTATTCATCTGTGTTCATAGCCGTTCGTCTCGGTTTCTTCATACCCGCTTCTGCCATAGTTTCTTTGCTCTAACTGTAGCATAAATCTCATGCGGTAGTTGCTCCGCATCTAGTTTTCGCACTAGTAGATCTTCTTTCTCTGTTTAGAATCCTTAGTGGAGCGCACGAACTTCTCTGTTCTTTTTAATGCCTTTATAGATCACCGAATTTTTTTCTTACTGAAGCATTGGTAGATCCAAATAAATTTCATCGTTGTCTGAAACCTGTTTCTGTCAACACTTAGCAAATTTTCATCTCTGGCTCCTCCACCTAAGGGCGGTTTAACTCTTTAGTAGCTGGTAATCTGCCATACATCATTAGCTCTCACTTAAACCGCCATCTGGTCTTGAATAATAAACTCCGGTTTAACTCACTTGTATGCTTTCATCAAATTCCCTGATTTAACACCGATTGGTACACACCAACCATTTGTCGTAAACCGGCCTTATTTTCCCTTTTATAGTTTTTTTCCAAAATGGCCAAGCAATTCGCCGCTTGCAACTGGGTTCTGTCACGGATCACGGAGACGCAAATCAACGGATATGTTGTAACGGGCGCTTTGGCTCCAAAAAATGTCCTTCACTGGCGAGTTCCTGGCCCTGAGTGCCCTCCTGAGCCTCAAGATGGAGAAGTTATTGTTTTTATGAAGCACCTAGACCGGGATTTCAGCCCTCCCAGATCAAAAAAATTTCGGGATGTCCTCGCTAGTTTTCAACTCCATCCACAAGATATTGGACCAAATTCCATATCAAATATATGCAACTTTCAAGTATTTTGCGAAGTTTACCTTCAAGAGGAACCATCCGTTGAGCTCTTCCGGGACTTTTTCCATATAAACCGCCGGACTGAGTTTTCTGATGGTCCTAACACGAAACTTGGTGGGGTATCAATCCAGAAGAGGAAAGAAGTCGACTTCCCACATGCAGCACACCACAGCCATCCCAAAGACTGGAACCAAACTTGGTTTTACTGTCAGAACACTGCCCCTATTGGAGAAAATCCCTTGCCGGGTTACCGCCCTTACCAGCTTAGCAACGGTCGCCCTTTACCTCGACAATTGACTGCCAAAGAACGGCAAGCTTATGCACCTCAAATCCCCAAGCTCCGGGCCCTCTTGGCTAACGGTTTAACTGGTGTTGATCTTGTTCGCTGCTAGGTCAAATGGCACATCCTGCCCTTAAGTCGCCGCTCCGGATTAATGCATGAGTATACCGGCGACGCCAAGGACCCTCAAAGGTTTAATGAAATAGAAATGACTGACGATGAAGTCACTGAATCGGTGAAGAAGATGTTAGACATAACCATCACCGCCTGCAGCCAAACTGGGCTGGCCCCCTTTTATATCGCCAACAAACCACCAGTGGTAAAGATTTTAACTCTATGCTTTCTTTGACTCGCTTCCATTTTAACCATGTGCTAATACTCTGTTTTAATTTCACAGGCTACCATCTCTTTCTGGAAGAGGAAAGCTCAAGATAAACTGGCTAGGGCTCCCCGTGTGAAGACCAAAGCCACAAAAAGAGCTGCCAAGAAGAAAACTGCCGACTCTTCTGATCCGCCGGAAGATATTGACGAGTCAGATCAAGAGGTAGAACTTGACTCCCTTTGCTCCTTTTTCATACACCTTATTGACAATGACTATTCCCAGGATGACACGGAGGCCAGCCGTGCGGACCATGTTGAGGTAATCTCTCTTTCCTCCGATTCAGATATTGTGCCGGTTCAAAGATTTCGTCGTGCAGTTCGGAAAGTAAAGTGCTCTCACCCCCTTGCTTATTTGGATCAACAATTTTCTTTGAAGACACAACAAGTTGAAGAGCATCGCACAACCCGGCACAGTGGCAAACAAGTCACTTCTTCCGGTTTACCGGATACGCCAACCCGGAAGCGTCATCCAGAGGTGACTTGTTCTCCTGAAAAACTTTATCCTTTGAAGGGTTTCTTCCGATGCCCACTCAATCTGTCTGATCCGAATTACCAGGCATCTTCCAATTCGTCTGGCGGTTCATCAACCACTCAGTTGCCTCCCCTCAAGACCGTCGCTGGGCAAGTGTATTGCTTTTCGATTTGTTTATTAATGCGTCGATTTATCATACTATTCCTTACTTTGATGCTGTAGCGCCAAGGCTCGATTGAGCAAGAAAGCTAAGATCAGCGGCCCCACTGACGATGTTGATCCGGAGACGACCCCAGAAAATGCTGGTGAAAATCCTGATATTGTCCTAGATGACTCTGCTCCGCAAGACCCAGCTACTAATGCCAATCCGCCAGAAGCTGACCCGGTTACACATGTTGATACATCAAGTCCACATGCCATGCCTCCAAGTCCAGTTGTTGATCCACGGACTTCAGCTGCTGATCCGCCAAGCCTTGCTGTCAATCCGCCAAGTCCAGCCAAAGATAAAATCAATCCACCGAGCCCAGCAAAAGATGATGATGTTGTTTTTACTGGCACTGCTTATACCGCCCCGGGCAATCCAGATGTTTTGTCAAAACATACCGCCAAGGAAGAATTTGCTATTATGGGCAAGGGGAAGGGGAAGGCCGATTTGTCCAGCTATGCTAATCTTTCTGCTCAGGAGCTTCATTCTGGATTCTTGAACCGCCTCTTCACAAGCCGAGATTATGAGGCCGGTTTGGTAAATCTGATGAAGGAACGTTATGAGGTAAACACCTTCATCCTTATTGTATTGTAGCCCCCAAGGGCCGGTTTGTCTTGCAAAGTCAAACCGGGACTTCTATATTTCATACTGTACTTTGTTGATTTCCCTTGTGTATTTTTTGATCAAACACACATTAGCCCCCAAGTGCCAAGATTAAAACTTGTATTGATCCTTGGGACTTCAAACAATCAGTAGAAAAAAGCAATCCGCATTAGCCCCCAAGTGCCAAGTGTATAACTGGTTATATGCCTGGGACTTTCGAGAAGATATTGACATGCTCTTCTGATTGTGGCAGACTGAGATAAATCAACAAGGCTCTCAAATTGCCGATCTTCAAGAGAATATAAATCCCAACAAGTAGAAACTTCCAAGGCCAAGGATGAGTTGAAAACCGCTTTAACCACCATGGAGTAACTCAAAGAATGGTTCAAGACTGAGCGTGCCAATTGGGATACTGAAAAGGTTGCATTGTTGAAGTGGGCTGAAGACGCCGAGTCGGCTCTTAAACCGGTGGCGGAAGAGCTTACTGGATTGAAGCGCCAAGTGAATGCCATGACCTATGCAATATTTGGTAAGTACTTTTGCCAAGGCTTCTTGAATGACCATCTTTGAAATTTGCTGGTTTAACATAAAATCCTTAAACCGCTGTAGATGGCCGCATTGCTCATCTGGGCTCTGATATGCGGATGAAGCTGAAGGCAGCATATACTCTGATTGAACAGTTGTATACCGGTGCCCAACGGGTTATCTGTGCAACCTCATATGACAATTCGTCCCCAACATTGATCAAGGATACTCTAGCCAGGTTATCCATGACACTAGCACAGATAGAAGAGATGAAGCGATCCGCTGCCAGGGCTGGCGCTTTGTTGGCACTTACCTGAGCCAAAGCATGGATAGCTGACCTAGATCCGGTTGATATTGCCAAGGGCTTTCCCAGTGAACAAGAAGATAGGGCAGAGTTTGATAACGAAGCCCTCAAAAAGGTGACAAGGGAGATGCATCCTCTGGCGAGTCAGTTGGCAGAAGAAGCTAACCTGACTGTTCACCGGTCCTTCTATGATGCCAACAACAACGGATTGATGCTGTCATTCCAGAAGTGCAAAATCTTATACCGCCAATCCGTAAGCACACTTACGCCCCTGACGTTGATCCGACTGAACTTATAAGTGAAGAGGCTGTCTTTCAGGCTTTAACCCGGATTGACTGGACCACCACTGACTTCCAGCCACTGGATGGGGAGGAGGAGGCTGAACCGACGCCAGATGACCCATCAACTTCACGTCAACATGGTGATGAGGCTTGATCCAGCAATCTGGTTGACGCTTCATACACTCTGTTCTGTTGGAAGAAACAGTTCCATATTTTGGGCCTTAAAGCGCCTTGTAATAGGCTAGCAAAAATACTTTGATCTGCTGCCATCATGCACTGGGATATACTTTGTTTAATCCGCCATGATAATTTCAATGTTGGCTTATATACCATAATATATTATGCAATCCCTATGTCTGCATAAAAAGAATTGTCCTGGCGGTTTACCGCCGGATGGGTCATAATGCCCAAGACAAAGTCTGGCTAATAACCAAAGCAGAATAAATATGAAATAACTTATACCTGTGGTATGAAATCACTTAGTCGGTTTACCAAATTTTATTGTAGTAAGGGTGGAAACCCAAATTTGGAACTTGTTTGACCTCTCATCATGTAATGATGTTAAGTAAGAAGCCATGCCGGGTTACGATGAACACCAGATGATCAAAGTGGCGACACATAGTCAAAGCCAGACCGGGTTAACAAACACCGGTTTATAATTGGATGTGGTTTTACAACTTATAGTTGAAACCAAGCTAGGTTAACAAACACCGGGTTAATATAATGATTGAAAAGCCACACGGGTCAAGAGACGCCGGTTTAACTCAAAACCTTAACAAAGGAGAGAAAATTTCAGAAAGCAAATAAAACTTGTAGTCAAGGCTTTTCAAGGGCTGCCAGGCCCAAATTCGAGGCTTTTCATGGGCTGCCAGGCCACTGAGTTGAACCATTTGACAAAGCCTTTTAAGATGGGCCTCCAACTAACCAATCATTGTTTTAACTTTGACAAGTTCAGTGTCTCAATGAGAGTAACTGTCAAACGTTCGATGGGTCATGCCAGGATTACCTGGATAGGAGTGGCTTACTTGATGAAGGCAGGTTAACCCACGGTTTTAGGTGAATACACCAGGCTTCCAAGCCGTGGGTCGATACCCAGCTACAAGGGTCCTTTCAAACTCCTTGGTATTTGACACAAGGAGCCCCAAGTAACTTTGTGAGCTGTGCTCATGGGCGCCTATGTTTGAGCTGTGCATAGCATCCAGACTCTCTTTGACCCCTTGGGTGTGAAGCTCCCAAGCTGTATTATGGCATCATAGCAGGTTTTAACACGTATTACTCTGCTTTGTCAGCTGAAGCCCCCATGTAACTCAAAGGATATTTGAGAAAAAACAGCAGAGGCCCTGCTTATAGCAAGGATGTTGGTTTATTATATTGATCATAATATATACATTGTCAAAATATGTACATAAGAAAAGCCTATGGCTCAAGTGTAGTAAGGCCGAAGGAGAGCTATGTTCCAGGGCCGCCGGGTCTCCTCCTTAGAACTGCGTGAGTCTTCTCGAATGTCAATGAGGTAGTATGATCCGTTGTGCAGTTTTTTGCTGACCACAAAGGGTCCTTCCCATGGTGGGATAACTTGTGCATATCGGTCTGATCCTGGATGAGCCGGAGCACCAAGTTGCCTTCTTGAAAGGTTCTTGTCTTAAACCGGCGGCTGTGATAATGCCGCAGGTCTTGTTGATAAACCGTCGACCGAGCCAAAGCCATGTCCCGTTTCTCATCTAACAGGTCCAGCGCCTCTTGGCGTGCTTGCTCATTGTCCGCTTCAACATAATTAGCAACTCGGGGTGAGTCATGACGAATATCACTTGGGAGGACAGCCTCAGCCCCATAAACCATGAAGAAGGGTGTATAACCCGTGAATCGGTTTGGGGTGGTGTTTATACTCCATAACACAGATGGTAATTCTTCCACCAAACAACCCGGCGTTCGCTTCAAAGGAACCATAAGCCGAGGCTTGATACCCTTCAGGATTTCTTGATTCGCCCTTTCTTCTTGTCCATTAGACTGGGGATGAGCCACGGACTCTACATCAAGCCGGATGTGCTCTCGTTGACAAAACTCCTCCATCTCGCCTTTAGAAATATTTGTGCCATTATCGGTGATGATGCTGTGTGGAAAACCAAAACAGAAAATGACCTTTTTGAGGAATTGAACCGCCGTGGCTGCATCACACTTGCTGACGGGCTCCGCTTCAACCCATTTAGTGAACTTGTCAACCGCCACCAACATGTGGGTCTTCTTATCCTTGGAACGCTTAAAAGGTCCCACCATGTCAAGCCCCCAAGTGGCAAAAGGCCAAGTGATAGGAATCATCCGTAGTTCTTGAGCCGGAACATGGGCTCGACGTGAAAACTTCTGACAACCGTCGCACCGCTTTACCAGATCCTCCGCATCAGCATGAGCTGTCAACCAATAGAACCCATGACGAAAAGCTTTAGCTACCAGGGATTTTGAACCGGCATGGTGACCACAATCGCCTTCATGGGTTTCACATAGAATCTCTTGTCCTTCTTTAGGAGGAACACAACATTGAAACACGCCTGAGACACTGCAACGGTGTAACTCGCCATTGTGAACAACCATGGACTTGGACCGCCGGATTATCTGTCTGGCAAAAACCTCATCATCTGGTAGCTCACCCCGGTTCATATACGCCAAATATGGAACCGTCCAATCCGGAGTGATGTGTAAAGCGGCCACCAATTGGGCCTCCGGATCAGGAACAACTAAATCTTCCTCTGAAGGCAACTTAACAGACGGGTTATGCAAGATATCTAAAAAGGTATTGGGTGGTACCGGTTTACACTGAGATCCCAGCCGGCTTAAAGCATCTGCTGCTTCATTTTTTGCGCCGGTCAATGTGCTCAACCTGATAACCCTTAAAGTGACCCGCCACAATATCCACCTCGCGTCTATAAGCCGCCATAAGTGGATCCTTAGAATCCCAAGTACCAGAAACTTGCTGAGCCACCAGGTCAGAATCTCCAAAACAGCGAACCCGGCTTAAGTTCATTTCCTTAGCCACGTGGAGACCGTGGAGTAAGGCTTCATACTCAGCTGCATTATTAGTACAAGGAAACATTAAGCAGAGAACATAACAGATTTTATCACCTCGAGGGGAAGTAAGGACAACTCCAGCCCGCGAGCCCTCCAATTGCCTGGACCCATCAAAATGAATAGTCCAGTATGTGCTGTCCGGTTTGTCCTCTGGTGCCTGTAACTCGGTCCAATCGTTGATTAAGTCGACAAGCGCCTGAGATTTGATGGCCGTTCGAGGCATATACTTCAAACCATGTGGACCAAGCTCAATTGCCCACTTTGCAACCCGTCCAGTTGCTTCTCTGTTCTGAATTATATCGCCCAAAGGAGCAGAACTAACCACTATGATGGGATGGCCTTGAAAATATTGCTTGAGCTTTCAACTTGCCATAAAAACTCCGTACACCAGCTTCTGCCAATGTGGATATCATTGTTTGACTCGATCAGGACTTCGCTGATGTAATACACGGGCCGTTGAACCGGATACTCCTTCCCGGCCTCCTTACGCTCAACCACAATTGCCACACTGACCGCACGGGCATTGGCAGCCACGTACAATAGCAAGGGCTCCTTATAAACCGGAGCAGCAAGAACCGGCAGTTCAACCAATTGCCGCTTTAACTCTTCAAAAGCCGCATTAGCTGCGTCACTCCAGACGAAATCGTCTGTCTTTTTCAACATCTGATACAAAGGAATTGCCTTTCTCCCAAACGGCTGATAAATCGGCTAAGGGCTGCAATCCAACCCGCCAGACGCTGAACATCCTTGATACACTTCGGTTTAGCCAGAGATGTAATCGCTTTGATTTTTTCCGGATTAGCCTCAATACCTTGGTTAGACACCAGAAAACCCAAGAGCTTGCCTGCCGGAACACCAAAAACACATTTGTCCGGATTAAGCATCATTTTGTAAACCCGAAGATTGTCAAATGTCTCCTTGAGGTCATCTATCAAGGTTTCCTTCTTCCTGGATTTTACCACAATATCATCCACATAGGCATGGACATTACGCCCAATCTGTGTGTGAAGACAATTTTGCACACAACACTGATAAGTTGCCTGGGCACTCTTGAGCCCAAAGGGCATAGAAACATAGCAGAAGGCTCCAAAGGGAGTGATGAAGGCTATCTTCTCCTGGTCCTTAACTGCCATCTTAATCTGATGATAACCTGAATAAGCATCCAAGAAACTCAGACGCTCACAACCCACCGTCGCATCAATAATCTGATGAACATGCGGGAGAGCAAAAGGATCGGCCGGACAAGCCTTATTCAAATCTGTGTAGTCCACACACATACGCCAAGTGCCGTTTTTCTTGAGAAAAAGCACCGGATTAGCCAACCACTCGGGGTGAAATACTTCGACGATAAACCCAGCAGCCAATAGCCGGGCTACCTCTTCACCAATGGCCTTGCGTCTTTCCTCGTTAAATCAGTGAAGAAATTGCTTGACCGGTTTAAACTTGATATCAATAATGAGAGTGTGCTCAACGAGTTCCCTCGGTACACCTGGCATGTCAGAAGGCTTCCATGCAAAAATGTCCTGGTTCTCACGGATGAACTCGATGAGCGCGCTTTCCTATTTCGGATCCAGATTGGTGCTGATGCTAAACTGTTTGGATGAATCGCCAGGAACAAAGTCAACAAGTTTAGTCTCATCGGCCAGTTTGAACTTCAGGGTCGGGTCATGATCGACGCTGGGCTTCTTCAGAGGGGCCATCTCTGCCGGATCAACATTATCTTTGTAAAACTTCAGCTCCTCCGTAGCACAAACTGACTCAGCATAGGCCGCATCACCTTCCTCACAATCCAAAGCAATCTTTTGGCTTCCATGTACTGTGCTAGTCCCCTTATGACCTGACATTTTAAGCTGTAAATAGATATAGCAGGGCCTCGCCATAAATTTGGCGTAAGCCGGCTGTTCAAACAGTGCATGATACGGGCTCTGGATTTTCACCACTTCAAAGGTCAATGTCTCAGACCTGGAATCATGCTCATCTCCAAACACAACTTCTAAAGCGATCTTGCCAACAGGATATGCCGATTTACCTGGTACCACACCATGAAAAACAGTGTTTGATAGTTTAAGACTCTTATCTGTCAACCCCATGCGACGGAAAGTCTCATAGTACAGGAAATTGATGCTACTCCCTCCATCAATCAGTACCTTGGTGAACTTATAACCTCCCACCTGTGGCGCCACCACCAAATCAAGGTGACCCGGATTGTCAACCCGGGGCGGATGATCCTCTCTGCTCCACACGATGGGCTGCTCGGACCACCGTAAGTAACATGGCACCACCGGTTTAACATTAACTGCTCTCTTGTGAAGCTTCTGATCACGCTTGCACAAACTAGTAGTGAACACATGATACTGCCCACCATTCAACTATTTGGGGTGACTTTGATAACCTGACTGCTGCTGATTCCCTTGACTATTCTGTTGGCTGTTACCACCTTGGTTGTTCTGGTTGCCCTGATTATTCTGAAATCCAGAGCTTGAACCGCCGCCACCATGAAAACCTGGACCTGAACCGCCTGATGGGCCCTGATCATACCGGAATAGATCATAATTTTTGAACTCTTTCATAATGTGACAATCTTTCCAAAGATGCATTGATGGCGTCTCCTTGGTCCCGTGCTTCGGGCAGGGCTGGTTTAACAAGCGTTCCAGATTCATCCCTCCACCGTGTTGAGGTGGTTTACCCTTACGACGCTGCATATTGGTGTTAGCCACAAAATCTAAACTATCTGCTTTGCGCTTACCATTGCCCCCATGGCCTCCTTGGTTGTGATGTTGTCCTATTGCACCGCCGTTCTTTTTTCCCTTCTCCGGTTTCTCCTCATCAGAATCGGGATCCTTGGTACTATCAGAATCGACATATTTGACCAAGGCTGCCATAAGTGTCCGCATGTCATTGCAATGGCGCTTGAGCCGTCCCAACTTCATCTTTAGTGACTTAAACCGACAATTACGCTCCAGCGTTATGATCGCTTGGCCAACATTAATCCATGAAAGTGCAACTATCCCTAGGTGGTTTTGGTAATTCATAACAACATATAGCTCATTGAGCTAATGCTATTCCATGACAAATATTTCAGGAAAGCTCAATGAATGGCATGGCATGGATGATGAAAGTGGATCCTTCAAAATATTAAGGACAAAGGATTGGCTCAAGCTCAAAAGCTCAAGACTCTACATTTTACATTTTAGTGATCCAAGATCACATTGAGTCTATAGGAAAAGCCAATACTATCAAGGAGGGATGAGGTGTTGCTTAATGAGCCTCTTGCTTCAAGTGCTTAGTGATATGCTCCAAAAACCCTCAACTACTTTCTCACATCCACATATGACCTAAACCCAAAGTCAAAATCGGTCCTACCGATTCTTTCTATCCGGTGCCACCGAGTTCAAAATGTCATAGCCACTGCCACAAACCCTAGGCAAATCGGTCTCACTGATAGGGATCTCGGTCTCACCGAGATGGGATTGTAATCTCTCTATTTCCCTTTGTAACATTTTGGTCTAACCGAAGTGAGCGATCGGTCCCACCGAGATTGCAATGTAAACTCTCTGTTTCCCCTTCGTAACATTTCGGTCTCACCGAAAAGAGCGAATCGGTCCCACCGAGTTTACCTGACGAACTCTCTGGTTAGCTAATTACCAAAATGGGTCTCACTGAGTTTGTGTAATCGGTCTCACCGAGATTACGTTATGCCCTAACCCTAACCATATCGGTCCTACCGAGTTGCGTGTCGGTCCCACCGAAATCACTAACGGTCACTAGGTTTACTGAATCGGTCCGACCGAGTTTGTTGATTCGGTCCCACCGAGTTTGGTAAATTGTGTGTAACGGTTAGTTTTTGTGTGGAGGCTATATATACCCCTCCACCTCCTCTTCATTCATGGAGAGAGCCATCAGAACAAACCTACACTTCCAACTTACAAGTTCTGAGAGAGAACCACCTACTCATGTGTTGAGGCCAAGATATTCCATTCCTACCATATGAATCTTGATCTCTAGCCTTCCCCAAGTTGCTTTCCACTCAAATCTTCTTTCCACCAGATCCAAATCCTATGAGAGAGAGTTGAGTGTTGGGGAGACTATCATTTGAAGCACAAGAGCAAGGAGTTCATCATCAACACACCATTTGTTACTTCTTGGAGAGTGGTGTCTCCTAGATTGGCTAGGTGTCACTTGGGAGCCTCCGAGAAGATTGTGGAGTTGAACGAAGGAGTTTGTAAGGGCAAGGAGATCGCCTACTTCGTGAAGATCTACCGCTAGTGAGGCAAGTCCTTCGTGGGCGACGACCATGGTGGGATAGACAAGGTTGCTTCTTCGTGGACCCTTCGTGGGTGGAGCCCTCCATGGACTCGCGCAACCGTTACCCTTCGTGGGTTGAAGTCTCCATCAACATGGATGTACGATAGCAGCACCTATCGGAACCACGACAAAAACATCCGTGTCTCCAATTGCGTTTGAATCCTCCAAACCCTTCCCTTTACATTCTTGCAAGTTGCATGCTTTAATTTCCGCTGCTCATATACTCTTTGCATGCTTGCTTGAATTGTGTGAAGATTGCTTGACTTGTGCAAAGATAGCTAAAATCTGCCAAAGTCTAAAATTGGGAAAAGGTTAAGTTTTAATTGGTCAAGTAGTCTAATCACCCCCCTCTAGACATACTTCAAGGTCCTACAAGTGGTATCAGAGCTTTGATCTCCATTTGCTTTGATTTCCATAGCTTTTGGTGGTCATAGCCTTGGTTTCACAACCTAGGAGAGTATGACGTCTAGCGAGGGAAATTATCACTGTAGAGGTCCTTACTTTGATGGCACTAATTTTGCTAGTTGGAAACATAAGATGAAAATGCATATTCTCGGACGTAACCCCGCCGTTTGGGCTATTGTGTGTATTGGCTTGCAAGGTGAATTCTTTAATGGGAGAGAGCCGAACCGTGAAGCTAGTGCGGATGAATTGAAGATGCTGCAATACAACGCTCTAGCTTGTGATATCCTCTTCAATGGCTTGTGCCCCGAAGAATTCAACAAAATCAGCCGTCTTGAGAATGCAAAGGAAATTTGGGATACTTTGATTGATATGCATGAAGGTACCGACTCCGTCAAGGAATCCAAGTTGGATGTGCTCCAAAGTCAGCTTGACAAGTTCAAAATGAAGGATGGTGAAGGTGTCGCTGAAATGTACTCTAGGCTTGCTCTTATCACAAATGAGATTGCCGGCTTAGGAAGTGAAGAGATGACCGACAGATTCATCATCAAGAAGATCCTAAGAGCATTGGATGGAAAATATGATACCGTGTGCACATTGATCCAAATGATGCCAAATTACAAAGATCTCAAGCCAACGGAAGTCATTGGAAGAATTGTTGCTCATGAGATGTCACTCAAGGATAAGGAGGAACTTCACAACAAGTCAAGTGGTGCTTACAAAGCCTCATGTGAAGCCCCCACATCATCAAGTGAGAAACAAACCTTCAATGAAGAATTGAGCTTAATGTTGAAGAACTTCAACAAATTCTACAAGAGTAGAAGCAAAGAAAGAAGCTCTAAGTCATGGTCCTACAATGACAAAAGATCTTCTAGTCGAGAGCACAATTGCTACAATTGTGGGAGACCCGGACACTATTCCAATGAGTGTACGACACCCTACAAAAGAAGAGAAGATTCTCCAAAAAGAAGAAGTAGAAGAGAAGAATCACCACCAAGAGAGAGAAGGAGTAGAGATGATCATTATGAACGAAGACCCTCACGGAGAAGCAAGGATTCGAAAGGAAGAACAAGTCATCAAAGAGCTACACAAAACAAAACATCAAGATCATGTTGGTGAATGGGTATCCGGCTCCGACTCCGACAATCACTCCGAGAGAAGCTATCACTCCGACTCCGAATATACTCAAGATGAAGGTGTTGCCGATCTAGCACTTGTGTCAACCAACTCCTATGACATATTTGATTCACCAAATGAAGGAATTGGAAGATGCTTCATGGCCAAAGGTCCTAAGGTAACACATCCCGAGTATGTTGATTTAAATAGTGATGAAGATGACTTGTTAGGTGATGATGATTTAATTATTGACAACTCTAGTAATGAATACTATGATGAAACGTTAATTAATCATGCTAATCAAGATAAAATGAATGACAATGATAAGGAGAAGATTGAGCTTCTAACTAAAGAACTAAACACTCTTAAGTTAGCTCATGAAACTATCTTCGAAGATCATCGAGAACTTTTAAGGGCTCATGAGAAGTTACGCTTTGAAAAGCTCAATCTTGAGCAAGAGCATGAGTTCTTAAAGGCAATCAATGATGATCTCCATAAGAAAATTTCTTCTTACATTGCCAAGCGTTTACTCTTATCTACTTACATGCCTCAAGTCAAGTCTAGTAACAAGAACAAGAAAGATTCTTCCTCTAGTAGTAACAATAATAATGCTAAAACCAATATTGTTGCTTCTAGTAGTTCTCTTGATTCCACTAATGATTCTCTTAGCCAAGTTAAACTTGAGCAAGAAAATAGCTTATTGAAGGGAATTATAGAGAAAGGTGTATACAAGAGCCTTGCCGGGAGTAAGCAATTCGAGGAAATTGTACGCAAGCAAGGAAGGCACCGGAAGAATCAAGGTGTTGGTTTTGAACGAAAGTTCAATGCCAATGGAGTTGAGTGGGAAGAAGATCAATACCCCAAGACGAAGTTTGTTCCTCAACAAGAGAAGTATGATCCTACTTCCTTCAAGGGAACACAAGCACAAGATGATCTTCCACCACAAGGCCACAAGAACAAAGGCAAGGACAAGCTTCAAGAGGAGATTGATGCATTTGAAGAAGCACCTAAGTCCTTGGTCAAGTGGGTTCCCAAGACTACGTCAAGTTCTACTTCATCAAGTACAACTACAACTCCAAGGATTCCCATCAAGATGATGTGGATCCCGAAGAAGAAGAACTAGAGTGTTCTTGAGGGTGACTCCGCCAACATTCTTCACTCATATCATTATGGCAAGGACAAGTGCAATCAACTTCCATATCTTGCACTAGTTCAAGGATTCACAAACCCTCATGTTGGTAAGGCAAGGGACAAGGTAACCTAATGTTTTCATGGACATCATCTTGTGTGTGCATCACTCTATGTCTATGGATATTCTTGTTTGTTCCTTGTGGGACTAACCCATGTAGGTATTGAAAGTGCAACTCACTCCAAAGGATTGCTCCAAATGATCTACATCAACATTGAGCATCCACATCTTCAACACCTACATGAAGTCATCATCGACAAAACCCAAGGTTAGTTCATCCCTCTAAGGGGGGATCTCACATCTAGGGGGAGCTTAACTCTAAGAATTGAGTTAAAGTAACTCTAATGATGTGAACACATCAATGCATTATGTAAAAGTGGTAACCCCACTTGAGCTTAAACGATGAGTATGACCTATGATCAAATGTTCTCATTTGACTCCTAAGTCAATATACTCATATATAGATGACCTAGTCATCGCCAATTGTTTGATAGATGCTAGAATTGGTTGTGCATGCTTTGCCACATATTTCATTTGCCATTTTATTGTGTGAGCATGTTGGTTGCATATTTTACTCATTCGAGGACATCCACTTGTTGATTTGATTGATTGGTTCCTTTTCTTTGGCCAAGTGGATGGACAAGAATGCCTAAGAACCTTCTCTAGCTATCTATGCTTTTCTCGTCTCAAACTCTATTCATGCTACATCACAAAATTTGATCAAGTCAGATTCAAACCACTCTGTGTGAGGAGCACTCGGAGTCCCCGATTCGTCATAGACTTAAACTTCCAAAACTTATTTGTGCTTTTCGGTCTGACCAATTCTTCCATTTCGGTCATACCGAGATCACTAAGTCAATCTAGGTTTTCAATCTCGGTGCAACTGATTTGAACTTTTCGGTCACACCGAGTTGCTGTAACTGTCAACAGTAATGCATCTCGGTGCCACCGAGTCGTTCCACTCAGTCACACCGACAGTGTCGGGCTATATATTCACACGGGCAAAAATTTGGAAAACTTTCTCCAAACCTCTTTGCCCGCGCATAGCTTGCTCTGCCTCCTAGGTCTTCGGATCGTTGACTTCGTCGCCAGCCGCCTTCTGTCGCTGGTCTCCGCCGCCGTCAACGGATTTCATCTCCGCCGTTGCCGCTGTAGCGAGTTCATCGCCGAACTAGGGTATAAACTCGATCACAGTGCTATCCTCGTCTGATTCTCAACACATTGTGTTCATTATGATTCTTGCCACGATTGAAACACCTCTATTCAGTCAAAACAATCCTTAGAATAGATGCAGTTTGAAAATTTAGGGTTAGGTTTCCGCCGAAACCATGTCGGACCCACCGAGTTGAAAAACTCGGTCCCACCGATTCGGCGCCATTGCACTAGTAACTCTCGGTCTGACCGAGAATTGCTAATCGGTGTGACCGATTTTAGAACTTTGTGAAACCCTAGCAGTCTTGGTGCCACTGAACTGTGTCTCGGTCTGACCGAGTTCACTAGTTTAGGTTCCAAAACTGCTTCGGTATCATCGAGTTTGAAAATCAGTTGATCCGAGATGCTTTCTGTGGAAAACTAAAACTAAGTTTTTGAATCATTCTTTTGCAAAAATCTCTGCATTTTGTGATGCTCATCCACTCTATCTTATCTATAACTATTCGCAGGGTCAGCAGTCAGTGTTTGCAGCATGTCATACCAAAGTGACAGCTAGAACAAGTGAGGGAGTCCTGGACTAGGGGGTGTCCGGATAGCCGAACTATCATCGTCGGCCGGACTCCAAGACTATGAAGATACAAGATTGAAGACTTCGTCCCGTATCCGGATGGGACTTGTTGGAAATATACCCTAGAGGCAATAATAAAAGCATTATTATTATATTTCTTTGTTCATGATAATTGTCTTTATTCATGCTATAATTGTGTTATCCGGAAATCGTAATACATGTGTGAATAACAGACACCAACATGTCCCTAGTAAGCCTCTAGTTGACTAGCTCGTTGATCAATAGATAGTCATGGTTTCCTGGCTATGGACATTGGATGTCATTGATAACGGGATCACATCATTAGGATAATGATGTGATGGACAAGACCCAATCCTAAACATAGCACAAGATCGTATAGTTCGTTTGCTAGAGTTTTTGCAATGTCAAAGTATCTCTTCCTTCGACCATGAGATCGTATAACTCCTGGATGCCGTAGGAGTGCTTTGGGTGTATCAAACGTCACAACGTAACTGGGTGACTATAAAGGTGCACTACAGGTATCTCCGAAAGTATCTATTGTTTTATATGGATCGAGACTGGGATTTGTCACTCCGTATGACGGAGAGATATCACTGGGCCCACTCAGTAATGCATCATCATAATGAGCTCAAAGTGACCAAGTGTTTGGTCACGGGATCATGCATTACGGTACGAGTAAAGTGACTTGCCGGTAACAAGATTGAACGAGGTATTGGGATACCGACGATCGAATCTCGGGCAAGTAACATATCGATTGACAAAGGGAATTGCATACGGGGTTGATTAAATCCTCGACATCGTGGTTCATCCGATGAGATCATCGTGGAGCATGTGGGAGCCAACATGGGTATCCAGATCCCGCTGTTGGTTATTGACCGGAGAGCGATCTCGGTCATCTCTACATGTCTCCCGAACCCGTAGGGTCTACACACTTAAGGTTCAGTTACGCTAGGGTTGTAGGGATATGTATATGCAGTAACCCGAATGTTGTTCGGAGTCCCGGATGAGATCCCGGACGTCACGAGGAGTTCCGGAATGGTCCGGAGGTAAAGATTTATATATGGGAAGTCCTGTTTCGGGCATCGGGACAAGTTTCGGGGTTATCGGTATTGTACCGGGACCACCGGAGGGGTCCCGGGGGCCCACCGGGTGGGGCCACCCATCCCCGGGGGCCACATGGGCTGTAGGGGGTGCGCCTTGGCCTGCTTGGGCCAAGGGCACCAGCCCCACATAGGCCCATGCGCCTAGGGTTTAAGGGGGAAAGAGTCCTAGGAGGGTAAGGC